>NC_081349.1:30958191-31061987 GCF_029784015.1 Lycium ferocissimum | reverse complement strand
AAATAGTCACTGAAAATTATTATTTTGAATAGGGGCAATTAAAATGCCTTTTCGGGGGTTTTTTAAATTTTGCCCCTATTTAAATTTTTAAAATTTTTCCCCCCCTTAAAACTAAAAGTTTGGTTTCAACCCACAAACAAAATTTTTAAAAAAAAATTCGGCGAGTTAAAAATTTTTCACCCCCCCCCGCCCCCGTACCCCCGGGGGAATTTCCAAAATTTTTACGCCCTTCTTCCCTTTGGCGACGGCGACCCGGACCCGAAACATAATTTTCCCCAAGTTTACGCCGGCCGAGTTCCATTGTCACCCCCGGGTTTTTAAAGAAACAAAAAAACCCCCCGGGGGGCGATTTTTTGGGCAATATATATATATATTTTTTTTTAATTTTTTCTTTAAACAAAGTTTAATAAAATTTCATCAAAATTTTGTACCCCAAGGCGTTGCCCCGGGCATAAAAAAAATTTTTTATGGTTTTTTTCTTTTTACTGGATTTTTGTTATCGGGGTTCGAACTCGGAACTTCATGTATTCGCCCACCTTTCCAAGCGAAGAGCGTACAACTTAAAGACCACAAATATGAGGGGGCAAAATTTAAAGACCACAAATTTGAGGGGCAAAATTTAAAGACCACCCCAAAAGAAGGGCAATCCGCGCAAAAAAATGTATGAATACAATATGGAGTTCATATTACTAGATGAACATTATGACAAATCAGTCAAAATGTTTCTGAGAGGAAATTGCATACAAGTTACCTGTATAAGTTATGATCTGTATAAGTCAATAAGGTGATGAAACCAAGTCAACTGCAAGTCTATCTTTTAACAAAATAACATTCATAATTTTGCTGCCTCAAATTCTTTTAATTTTTTTTTTCTCCTAATGAAGAAGATCAATAGCATGGTGCAGATTATTTTAAATGTGTTCGACCATAGGATTGAGCTTCCGACACTTGCCACTTAAACCAAGCTTAAAAATTTATCTACAGAGATAAGTATTTATACCAAATCAATGAATATATGATACGTATGTTTACATTTATTTTTATTCTTAAGCCATATTTAAATAATATATATTTTCTATCTTGCTTATTCACTTCATCGTAATAAACTAATAGTTTGAGGTAAATGTCGGAACATGAGGTCTTAAAGATCTTTAGAACCTTCAGCTACACATTATTAAATTCTACAAAAATTGGCCAATTTATTCCAAGAAAGAATAGATTTGTTGACTTCTAGAAAGCCTTTTTAAGTCACAACTCACAAGTGGTAGAATTTAGAAAACGAGACACATTTGTCTTGTAGAAAATGGCATTGACCAAGTCTTTTGTACCCTATAATACATATATCCATTAATACTGCTTCTTGAACTCCAAACAAATTAGAGGTAATTTGCATACTTTAATCCAAATTTTAAGCCATTCTTGAATTCAAATTAGAGCTATGAAACAAGATCATCTTCATACTTTAGACCCTTTTGTTGAATCAAAAAGTGTTTACAATCAGCAAAGCAAATTATCAACCACACTTTTACCATGCAACGAACAAAGACAAGAAGAGAGTGCTGATATAGAGTTCCAAACTTGTGAAGATATCACAAATGACTATTTTCCTTGTTCTCCACCTCTATGGACTCAAAGACCATTAGGAGTCACCAAAAATCAAGCTTCTACCGTACCATGCTATGACTATTTTGGCAATCCTTTTCCAGGATCAAGATCACAAGTAATCAGAGTCGGATTCAGATTTAAATTTGATGTGTTCAACCGTTAGATTCTTATAGCTGAACAGATTCTTATAGCTGAACCTCATTATACTTTTGAAATTATGAGTTCAAATATCATATTTATTGTGATTTATAGTCAAACCTCTCTATAATAACATTTCACTAACGGCCAATTTTTTCTTGGAATCAATTTTTCACGTTATGGTATACTATATGTTGTTCTTTATAACAACATTTCTCTATAGTAGCCAAAAGTTATCTAGACAAACGACGTTGTTATAGAGAGATTTGACTGTATATATATGTGCTCTGCATCAGAATACTGAGACTGTTTGCATATGCAGGAGATCAAGAATGGTAGGAGGCACCTCATGGAGATGATTCAGGACTTGCCAGAATCATCATTTGAGCTGTCATTGAAAGATATTGTTGATGATCAACAAAGAACAGAAGAGAGTAAACAGGCTACAACAGTAAAAGGGAGCAATCAAAAAGTTAGAATGCCACAACAGAGAAAAACTTTGAACAGGAGTCAAATATCAAGAAGTGAAAGCATGGATAGTGGGGTTTTCCTACTGAAAATGTTCCTCCCAGCTTCTATAGGTAGCAAGAAGAAACTAAAGCCAAGGAACTGCTCAAAAGTTTCTTCAAAAACATCGGTTGATGAATCAGAGAAATCTGTGAATAGGGACTGGTGGAGGATTATATATCTAGTTCTTAAAGATAATAAGTATAGCAGAAGCATCAAGAAAAGCATGAGTGCCAATAGCAGCAGCAAAAGCAGGTAAAAGTTCATCTTTTCTCCCAATAGAACATCATAAAGCCTAGAGAATAGAAAGTCAGTGAAAAAGGGCAGCCCGGTGCAAGAAGCATCAAGGATCGCACCCCAAAAGGTTGTGATGTAGGCAACCTACATTGACGCAAGCATCAGTGGTTAATTCCAAGGCTTGAACCTGTGACCTGTAGATCACACAGAGACAACTTTATCGTTGCTCTAAGACTCTCCTTCAGAATGGGAAGTCAGTCACACCCACACAAAAAAAGACATAGATTCTTTATTGTAAATTTTCAAGGCATTAGAATGCATGAACCATAACTTTGCCTATCTGCAAAGCGTAGTTGACACCAAACCAAGATTAAAATTTGATGAGTCCAGCCGACTCCAACTATTTTTGGGAGGGTCCATAGTTATGAGTGTTTTTGTGTGTGTGTGAAATGTTAAACCATGGGCTGAGACTTGAGATAACTTTTTAGCTATGTTGCTCAGACTCTTCAAAAATGTCGTGGGGTGCATGTCGGATCCTCCAAAAGTAGTGCATTTTTGGAGGATCCCACGGGGGTGCGGCAGCATTTTTGGGAGTTCGAGCAACAAAGCTTTTCAGTGTAGATAAAAATAAAACTTCAGCTTAAGAGGAATTGGCAAGTTAGACACTATTTCAAATTGGATACACTTTGCCACATTAATAAGCTCACTATGGCAAGAAGCAGATTGCACGTTGTGGGAGCAATCACAAAGTGAGACACGTGACTGACCAAAAAACCAACAATATCCTCTTCATCAAACATATCACACAGCTTGGACTAGACACTTTTTTGTACCAGCTTTCGCAAATAATATAATAGTAATAGTAATAATAACCTCTAATCTAAAAAAAAGCATCTTGTTTAAGGAAAAAAATAATCTAAGAGTTTATAAATGTATTAAAAAAAATTATATATATTTGGGGCCGAGGGAATTTTAACTAAACAATTTAGTTGCAAATAATGTATATATGCTCAATGTTGTTTTATTGAATTCAACTTCTGGTACCTTAACATCTGTTACCTGATATTTGCAGGCTGGTTGAAAGCAACTGCAAAGAGAGGAAACAGAGAGGGTGCTTCTTTTAGTTTAGCAGCAGAAAAAAGAACAAATAGAATAATACTGCCAGGATGTAGAAAAATAAAGTTGCAAATATAGTGAAGTTTCTGCAAGTAATACTCCAGCACAAGCTTTTTTCTGTCACTGTGGTCTTGTATATCATTTACAATCATAGTTACAATGAGGTTTTAGGCTAAAGAAATCCAGCTATGATAATGCAATTATGCCTACAGGAAAAGAATTCACGGCATTTGCAATAATCTTTTATCAATAATTTGATTATCTTTATTCTTTACACTGACCATCAATCTTGTATATAAATCTAGTGTATCATCAATAATTTGATTACTTTTATACTGACCATCATCAATTTATCACAGCTCTACTCCATTATTCGGAAGAATCGACTATGCTTAGCACAACGGCAGAGTCTAATAATCTTTTTTCATAGTTTTGAAAAGAAAAGAAAAAAAACACGTTTTCCTGTTAAGTAAGAGGTTCTTTCAAGAACAAAGAACAACAGTGGAAAATCAAAATTTAGTGGTGGAAAAATGCTGAATGAGGACTAATTAATTTGAATGAAGTCAGAAATTATTAACAAAATGACTAGACTATTAATAGTCAAAACTAGGAAGCTTATATGACTTGGAAGTCAATTGATTTGAGAAGACTCAAAAGTCATGGATGACTTTCCCTTCCATCATCTACCTCCATATGTGCTATTTCCAATTAGACTTGGAAGTCAATTGATTTGAGTATTATCTAGTTTTTCTCTTCTTTAATTATCGATCTTGAGCAATATTTGTTGATTGCAACACTTATTAGTCCTACCTGGAAAAGATTCAGTTAGGAAAGTGGCACATACCCGGGGGTAGCGACTATTTATTGAAAATGCAGGACTCTGCTAAGCAGTAACACAATGAATATATGGTTTGACACCTGCCCGATACTAGAAGGTCGGAAGGGGAAGTTTTATAAGCTTTGAATGGAAGCCCATCCAAAAACACTCCAGCAAGGTATTGTAAACATCTATTGATAAATAATAAATGGTAATGATGTTACAACAACGAATCTATCAAGACTAAATCTCTAAAAAACATCTCTTGAGTATAGGCAATTGGTATAAATCTCAGTTCAAACTAAAGAATCCCTAATATTCTGATGAGTGTGAGCCTACAGAGGAAGAAACTTTTCATGAAAAAAAGCCATGGATGTTGTTCAAGTACTGCAGCAGCTTCAGTATCCTCTGCAGATGAAGCATTTTAGTCCATAACGCATTGCATTTTCATCTTGCTTCATGTCTGATTTGACTTGGGAATAGCTGCTTTTTCTTCCCTGGTATATGAATAACTCTACTTACAAAAGGAATACAATAGAATACACGAGCGGGCTAGCAAAGACGAGTGACAGGTCATCAACATTGGTCAGGTTGGATGAGCTTCATGCTTTTTCATCAGATTCTATAGACACTAAAGTTGTGCATACAAGAGTTCATTCCACGTGTCAGGGATGCCGGGTAGGCACCAATGCAAGCAGTCGTTTATACCTTCTGATGCTTTTATACTGTAATGAGATATATGACCCTCGTCCCTTAGTTCAGAAATAGCTGTTATATCCAATAACTTAACCTTTGTGCCCTTCACAGCATCCCCTATAACTGGATCACTTGATTCCTCTTGCTGGACTTCATTTCCGTTAGTAAATGGAATAGTATTGTCACATCGACCTCCAGTATTCCAGTCCCCATTGAGGAAATGTCTGGGGGATATGGTCCTGAAGAAAGCCTTAAGCTCTGGACGTGAAGCGATCTGGGAATCAAGCCATCTGGAAATACTATAAACTGTGAAGTTTTTAGCATTTCCTATTTCTGCAAGCTTCCTGTCTACAACAGGCTTTCCATTTACATGCATCACCCATCGGTTTGCGTTAATCTTCCCTCTGTTCCAGTGATGACCTGTATTCAGCACCACAACATCAAATTGATCAAGATATTTCCTCAAAAAGGCAGGAGGTTGATCCAAGTTCATGGCAGACTTTGTGGCAGGATCTGTGACATTGAAGGGCTCTATACCACAAAGACTTGCTGACCAGTAATACAAAATAGTGGTGTTTGATTTTGGAAACGTATAAGCCCATCCATCAGGACGTACAGCTCCGCGTGGTTTGACCAAGCCATACTTCCATCCTATATTTTCAACTTCAAGTTTATCCTCACCACCAGTGACCATACACATGAGAGATTGGAATTGCTGTCTGCCAAGAGAATCTCCAATAAAAGCAATAGTTTTGTCCTGCATTCTGAAATTACATTACATTAACGGGTTGAAGCAGTAAACGTGAAATCTACTCAAAATAATTGGTTCAGGTTTGATTTTTAATATCTCATCTCTTTGCAACACCTTTTACTATGTTTATTTCTATCAATCTCTTAACACATCGGCGACTACAATTTTAATTGCAGAACAGCATATTCCTGAATATCAACATAAGGTGATATCAAAACTTAGTAACTAATTCGAACTTCAGATAGACACCGGCATAATATGTAACTCATATACTTACCCACCTCACTCTACTGCATCTGAATCAAAGATTGCAATGATTAAGAAAAAAGGGATGTATACCTTTTCAAGAATTCTGAACCGTTAAATTCTGGCATCTCACAATTTTCTGGTTGCCAACGATATCCCTCATAGGAAAAGTCAGTACGTTGGGTCAGTCTGCAAGCCCACATATCTGATAACCATTGCTTACATTTAAAACCAGAGTATAATGGTCGCCTACTATCTGCAATCCACCTGCCTTTAGCAAAATTGCAAGCTGCAAAAAAGGAACAGGAACACGATGATACAATATCAATCTTTGGTCTTTTCAGATGAAACGTCAAATGTAACAATTAAATTAACTTACGTAAATATACGTTGCTAAAGATTTTGTGAGAATTTTCCCATTACACATCAATTTATTCAAGCCAATTTCAGAACCAAACTTGAGAATTTTCATAGATTATAGCAGTCAGGAGAGATATTCACAACCAAACTCAAAAGGACGCTAAAGCTTCAAAGACCAAAACAAGCAGTTTCTCCCAACTGGTATATTATGTATATCAACGCAGTGAATCTCAATCCCATTTTCTCCTATTTTTTGCATTGATAGGAAGTCATAGAGAGGATTATTTACTTTAACTGAAACATGAACTCCAGTTATGGTGCAAGCGGTCCATTGGGGATCAGTGTTTTTTTTTTTTTTTTTGGTCTTGGAAGAACTTAAAAATGAAAAGTGTTTTGGCGGTATGCAATCTTTGGTACAATTGGTTAAAATAGAGTAACGTATCTAATTATAAAGAATGTTGTTCAGAGAATTTCTGCACTTCTTTTGTTGAAAGAGAACTTTTAACTCTTTCTCTCAACTTAATATGTGTCTCATCTCTTCCCCTTTTATCCTAAAAAAGTTCTCTTCTTGTAATTGATCTCATAATATGGTATTAATACCGATCCAGCAAAAGAAGATTTCAAATTCTTGCAAAACATTTAAATAGATTAGTCCAAAAGCAATCGTCTCTTTTAAACATATTCTAAACTGGCATTGTGCTTTATAACAATCCGTCAAGGCAAAGAGAAAGCAACAAACAAAAAGTCTACCATATCAATCAACTCTTGAAGGGAAAAAGCAAAAAGCCTACCATATCAATTTTGAAATTTAATGAAAAAACAAACAGAAATGTTACCTTTTCTTTCTAATTGGGAAGTTATAGTTGTTTTATCATCTCTCCTTTTAGTGAAAGGCGTGACTGTGACATTCTTAACAGAACTATCAGATACTTTCAATCTATTTTCCTCTATTCTGCCTTCTGCTATTTGTGAATTTGAATGCTCGTCCACTATTTGTTCATTTGATCTCAATGATACTGCAGATTCATCCACTGAAATCTCTACAGTAAGAAATACAAAACAATAAGAATGGAAATAGAAGTAAATACTTCATTTTTTTTTTATTTTTTTTTTGAGATCACTACCTCACTGATACGAGTATGAGCCATAGACTATATAACATCACATAATGGTGCTATAAACACCAAGCAGGAGGAAAAGAGAGGTAAATAAAGTTATAAAGATTACAGCTCCCAATACAGCAAAGGCAGGTCCAAAAAGACACAAACTTTCAGAAGTTTGAAAAGAACTGTTCCTTGGCAAAGTTGTATCTTTACCCTGTTTTTTTTTTTTTTTTTTTTTTTTTTTTTACTTTCTTCTCTCCTATAAGTAATCGTCTTTCCGGCAGTTACTAATTAGCACCACTAATAGGCAATTGATTTTTTTGGACGAAGACATCCAAATTAGAGTTAAAAGGGAAAATCAATTTGATTTTGGCAAGTATGTTGTCCCAGAAGAATAGGCAAATAAGCCAATCAAAAATATCAATCAAAATGATCAGACAGACATGTATTTTGGGGCAGTCCCTCATATCGTGTTGAAGAAGCTGAGCAAAAGAATGTTCAGAGGAAATGGTAGGTTAAACCATAATTCATTATGGCACTAAGCTCAACTGTGCACTAGTCTGACAAACATGCAAAAAGATTAAAAAAGCTGATTGGAAGATAATACAAGATATCTTGACTTTTAAGTTCATATTATCTTCTTTGTCTCTGGTGTAATATCTTTTTTCTGACAAACATGCAAAAAGATTAGTCGTAATGCCCACAAGTTTTCAATCAATTACAAACCTGAGGGCTGCATTATGAACTGATCTTGTGCTGACAATAAACTAGTAAGAAGTGGATTCTTCTCCCAGCACCAAAGAAATATGGTTGTAAATAAGATGGCAGCCAGGAAAAAGGAGAACTGTCCTCCCCAAAATCTACCAACATTTCCGCCTTTCATTTTTCAATGCACACTCCAAGCAGAGATATACTTGTGAGCTGCTGCTGTTCTTCCGCTACAACACAAATGAACTTTTGTACATGTGTGAAGTGGAGAACATCTGGGACATTCGGACAACAACCATCAAGATTTTAGCTACAACTTTCACAGGCCTGGGCTCTTGAAACTAAATGATAGCACTCAAATACAAATGTACTTTATTAAATCAGAACAAAATTTTGGAAATGTTCAAAATTAACAGAACTTCTATCACCTCTTTGTACCTCTAAAAACGATCAGAGCCATGCATACAATCATCAGGAATCTAAGAATTAAAACTTGGAGTATTTTATATCTCGCCTCTCAAGTTATTCATGAGAATTCAGCTAAACAATTCACGATGTCAAATTATGCATATCATATGTCGCGTACAGCATTTCAAACCGGTCATTGCCTTCTCGTGTTGTCTCATATAATTTTCTCTTTTTATGTTTTTTTTTTTTTTTTTTGTAATTTAAAAAGAAAACAATATGATTATTATACTGTCACAAGACCAGAACCACAATCTTGAATACACACTTTGGTGTTAATCTCTTCTTACTATAATAATACCATTTACCGGTAAATCAACATTTCATAAGCAGAACTATTATGAAAATGAACATATTTGCTGCTGAATCAACTATTCATTAGCCAACAAATACCAGCAAGAGCATTATATAAATTAGGAGCAGACTAAAACATAACAGAAAAGAAGAAAAAAAATTCCATAACTTAATACAAGAAAATAATACAGCATTTCCATACCATTAGGTATGAAGATTAAAAATCTAAACTTTTCAATTTCTTGTATAATAACAATAATTCAATTATTACCAGCCATTAGCTATGAAGATCAAAATCATGGAAATATAAATTTTCACATATAAAGTGTACCTATTTTTAACAATGCTGATAGATCCCCCTGACCTTTCTCTTTGTCACATTGGCTGCTATTAATAGATCGATGTATAAGAATTTAATATATATGCAAATGCAGCACATATATATGTACAATTATGGGTATGGTGTTAGGGAGAGAGTTGTCGGGTCGGGTCGGGTCAGATCAATGGAGCTTTGATTTCAGTTTATACCGACAAATAGAAGAAGGAACTGATTAGGGTTAGTTTGGTAAATTCGTGGAAAGTGAAGGTTATTTTAGTTTAGCCGCTTGCATGTGACATAGATTGATTGACAAGTCATCACAAAATCGCAAAATAATACTACTAGTACTTTTGTGTGGTGATATTTGATTGGTAAAAAAGTCAAATAACGTAGACGCTCTTTTAAAGTTGTCAACTTCTTATTTATACTAAATCTTAATTGAGTCTTTTTTATTTATTAGACACCGAACTTATGTAAAAAAATTGTCTATTAAACAAATGTATTGATGGTCTCCAGCAAAAATGAGGTGTGTGATTTACACACGCGGTTGATGTGGCAAAATACCAAGTTAGCAAGTACTTATACAAGTTATCACATAAAGAAACATATAACACTTCCTCAATCAATCACCTTCTTCACTTTCCAATTACAACTCCTTTTTCCCCCCCAATATATACTCTCCATGCTCTTCCTAAATTATATCACATAAATATTGAAGGGTTGATCGTAAAGTTCAAACATTTTCTTTAAGTAAATCAAGCTTAAAAGGTTCATTTCATAGTCTTGAACTGTGTACGAGCTCACATGATAATAACGGGATTTATTGGGATACTTAGATATTTTCACAGCAAAAGTTAGAAGGCTTAAATTTAGTGGACAAGTGCACAACTTAGAGAATTTAGGTTAAGGATGAATCTGGTGACAACTGAAGCAACCGTGAATCTTAATTGTGAGTATGGTTCAACCGTTTCGATCGACAGAAGAAAAGAAGATTGTAGCTTCATGGGCTTAACGAAATATAGACCAACGATGAAAGACTGAGGAGTAAGGAGTATAACTATGAAAGACGACAACTCAAGAAAGGGTTTAGCAGTTCTCGACTGATTAAACTTTGAGTTTTATTTGAATTAGTAGCACTTAAACAATTTTTCTTATATCTTTTTAATGTCAGAACATTTTTATTGGTCTAAAAAAAATTGTCACAAAAGATAATAGTCGACAATTAATAATATGCAAAAATTATTGGGGAGAGAATATCTCTGCCCCCTGAAAACAAAATAAATTACTCGCCCATACTCCTCTTACTTTCAAGCCCCTAAAACTATTTATCTGAAATGTCCCCAAAATTATGATACGCACATGGTATATAAATATACTGAGATGGTATCATGTTCATTTATTTAAAAAACACACTTTTCTAAAAAAAAAAAAAAAAAAAAAAAAAAAACTTCTATGATACCATCATCTTATATACATACATTGTGATGATATCGTGGAGGACTATTTCAGTTCTTTAATGAGACACTCCTCAATCTTTCGTGATACCATCGTGGTACATACATATACTAAGATGGTATTATGGAGGAGTACTACTTCAGTCCTTTCCTCCGTGATACCATCATGATATATAAATATACTGCGATGATATCATATGAAGGAAAAATTTTGGGCGAGAGAATACTCAGGTAAATATTTTTGCCGGTTGGGTAAGTAGCGCAATAGTTTAGGGATGTTTTGTGTTGTTTTCCCAAAATGATTAGCTGATGGGCCAAATGTGTAAGTTGGGCATATAAGAAGTGGGCCGCATAAGGCCCAAAATTGGAGCAAGGAGGGTATGGGTAAAACCCTAAACCCCTTAAGGAAGGACTAGAAGCTTCTACTGAAATCCTGAACTTATCTCTGCATATATAAATAAAATCACAGTTTTTCTCTTGTTCCACACACATACACATAACAGTAAAGCAAAAATCAAGCAGTAGTTGCAATGGCGAAACGTTTGATGCCAACACTAAACAGGGTATTGATAGAGAAAATAACAGCTCCTGCTAAAACTAATGCTGGTATTTTACTCCCTGAAAAGTCCTCCAAGGTCTGTCACTTATTCTCTTTACTTCCTTGAATATCTGATTGAAATTGTTAAATGGTTTTGTGTTTATTGTATTATCAAGATTCATCATAGCTTTGTTGTTGCTTTTGGGGACATAATTTGGTAATTGGTTCCATAGGTAGATTAAGTGTGAAATTTAGAGAATGTCTAGTTTTGAAAACCTTTTGCTTTGTTAAGTATTTTACTGAAATGGGTTTTAATTGGGCAAAAAAAAAAAAAGGGTTTATATGGCCAAGCTCAGAATTTAACTAGTTTGGTTTTTTGATGGTTAATATTCTAGGGATATTTGTAAGTGTTCTTGACAAAAAAAGGGGATAATATAAGTGCTAAATTTGGAGAACAGTGTAAGTGGTTGAGTATTCGATTGAAATGGGCAAATGGGTCAGTGTTTTATTGTGTTATGGAGATTTCATCATAGTTTTACTATTGCTGCCGTCTTTGGGACATAATTTAGTTATCGATTCTATAGGTTGATTAAGTCTGAAATTCAGAGAATACTTAGTTTCTGAATTTCTGATTTGTTGAGTTACCGAATGAAATGATTAGCTAGTTTGATACTGTGTTCGTGATTATTCTGCGTTATTGTGTGTCAAGTGCTAAATTTGGAGAAAACATATAGTTTTAGAAACTTCTAATTTGTTGACTATTCCGTTGAAATGAGTAAATGGGTCAGTGTCCTTTTTTGCTATTGCTGCCGTCTTTGTGGACATAATTTGGTAATTGGTTCAATAGGTTGATTAAGTGTGAAAGTTAGAGACTACTTAGTTATGGAACTTCTGATTTGTTGAGTATCCTAATGTAATGCATTCGATATGGCGAAAAAGATGTGAATTAGGGCTCACATAGCATAGACAGAACTCAACTAGTTTGGTATTGTGTTCGGGATTATTCTGGTTTATTGTGTTTCAAGTGCTAAATTTGGAGAACATGTAAAGTTAATTGAGGCATTTGACTGAAATGTGTCCAATTAAGCTGTACAAATATAGAAGATCTTCATGTAAAAATTATCTCTCCTGTGTGGTTTGCGAGCTATTGCACAGTAGCGGGATTTACCCTGTGCGCACCCGAAGGGTAGCAGCTGCGGGTTCCTTAGTCATCAAAAATAAAAATAAAAATATAGAAGATCTTCGTAGCTGATGTAACTTGTCTTTGATTGAGACATAGTTAATTGGTTGATTTAGTTGTTGTTGGTGTTCTATTATCTTGGATATGTAATTCAATTTTAGCTAAAGTTGTCATCTTTGGTGTTTGTGTGTTCAAGTTTGGTTGAGACTTGAGATGTAGTTGATTGATTAATTGAGTTGCTTGTGTTCTGTTATGTTGTACATGCAATTCAATTTTAGCTAAAGCTGGGATCTTTTGATGTTTGGTTGAGACTTGAGTGCACACTGTTGATTGATTAACTGAATTTGTGTTCTATTATGTTGGATATGTAATTCAATTTTAGCTAAAGTTAGGATCTTAAAGTGTTTGTGTATTCAAGTGTAATCAAGTGAGTCGTGCTAATTTCAGCTGAATTCCGGGAAAGTTGTAGCTGTTGGGCCAGGTCTGCATGACAAGGCAGGAAACTTAATCCCAACTGCTGTCAAGGAAGGCGACACTGTTTTGTTGCCTGAGTATGGTGGCACTCAAGTCAAGTTGGGAGAGAAAGAGTGAGTGCACTTTGTCATTAGGACATTGTATTGCTATAAAGTTAAGAACTTAAATTCATTTTCTTAACATTCTTGATGATCTTCTGGCAGGTTTCATTTGTACCGGGATGAAGACATTTTGGGAACACTCCACGATTGAGGATTGATATATTTGAGTTTGTTTACACATTACGGTGGGAATGATGGGGTTTGGGGGGGTTAGTTTCAAGGATGTTTTTGATTAAGTATTCGAAGTTGACAATTGTGTTTTATATCTAATGCAATGATAGTTGAATAACCTTTGCAGTTCTAGAGTTCTTGACTTGGAAAACTTTTGTATTTGTGCAATTGAGGGGATTGTGGTTAACTCATTATGTTTTAAGGCAAATGTCAAGGGCGATCAATTCAGAATGACGACTATTCTGCTTTTAGCTTCTGATTCCAGCTCTGAGATTGTTGTCTAGAGAGAGAATTCTCATAAACATATGCTTGCACCTTTGGGCTTGTTGGATTCTTCTGGTTTTCCCCTCTTTCTAATTGTTATTATTTGTTATCTTGGATAGGCTTTTAGGGTGTTTGTGTGTGCGGAATTCTTTCTTCAGTTCATTGAAAAGGCTGGTAAGACTAAATAGGGATAGGCCTTTGTAGCTGTCTTTTGTGCTTGGCCTAAAAAAAGGCTCTGCTTGATTATTGGTGTCTATTATTCTGTTAGGTTTGTGGCTGTGGCATTTATGTCTTTGGATTTGGTGGTTGGTATTAAGTGTACAATTAATTAGGTGGGGTGTTGTAAAGGTCTGTAGAGCTGATATTAAACTACTTTAGAATTATATTAGCTGTTGATAGTAGAGAATTTAATGGTTTGCTACCTTCTCTATTTTTTGTGAGACGTGTGGGCGTGAAGTCGTGGAAGCGGAAGTGTAAAGCATATCACTTGGTTTTTGTTTTGCGAATCAAAGGTGGTTCCATAAGCGGCCAAGCTTCCAAATAGTGTGCCTTAATAAATCGTTAGTGGTCAATCTTTTAAAATCTGTGATTTTGATGCCTATTCCTACCAGAATGGGAATGGGGTTCACATTGTTGTGACAATTTCTTTCAGCAAATAAACTTGAAGTATGTTGAGTTTAAAGTCACTTATTGCGTAGATGAAAGATTTAACCCATAACCGATACAAAGGAATTGATATAGCAGAGAAGTAAACAAAGTTGTCAAAGGGATATATCAAAGTTCAGTACACAAAAGTTCCTTAACGGTCATTGGAGGATATGATTAACTTCACGACAAAGGTTATCTAGAAAAATATCTGGTATTGAGGGTTAGCTCACGAGCTCGTTTTCTAGCCTTTTTCAATGAATATAAATTTCATTATTTTCCTATGTGATAATGCTAAATTGCAGTAGATATTACTTTTTAAAGTTTTATGAATTGTGACTAAACGGTACTCAAACTTTTTAAAAAATATACAAGCTGATTAGATCTCAGCTTGTAGAAATGAACATATAAAGAGCTTGAGGTATCTGAATAACACTTACAAATACGTAACAAAACACATTAGAATCAAGTTTTTTTAAAATAAACACGAGCAGATCATTTATAATAATCGTATAGAATATTACATCTCAATCGGATCGACGATATGCCTGGTTAGAGAAAAAGTTAAATGAAATTTTAAATTAAACATAAATACAAAGTAAATTTATATATTTGGTTGTACAGCTTGTTCAATATCCAACAAAATAAAATCAAATGCATGTCAGTTTTTGAAGTCATTCGATCCCGTTCGATTTTTCAAGTTTTTCTTGAACACACATCATAAACAAAACATAACTGTTCGATCCCGAATGTTAATTAGTTAATCAGTCAAACATGTGTATCCAACAAACCAGAACAGCTATTTATATCCTACGTAGATATAACGTGTCTATAAGCTAACTTAACTACCAAAATAATAGTTACATCATTAAGCAATTCTTCATTTCAATTTTAAAAATTATTTGAGTATACGTCCCAAAGAAAGGCGCACCTTATGTTTAAGGCTTACGTCTGGAAGGTTGGAGCTTACAACTTGCACAATTTACGCCTCTTTGTTTGCTCGAAGGCGCTTTTAGTACGCCTCGCCTCGGAACTCAACCAAGAAATGAATTTAATTTGAAGTTCACTGGAAAAGTCAAACATGGAAAGGGAGATATACATAATCCACGACTTAGGTAATAGAATGAAAATGATTCTCTGTATTATTTATTCAAATCTAATGGTTAAGGAATTTAATTGAATTTTATTCGTATATTGACTAAATTATCAATAGATGCTACAGTATTAATTATTTTGCCAAATTTACATTAAGCAAGTTATTATATTTCACAAGGAAACAAAAAGAAGCAAAAAAGGAAAAAGTTGACATAATCCCCATGATTGCACACATTAAAGGAAAAGAATTAAAAGACTTAATTTTTTCTCCTATTTAGTTTTGTGAAAGTATATTTTAATTTTTTAAACTTACTAAGATTTACAAGTAATACTTATGGAAAGTGGGGTGTGGAGTTGGACCCCATAAGTTTAGTGTGTAATAATTATCTGTCCATTTATATATGTGAAGTTTAAAATGTTAATAATATAACATAAGTATAAAATGTTAATAATATTACATAAAGTGTTGGGTTAATAGTAATTCTGGTCCTCAATAATCGGTAAATTTTAATTTTAATCGTTATTATAATATTTGACTAAGGATATTTAACCTTCAATTATTTGGAATATGCACTTTTAATCTATTTGCTGTTTAATATTCACAAATTTTTAGAATTACTAGTTGTTCCATCATTTAATTATCCATGTGTTATGTTAAACTTGTGCTCTTACTCCAATTTTTTTAGAGTAATATACTCCTAAAAATAGTACAAATATAGCATATTTTCTATATAAAGGGACAAAAAAGACACATTTTAATTAATTCAAGGTTAAACGTGTTGAATCATATATCATGAGGACCAAGATCAGAATTTACCAATAACTAAGGAAGAAACAAAAATGCTATTATCTCATATTAAATTAAATAAATAATTGAATGAATTGAAACTGTTGTAAAAATAATAGTAGTAGTTTAAAATTCAAATAGTATCAAGCATTTAATTTTAAGACATCCAGAGAAAGAGAAAATATGAATCAGATTCACCTTCTAATTCTTTTGACACATGCCTTGACCAATCACAGATTTACACGTCATCAACCAAGCTGACATGGCCCCTTTTTTGCATTATAAAAATACAAGCATTTTCTCAGTTTGTCACAACAATAAAAATACATTACATAGAGAAAATAAAAATGGAGTGGAGTGGCATTTTGGTGATTTTGTCAGTTCTTTTTACAGTTTGTATAGCAGAAGAGAAGGAACATGTGTTAACATTAGACCATACAAATTTCACTGACACTGTCTCCAAACACAACTTTATTGTTGTTGAATTTTATGCACCCTGGTAATCCTTTTTAATCAAATGTTTGCTATTAGGACTTTTTTTCGTTCATGGGTGAATTTAGGATGAGTTTTGTAAAACTTGTATATAGATATGAAGAGATTTAAAATGTATAACTTTAAATTCTGAATTCGCCTTTGCTTTTACGTGTCGAAGAGGATCATCTTTTCTTTCTTCTTGGCTTTTAGGAACTTTTTAAATGTTGAGACGACTTTAGGACGAGTTCTGTGTTTTTTCGACTAAAACTTATAAGTACATATGAAAAGATTTAAAGTGTGTAACTCTTGATTTTGAATACGCCTTTGCCTCTACGTGTTGAAGAGGATCATTTTTATATCTCATGTTGGCTTTTAGTATTTTTTTAATGCTAGGATGAATTTAGGACAAGTTGTGTTGTTCAATTGAACCCGTTGATTTTCGGCTAAAATGATATATACATATGAAAAAATTTAAGAATTTATAACTCTCTAGATTCTGAATTCGCCTATGAGTTTATGAGTTGAAGAGGATTTTGTGTTTAGGCATATTCTGTTAAAGGATTTTTGATGATGTTTCTGTTGATTACTAACATTTATATAGGTGTTGTTTTAGTTTTACCTTATGGTGTTACTTTGATCTAATGGATTTTTCTGTTCTGGTAATTTTAAATCTTTGTAAAATAAATTAAAAATAAACTTCAGAAAATTCTTTGTATTTCTTTTTGTGCTCCTTATGTTTTACAACAAATAAAAGAATTTTTTTGTGACTGAGAACCAACCTTTTATCCTTCTCCTATGAAATACTAGATTTAGTTCGCTTGACGTAGACTCGAACCTGTGACATAAGTGGCAAGATTGATGAGTTTGTTTTATCCTCAATAATTTAAGAGTCTTCTTTTTTTTACAAATCTGATAGTCCATTTTTTTTCAACAGGTGTGGACACTGCAAGAAACTTGCCCCTGAGGTACTAACTTTATCAGAATATTAATTTGACATTTTTCACATTTTTTTTTTTTTTGCAAGTCATTTGATATGTAACAAAAATGTTCCTTATTTTTCCAGTATGAAAAAGCTGCTTCAATTTTGAGTAGTCATGATCCTCCAATTGTTCTGGCTAAAATAGATGCAAGTGATGAGGCAAATAGAGGACTTGCAGAGGAATATAAGCTCCAAGGCTTCCCAACTATTAAGATCCTGAGGGATGGAGCAAAGAAAGTTCAAGATTACAACGGTCCTCGCGAAGCAGATGGCATTGTGGCTTATTTGAAGAAACAAGCAGGCCCTCCATCTCCTGAAATTAAGTCGAAGGAAGATGCTGCAAGGCTTGTCGACGAGAAAAAGATCATTGTTGTAAGTGAAGTGGCATGGTTTTTTATCGCTTCTCAATCATTGTTTAGCTTATTATTTCTCAGCATTATATTCTATGTATTGTTGGCTTGTCGCCATGGGCGTAGTTAGGGGGAAAAAGGGGTTCGCGGAGAATTATACCATGTATACTACCTCAATATTATTTTTGTGTCACTAAAAAATATTGGAATTAGCTACTAACTTCGTCGTCTAATCCGATGCTAATCGGCTGTAAAATAATTTCCTGTTTACCTACAGAATTTGTCCGTTGCTAATTCCTGTTATTTTAGTAGTGTGTATATATAGTAGATGTTGAATCCTCTTGGCTTCTTCGTATGCTTACGTCTTTATATTTTGAATTCCCTTAGAAAAAATCCTGGCTTTGCTACTGGTTGTTGTTGGTTAAAATGCTTGTGATTTCTTTCAGGTTGGTGTATTTCCAGAACTCTCCGGAGAGAAATTTGAGAAGTTTATTACATTAGCTGAAAAACTACGAGCTGATTATGATTTTGCTCACACCGTTGATGCCAAACTCCTCCCTCGGGGTGGACCGGTTGATAAGCCAACCATTCGTCTCCTTAAGCCATTCGATGAACTCTTTGTTGATTTTGAGGTTGTATATCATTTTCTGTTATGATTATCTTGTTTGATGTCGACTTGTTTGATATCATTTTCAGTTTATTACTTAACGTGTATTCGTGCAGGATTTTGACGTTGATGCAGTGGAGAAGTTCATTGCAGATGCTAGTATTCCGATTGTCACTATTTTTAACAAAGATCCAGAAAACCAAGTTTATGTTAGCAAATTCTTTAATGGTCCCAATGCAAAGGTATTCTATTAATCAGTAAAGTCTGCAGTTTTATGTGATATATCAATGTCAACATCAAGTCTTTGCTGCTTTATTGTGAATTCTACACTACCATAGTGGAATCTGTTGGGCTAAAACAACTCAAAGATACTCTTAACATAAAATTTGGGCCAAAGATACCTTAACATTCGTTCTTGAACATTGTTCACACGCACTCAACACTGGCCAAGCCCACATTGTTTTCCTCAAAAGGGCCCCCAAAACCCGGACGGTTTTCTATGTGAGACATTGTTCACACACACTCAACATAATCTGCATCCCTTCTTTTTCTTTGACAAAACAGCTAATACTATCTTCATATCTTAAGGAATTGACATTTTCTTCTCCGTAAACGTGATATGCAGGCATTGCTTTTCGTGAACTTTAGCACTGAGCTCGATGCTTTTCAATCCAAGTATAAGGATGTTGCGGCCCCTTACAAGGGGGACGGATTGAGCTTTCTGTTGGGAGATGTTGAGGCTGCTGCAGCTGCCTTCAATGTCAGTAACATTCTTTCAACCTATCTGATTAATAATATTGGCTTTGCCAATGACCATATAACGACACACATTAATTTTTCGTTTGATATATGTATCGCAGTACTTCGGACTGAAGACCAAACAAGCACCTTTGATCATAATAATGGAGAAAGATGGCGAAAAGTATCTCAACGCACATGTAAAACCTGATGTTCTTGCTTCATGGTTGAAGGATTACAAGGTAATGACTTATGCACTAGAGAAACAGTACATTTTATTTTACTTTTAGGCAGAATAGATCGAGACTCCTCTGAACTTGACGACTTTTATTCGGTGCTCACCTGAACTTTATATTGGCCTAATTACCTCGGTCAACTTGGCAATTTAATAGCCTCGACGCCCCCCCCCCCCCCCACCCCCCCCCCCTCACCCCCCCAGGATGCTGATATGGCAAAGAGTGTGAATACACTGTCTTTTATGCTCATAGGAGGGAAGAAAAAATCGGAAAATCAACTTCAAAGTGGAGTTTCATATAGCTGCAGGATTGAGGCGTAGTAGTAGTTAATTATTTTTTTGTTGCAGTTGTTGTGTTCGACTAGTATTTTCCTTAGTTAAGGGTCATTTCATTCGGAGTTTTCTGCATTTAAGCGACGTCTTGCTAATTTTCCTTAGTTTTTCCTTTTTCACTTTGTTACAGGACGGTAAATTGAAGCCATATGTGAAATCAGAACCAATCCCTGAGGTTAACGACGAGCCAGTGAAGGTGGTTGTTAGGGACACTCTTCGAGACTTGGTTCTCAACTCGGGCAAAAATGGTACGTGAACCAGTGCTAACACTTTGACAATGAATTACTTTTGTTTCATTTTTGTGAACTAATATCTTGTTTGGTTCTTTCTAAAACAGTATTGCTAGAGTTCTATGCACCTTGGTGTGGCCACTGTAAATCACTAGCTCCAATTTTGGATGAAGTAGCTTTGTCATACGAAAAAGATTCCGATGTTCTGATTGCAAAACTTGTAAGAATGATGGACTTAAATTACCTTTTAAACAAGTTGTTATGTTAATTCTGACAAACTCGCGATACACTTACTTATTTGTACTCTTCTGAATCAGGATGCAACTGCAAATGACATTCCTAAAGGTGAATTCGACGTTAAAGGATTCCCAACTTTGTACTTCAAATCTGCTTCGGGTAATTTATCCCAGTATAACAGCGAGAGAACAAAAGAAGCCATCATTGAATTTATTGAGAAGAATCGTGATAAGCCTGCTGCTCAGTCGGAATCTGTGCAAGCTGATTCCACCACATCGGAATCAGTAAAAACAGATTCAGCAAAAGATGAGCTATAAGTGAGTTAAATTCTTGTTCTTTCATCTGATGAGTATAAAGATTACTGCATTTCTTGTTGTGTTGAATTACTCGTTAGATCGTCGATAGAATGATCAAAGGAAAGTTCTGATATAATTCTACTTTTTATCTCATTTTCAGGTTTTTGGGATTGTTTGACTCCATGGAGGACTCAAGTTTTGTTGTGGATTTGCTGCTTTTTATGTTAATCTTTGAGTTTAGGTGCTTTTTGTATTACAGTTAAATGGTTGCATCATGTGCACCATTTTATGTATCAGTCGTAGCTGAATCTTGACTATTATTAATATCAATTCACAAATCCTCAACTCAGTATTAGTTATTTTCAGTTTTCTTTGTTCAATGCTCCAATGAAATTTAGCAAATGATCAATGGATACTTGTTTGTACTAAAACATAGATTTTAATTTGGTATTGGTTTCAATTATATCTTAATAATAGAAGAAGTTTATTTTCAATGGAAGTCTATATAGTTTTCCTTTATCTTCTTATTCAAAATATCTGGGAGATTTTGACAATCCACAACAGAACAGGCAAAAATAATTGAATTAATGGCCAAGATGCTCATTTTAAACTTATTTCTAGATCTGCTTCATATTTGTTATACCTTTTTAGGCTGATGTCGGTTTTTTTTTCCACTCGGTGTTTGGTATCCGTTTTGAAGTCGACTAATCCGGATTCGCGCCGGAAAGTCCTACTTTGTGTGTAAAGTGCTCTCGACCAAAGGCACGACACAACTCACCGGGCTCGGGCTCAAACGGAGACCTCTAGTTAAGAATGGAGAGATATTTAACACCTTTGGTGGTTAAGTCGGTTGTTATTTAAGATTATCTCATGACAACTCTACATGACAAACTTCAACTTTTGCAGACTGCTGTTTTGTTTTGTTTCTTCCATCCACACCCCACCCCATTCCCTTTTTTCTATTTTTTCTGTTTGCTTGATGTCAATTAGCTGGTTTTATATGCATCACCTCATGTATCCATGCAACTGACTGGCAAATTGCAGTTGAGTATTTAAAAATAGAAAAATCCTTGCTCATTGTCCGGTTCCGTTTCACATGACACTTTGCTCCCTTTTTTATTTTTTATTTAATCTGTTCTGAAAAGAATGACACTTTTTCTCTATCTTTAAACTTTGCGTTTTGTGCTTAATGGGACGCTCTTATAGCCACATAAATGTCATGACATGCTTAAGTTTACAAACTCTAAGGACACTTTTGTATGTCGCAAAAACCTTTCTTTCTTAAACTTCGTATCTAATCAACGGAAAAGGGTCAAATTTCTATCAAAATGGTTAAATATACCCCTCGTTATACTTTGCGTCTAAATATCTTACCGTTATACTTTCTTTAAGTTGTATATACCCCTCTATTATACTTTGGGTCCAAATATACCCCTCCTCCGTTAATATTGTCCATGGTGGACATGAGATAATGCGCATCGACAACTAGGACAGGTGCTCGCTACCTCACCACCCCCAACCCATTTACCCCTCTCTTCCCCTTCTTCTTCCACCACTACCATCTCCTCCCCTCCACAACCTTTGCCACCATTAGCACCACGTTCATCTCAATAGTTAGACTTAGGTAAAAATTACTTAAAGCACTCATCAAACTGAATACTTCCACTGATTCCAGTGAAGATCTTTCTCCTTTTTTGATTAAAAATGCAAACTGAAATACAAAGTTGGATACTCATCCCTTTATTTAATTAATAGTTAATTTTGTTAATTAGTACTATAGAGAACCAAAAAACGCACAATTACCGTGAAACCTTGTTGTTTTTAATCAAAGCAAGCATATATATATTTATAGCATGTGAAAACTCAATAAAGAAAACAGAGAGAATAAAATTTTCAAAATCATGAATTTTCTCAAAATGTTTACTTAGAATTGGCATAGGTTGATGTCAGTGGTGGCCCTCTAATATGATGAAGGTGGAGATGGTGGTGTGGTGGTGCTAATGGTGGCAAAGGTTGTGGAGAGAAGGAGATGGTAGTGGTGAAAGAAGAAGGAAAAAAGAGGGGTAATGGATTTATGCAAGACTGCAATAACATAAGGTATATTTGGACTCAAAATATAACATCTTCATATTTGAATAAAGTATAGATATTTGGACCCAAAGTATAACGAGGATATATTTAACCCTTTTGTGATAGTTCAGGGGTATATTTGACTCTCTTCCGTCTAATCAATCACCGCCATATAAGATAAAACAGAGAGAATACATGGTTTGCTATTACTTTTTAGCCTACTTTATGCAAGACTGCAATAACATAAGGGTCTAAACATCTTCATATTATACTAGAATCTAAGTAATCATTTCGGACCCTCTAAAATACTGTCGCACTCGTGTCGGATCCTCCAAAATACATAGCTTTTGGAGGATCCAAAACATAATCCGCGATACTTTTGAAGAGACCGAGCAACATATGTCAACAGAACAGAAGAAAAGAAGTCCTAAAAGATCTTTAATACTCTTAACTAATCATGGTTGTGCATACACAGAAATGAACAAAAAAAGGGTCTAAAAGATCTTCATCCTACTAGAACCTAATAAATTAGTAGTAATACCATTAACTCCTTGTGCAGTAACAATATTCATAAGTACTACTATTCTTACTATTATTTCTTGATTTGTGCATGTCATCCTTATGCAGCAGCCATGCTGATCTTCTCTTCACGATTCCGACTTCATAATATAGTACTCAATTTATGCCTGTCATCCTTGCACATCGGCCATGCTGATCTTCTCTGTATCGTTCCGATTTTATTGTCTGGCATGACTAGCATCCTTTTTCTTACCCCATTCATGAATCCTCAAGTGAAGCTCAGCAGCAGCAATCAAGAAATGAACAGCTTGAGTTGGTGTCAAAATTCTCAAAATATCTTTAAGTGTCCTTAGCCTCAAATCATCAGCTTTTCTCAACACATCCAATAAACCTTCCTCTTTTTTACCAATATTTGTCTTGATTTTCTCTTCTTCTTCTTCTTCTTCTTCAACAACTTGTCCTCTTTGTTCCCTCATCATTTCACTCACTACATTAGACAATTCCACCATTGATGTATCAGCCACACTTTCTTGAACTTTTGCTAAATTTTCACTTAACTTTTTTTCTTCCCTTATTGTCTTATTTTGCAACTCATCAATTTTCCCAAGTTGGCTACCACTAAGATCTCCTAAATCACCAGTTCTAAATCCTCTGATTAACTCATGAAGATTTGCCTCAAGTTGGATACCAGATTTCGAGTACAACAAGTGAAAAGCCATACTAGGCCTCCACCCTCCGATCCATAAAAACGCGTCTTCAAGATTACTTCTCCATGATGGATGCAACATGCCCAAAACATCAACATTAGCGCATCGCGATTTTTCTGTATAATATTCTTCGTAGTGTTTCATGACTCTCTGAATTATAGGTGATAGGATCCTGTGGTTGTTGTTGTCTTTCGAGGCACGCACAAGCTGATCCAAATCTTGGTTTTGTTCGACGAGCCATTGTTCGAAGAATTTGTGAAATGTCTCTTCATTTTGAACTCCGTTTCTGCTAGTATTCATCAAGTGGTTGGCCATGATCTATGAAAATGAAACAAACTTGCCGTTGGAAATATATTAGAGATGGCAGTACTAATTATTAGAAAAGAATGCTTGATTAGATTAATAAATAGATAAGAAGCAATAATAATTGATAAGAAAAGGTACCGTGTCAAGGCACGCTATGAAAGACGCTTCGGCGTTATCCAAGTGTGAATAACAAAGCGATGTCCTGCTCTCAAGATACAAAAAATCACTTTAGAGATCTTCTATTGTGCTGTAGATAGAAGTTCCGAAAAACTCTAAAATCTTGCTAACCTTTTGTAAGAATTTAGACAGGCAAGAGATTATTGAAGGGAGTGAAATAAGGGCATAAAGTACGAGTAATAAAGTGACATCTTGTTCCCACGATATGAAAAACCACTTAAGGCATCTTGTATTGTACTTCAAAATCTCAAAAATTCTTTTATAAGAATTTAATTAAAGTGAATAGGCAAGAGATTTTTGAAGATATTGAAATATAAAGACTCAAAAGGATGAAATAATGGAAACTCAAAATCTTAGGGAAATCAATGTTTGATTTTTTGGGTTGATGGGGTAAGTATTTATAGAGAGTTAAATCTAAATAGATGTACCTTCTGATCATTTCTTCAGTAAATAAAGAGATGTCTCCTACAAAGACTGGACAAATATTCCGTCTCTTTTCAACAATAACAACATTAAATTTCCAAATCACTCAAAAAACAAAAACAAAAAAACACATGAAAATTAGGATTGTTAGGACAATATTTCCAACAAGTATATATGAACAAAAGTTGTACATGCATACCTGTTGTTTGCATGTAAAACGAAGTCATGTCATGGAGAATGTGGATTTTTTGGGACAAAGTTAAAAGAAATTTATAGGATTATATAGCCGACATGAAGTTTTTTTTTTTTTTAAAAAAACCAGAGCATAAGAACCGGTGGGCAACGTAAGCAGTAATAGCTAGCTATATCTAAGACTCAGTATCTGGCTGGAGTTGCACAATATTTTGACAGTCATATTCCAAAGAGACTGTCCACTTTAATTTATTGGCTTGTATGCACTGTATCTAGTGGTTGACCATATTCATTTATGATATACTTCAAACTTCAAACATATTACATACTAAACAAGTGTTTTTTAATAGTAATAGTGTTCAAGTCAGTTTGTGCATCTAATTTTACGAAATATCTACTATTTTCATTAATATAGGTATCAGTCTCCGTTTATCAATGCTCGGACATATGAGAAGAAATTATCTAACATTTTTACCTCCACTAGATTTTGAACCTGAGATCTCACGAATCTTAAAATACTAGACAAGTTTTTCTACATTTACAAGACACTTTTATACTACTAAATGTCCAAATTTATATAATCAACGTTTTTTTAGTCTATCCTGCACTCATGCTTTACTATATTTGGAGATAATTTAACACTCTAATGAAAATTTGTTTTTAATAAAATAATTTATACCCATATATATAAATAGTTAATACTTATTTTAGATTACAGAGTTTGAAAGTCTTCTTTTCTTCGGATAAACAAAACTTTGGTGTTTCTTCCGGTAGTTCATTTTTGTAAGCACAATATATGCACGGGCAGTGAATTTTATTTTCGGAAAAGGCCAAATATGTCATTATTTCGGAAATGAGGCTCAAATTTATGTCATCGAACTATTGAAAATGACTCATTTATGCAACTCATCAATAGTTTGGCTCATTTATGCCATCGTCGTAACCAAAATCACTCATCCATGCCATTTTACATTAACGCCGGTTTTTATAATACCAGCTATGACATGTGGCCTCCCATTTACGTCGTTTAATTCGAATTTTAAGGAAAATTTCATAAATGACTACATTTTAAGGGCCGACATACAACATTTTACTTATTTGGCTCATTTATGCCATCGAACTATTAGAAATGACTAAAATCATTTTTTTTATGTATTCATGAAATATTTTGTATTTATAAATTGGCTTATTTTATTCGAATACAATAAGTAAAAACCTGAATACAATCACCAATCATCCATGCCATTTTCATTAACGATACATGCGAAAAATCGTTTTTTATGCACAAAAATTAACAAATACAAGCGAAAAACATTGTATACACGACAAATGACAACGAAAAAATTAATGAATACTGAATTGTATGCTAAAAATTAATGAATACAACGAAAAAGAATCGTGATTTTTCGAATCCGATGTTCAATTAAAAACAACGATTTTCGCAGTCAATTTTAAATCCCAAATTAATAAAAAGTACAAAAAATAAAATATGCTTAGACGAGAAAATACACCATACGATTTGTGATGGTGAGACCATGGTGGCCCATGGATTCAACCATAATCTTTGATTGAAGAAAAAGTGAAGAAAAAAAAAAAAAACACTTTCCTAGGCTTTGATTGAAGAAAAAGTGATTTTAGCTTCGGTGCTTTTGCTCCGATGGCGTTAAGGGAAAGGAGAGAAAATTGTGGGAGAAGAGAGATGGGCGAGAGAGGAAAGAGGGAAGAGGAAAGCGGTGAAGAGAGGAGAAAGAGAGATGGGCGAGAGAGAAAAAGAGGAAGAGACGACGAAGAGAGAAGTATATTTCGGTGATGATGGGGTATTTTACTTTTTTATATATATATAGCTATAATGTATTTAACATATGCTATGGATGTAATTATTTTAAACTATAGCTACTAAATATAAATATGTAGTAATATTAGTTATGCTATGTAGTTATCCCATTTTTAAATCCCAAATTAATAAAAAGTCCGACCAAACTATCCACCCACAATGATAAATGGAGCGCGTGTCATACCGTATTGTAAAATCGGCGTTAATAAAAAAATAACGTATTAATCATTTTGGTAACGATAATGGCGTAAATGGCTTGACATAAATCGGTTTTATTTTTTCAGATAAAAAGCTAGTATGAGTTAATTAGAATTCATATTTTAATTTTTGAAACTTGTATTACTCCCCAAATTATGAAATTCTGGACCACAACAAGTGGGCATGTATGTGCATTTTCGTAGTATTTATCTATTCATTTAGTTACTCTAAAATTTGCACCGATCATTGTGCCAATGATGTCGTTTATTCCACTGGTTTTCTTATGCCAATTGGACTTGAGTTGGATACTATTCTTTCTTTTCTTTTCTTTTAATAATAATAATAATAATAATAACTGTGATGATGAAACTGTCCATAACCAGCTTGCGTGCAGTACGACAAATTTTAAATACTTGTTACTGCTTACCAACAACATATAGACCGATTGGTGATTGAACTAGTCACGATTCGAACCTCCGGTGTTAGGAATGGAAGAATTTCTGAACAAGTAAGAAAAAAATAGAGTAGAAGAGCACAGGTGTAGCCTAGTACCAATGAGGTCTCAAATTCAAATCTAGGTGAAAGCAAAAAGAATGCAAATAATTTATTTTACCGTCCAAGTTTTGATAAAAAAAATATTGATCACCCGAACGTCACAATTATAAAAATAATAAACTAGAAGGTTAATGTATAAGGCTTCAACGGTGGGCTTTTTTCCTTTTCCTTGCGAAGGGTGCAACGTCTTTTGTTTTGACTCTCCACAAGTTGCTCCAATTGCATGTTTTTTGATCTAAAAATTCCAAAAATAGAAAGTTCCTACGTACGTCATTTGTTAGACTTTTTACTTCTCAGTGCTAAGTTTGTTTGATGGTAATATTTGATACCATCTTTGTATCCGGTAGAATCTAATATAGTTCGCGTCACTTCCTATTAAAACGTAATGTTCCATTTTATATGCCGATGTTTGATTAGACACGACAATTAACAAAGAAAGAAAGACAGATTGGCACATAGAGCCCATTTGGATTGGCTTATTTTAGGTATTTTTAAGTCAAAACAGCTTTTAAATACTTTTGTAGTGTTTGAGTATGATAAAAAAAAAAAAAAAATTTAAGCACTTGTTTTTTTTTAAAAAGTCTATAAGTTAGGATTTAACTTACGATTTTTTTTACATAAAGATAAGTTATAAGCCCATCCAAACGGGCTCATAATAAAGCACTCTTAAAGCTTGTGATATTAAGCAAATCGCGACAATTCTGTCAATAAAAACATCTAGTTAAGAAAAGGTTTAAAGTTCAAGCATCCCAAAATATAGAAATAGAATATACTAAAAATAAATGCGGCCATTTAAAATGGAGCAAAGGGAGTAACTAATAAGGATAAACTAAAAATGCAAATATTAAATAATCTCTAGAAGTAGGCTAATCTTTCCTAGAATGACTAAACAAAAACAAGGCCAAACGGATTGAGACGAAGAAAGTACTTTTAACCTAGTACAACTAATTAGATGATGTATTCATTCAACCAGTTGCAACTTGGGCAACTCAACAGAAACAAACCAAATACTAACAAAATACACTACCTTAAACTAACATGGTGGGACCAATTTTTTTGTCATTTCCTTTTTGGGGATATTCTCAAAACTCAAAAGTGTCCCCTCAGTTTTCAGATTTAGGTGCGTCATAATAATATTTCCTTCCGGAAGTTTGATTGGTTCCTTAAGGAAACAAGCAGTCAAATCACAAAGTACAGCAAAAGTCTATATCCAATGAATGCATCAACTTGAAATCAAGTGAATCTATACCATCAAAGATTGCTTGTCCTGACCAAACAATCCAGTAGATAAAAAAACCAACAACAGAGAAACTGCATGCGTTACCTGTGCATATTTCAAGAACTAACAAGATAATAGTATTAGTTATTAGGGGCTTGCATTGAACATAACCAACCAAACATTGGTGACAAATCTTGACTACATTAAGATGACATTTTGTTGAAATGTTCCAAATGTTAAGTCTGCAAAAGTCACGTTTTGAACTTTGGACATAGTGTTTGTTTGGAGTTTTCTGAAACTCAGTTCTTCAAATCTTTCAAAAATTCAAAAACTAGTTCCAAAACTAATCTTCATAAAATAGTCAACTTCCTTTTTGTGCCAAAAGAAGCTCAAACAAACACTTCAAATTTTCCAAAAAACTCGAGTTTGTAAACTCACCTTCCGGAGAAGTTCAAACTAACACTAACATTTCAAAGAAATAACTCCTCCGAGAGAAATTTATGTCTCTTGATGTCGTATAAAGCAATATAACATAATACTTACACTGCATAAATTGCTATAGCAATATAATGATTTACTATGACATTTCCTTTAATCTGCCTCATCAAGCAAGATGGGAGTTAAGAGTAAATGATACAAACGAAGAATGAACAGGTCTATCATAAATAAGTGGCTACAGGATGTCATAGTCAAAAATCATATCAAGTTTTTCTTATCATACCATCTGTAACAGAACCTGGTAAAGCCACAATGAATTCTATATGTTGTCAATAGTTTAAGAGATTTCATACTGGGAGAAGACCACAGCCGTAAACTCAAAATTTACATTTGGAACTCACATCTCTATAGTGTCTCGTATCTCCTATGTCAAATAAATCTTTTCACTCTCTTTACTGTACAAAATTTTTCCTCAGTAAAAACTACTCGTTAGAAAAAGAGTAAGAAAAAAAATGTGAAAGAAAATAGTTGTGTTTCTATGAGCTGAATGAGGTCAGTCTATGAAAGTGAAAATATTCACCAAGGGTGAAAATCAAGAAAGCTGGAGAGCAATCTGCTGAAGAAGTACCTTCTTTTGGGCTGCAGTTATGAGACCTTTACATTCGGCATCCACCAGAACCTCTGTCATAATAGCAGCCGCGTGACCTCTAGGCTCGTTGGACCCTGATGCCTTCTTCAACATGAACATCTGGAAAGGTACAGGATAGAGAATGAAGAGGCCAGATAGAAAATAAGAGTGAATCCTTCAATCTGATCCAGAAATTTCTGATTGAATTTCAGCACGAAAGACAATTAACTCCACAAGAATCTTGACAACTTTGAATAAAGTCAAGCGAGTTACACACACATTTTGGATGGAAGCACCCAACTGGAAATTATCTTCCATGAAACATTATGTAGCAGAGAATAAATCTCAAACAGAATAAAACGACCGAAAGACATTAATTATGACATTTTAAATGAAATAGTGAAAACTATTATTTGCGAATTGACCCTTTAGAGGAAGGTATACGCACATGTACCAAAACGAAGAGTTTAATATGCCCTTAACTCAAAATACTAGAAAAGAGAAAATTTAGATACCGGAAGCCTCTACTGTAAATAACTGGATTATAATTCATGAGCAATACTGATAGATCTTCAAGCACCATTTACATAACTATGTCAATCAAAAGAAATAACATCACCCAGGGGTTAGTTTAAAGGAAAATGCCAAGCTAGTATAGAGCTGGGCCACCATAGAATGTCAGAACAATTCCGGGTTAAATAACTAAACGAATAAGCTTAGATTTACAACCTATTTTGTGGAGTCCAATTTATGAGTTCAGCCTTATGCAGTCTTTAAGTGCAAAACCAGAATAAAAATATGCCAATACCATTGTATGCTCTTAAAACAAATAAAGATGGGTAATCTGAAGTATCAACAACCTAACTCTTTTGTAAAGTCCTCTTGAAACGGCATAAGCAAAGAAATGTTTGTCCATTCTTAAATCTACTACAACAACATACCCATTCTTAAATCTACTGTTTCAGAAATATCCACTTGATCAATAGTCAGAAATCAGGCAAGATACATACAAAAGGTTTCAAATTGTAAATAATCAGAATCTGCTTTATTTTTAATCCTGTCACTTCATGTCAGGAATTATGTTAACTTGACCGAGGAAATTTAAATACCTGTCCATGATGCGTTATTTCTAAACAACCCGGTTTCTGTATGAAAGGCTCCCCATCAATTTGGACAGGGAAAGGACTAGAAGCATGTATCCTTACAGTTCCCCCTTGGGCTAGCCTCCTCGCTTGAGAAAGTCCAACCTAAAAAACAAAGATTGTAAGAAGGAAAGTAAAATAGTATAAAATGACTGAAAGCAATGATAAAGGGTAAAAAATGAAAGAGGTAGACTTGAAAGCAGCAGCTACTTTGGTGATCTCAGTAAGTAGCTGAAGGAGAATGCTTTCAGTATACATACTTCAACAACAACAACAACATACCCAGTGTAATCCTACAAGTGGGGTTTGGGGAGGGTAGAGTGTACGCAGACCTTACCCCTACCTTGGCAGGTAGAGAGGCTGTTTCCGATCCTTTCAGTATACATACTTAAATTTGGATATTCAAGAGACTAATTTCAAGAGTAAGTTCAGGGAAAGTAGGCTGTTATACTAACAGCGAAAGAAGCTTTAAGTACAAAACAAAAAATCAATCATATTAACTACTTCCTCACAGGTTGGTATTTTAATTTGCAGAACATCATCAATTAAAGCTTACACAACATGAACCAAGGGCAAATGCAAAAGTTAGAATTTGACGAACAGATAGAAATGGAAGGACAAGGTAACTTTCCACACCTGTAGCTTGCCAAGGTGCCATGCTCCAGAAACACTAACAACTTCAAGTATTTTGTCATGCATCGACTGGTCATTGAAGTCATCGTCATGCTCGAAATCATTTTGCCACAGATCTACTCCACCCATATAGCTACCAATATTTAGCACAATCAAGCCCTCGGTATCCTGATAGATTATAAAATAAGGGGATCAATTACAATGAAAAATGTGAAAGCAAGAAACAGTTTTGACTTCCAGATTTTGCAGTGTGTATACCTTGGGAATCTCTATGTCCTTCCCATCAACTTCAAGCCATACTTGCCATGGCAAATCTGCACAAGTTCTGTCCATTATATCTCTAGCACCTTCTTTTGCATATCGCAATTTATTTACAAACTGTAGGAGAAGCTTGATTAGACACACAGACAACACAAACAGTAAATTGCCGGATGTAATTTAATTTAAACAGAAGGAAACTAAAGCATAGTGATCTATTGACAACAAGCAATCAGAATCAATCATCGTCAACAATGTCAATTGAAGCTTTGTCCATTGTTTTTCTATATATTATTTCCCGAGAACATATATGGCAACTGAAAAGATTATTCTCAAGGACATACAAATAAATATTCTCATATAATTATGTCATGAAACAACTGTAGCTCAGAGATCACTGAGGCTCAAAATGGCATGTTCATACCTGACTGTTAAATTTCTCAGGGTTTTCTTCCCTGTTCATATGAAATTCATATGCAACCTTTGCATCACATCCTATACCTGTAACAGAAAAGCTTCAGTAATTAGATAGATCAAAAGGTACTAGTGACAGGACTCGCAAGCAGCATCTAGAGAGCACATTAAATTTTTTAGCGCAGTGCTGGTATAAGTACTAAAAGGCAGGTCCAAGCATCACAGCTAAAAGTAGCACAATAAAAGGATCTTTCATTGAATTCTCGGCTAGCATCATAAGCCCCCTTCCCCCATCCTATGACATGGAAATAGAATCCAAACCCCAAACCAAATAAGACAACAAGTCAAAATGTGCAAACAGATGGAAGCTTACCCAAGTAATTCAGCATGAACTTTGATTGCACCTTGGGGGTGTCATAGGCAGATTTTTCTTCAATTATGTTGACTTTCCAACGATCAAGCATTGTAACGGCAGCATGGTTCAAATCATGCAGAAATGGTCTTAGTCCACCTTGCCCTTCAACCATCGCAAATCCACCACCCCATTGCAGGACTCTAGACAAATCATTACCAGTTCCCAGAGGAAGAACTGCTACTGGTGGAGGTGATTCAAAGTTAAGCCGCTCAATTGCATCAAGAACCCAAGCAACAGTCCCATCACCACCACAGACCAAGACACGAAAGTATTGCAAGTTACTAAATAATTCTAAACCAGCTTCAGGCCCTTGGGACTGACCAAGTTCGAATACCTGCATTTATGAAAATGAAATTCTTATTCAAGTGAATGCTTGAACATAGAGAAAACACTTTCATCACTGACAAATTGCGAGAGGAAAGGAGGACAACAGTAAAAAAGACCTTTCTGTAATTTTCAATAGATTATAACTTCACAATTAAATCATTCTCAAAAATTTTGTTCATCCATTCCCAAAAAAAAAAAAAAGTTTCACAATAAAACAAATGACTCCAGAACTTAGATGATTTGAAGTTACAAAATGAGCTCAAAATAAGGAGGAAATGAGGATGGTGATCGAGCATTTGTATCTTGGAAGCATGAGGTTCATCCTGGCCAAAGCAAAAGATAGGGCCAAGCTACTAGCTTAAGTAAGCGTAAGAACCTAGTTGAGCCATTCAGATGGTTTAAGTACATCTGCTATAATTTGCTTGTTAGCTAATTATTCTAGTTACTTCCTTTTAAAATAAAGCTACGTGTGGCACAGCTAAATATACAGGACTACAAGCTAACTTTTAGCCTTAAATTGAAAGTTCACCTGAACAGGATTCAACAGCATGTTTAATCTCCTTCTTAGAGCCGGACCATTTTGAGCTCCACTTTTAGTGTTTATGAAAACCAAAAGAGGTCTAGCATCCTGAGGCAAATCCACTAGCGCATACTTCTTAGATCTGCCCAAAATTCTACTTTCCTGCTTGTTCCAGGCCAATCCATTCTGGCTACCTTTTCTGCCACCCAGTTTGTTACATTTTACAGAGTAGCCATTATTCGTCTCACTGTTGGAAAGCTTCAAAGCCACCAGGGATCTAATCACATATTCCAGAGCTCTCTTTGCAGCAGAACCGTCTTGCACTTTACCATTTATGAGGTCATTTCCATGTCTGTTCCGATGACGCTTTCGTCTGATGTGCCCATTGGTATTGATTTTATCTGCCAGAGAACTTAGTGTTGCACTAGCTTGTAGATCTTTAACATAGAGTGGAGAAAGAATAAGCCTTCTGAGAGGACCCAAATCACAAATATCACCAGATTCTTCAGACATCTTGGCATGGCATTTGACATGTATCAATCGTTGACACCATAAACAGTACCAAGTAGGAGATGCATCAAGGAAAGGAACACCGCAAGGTTCATCACAATAGAAACAAAATGCAGACATCTCAGGATTCTCATCCAAGTTAGTCCATCTTTCAGACCAATGGTGCCGCACATGGCTTAAACCGGCCTGTGCTACACACTTGCAATCCTTTGAGGCAAACTGAGAACAACGAAAATGGGCTGCGACACCACAAATAGAGCAACGATGTACTGGAGAACGTGATGCAACTTTTGTACCTAAGCTATGTGGAGAAACGAGTGATGAGAGGCACACGCTGCATGTGGATGGCTGTACACCATAAGCAAAATCTTCAATCCATGTATGATGGGATAAGGGAACCTGCAGCTTCTCCCACACTTGCTTCTTTGCTACAGCAGCAGCTTTAACCCAATTGAGAGATGTCTTCCGTTGCCACTTAAGGAATACATATATGATTACCAACAGTCCAAGAGATCCAGTAACCAACCATGCGAAGATATAGGAACTAAAAAAGTCCGAACTGTTCAGCAACCTCAATAATGAAACACTGATATCAACCATTGTTAAGCCAATGTCTCATTATTCTTTTTCAATTCCTATAAAATGCCTGGAGGCTATCACCTATGGAGCCAATTCTGGTAATTGAAACCTTAACCTACAACAAGAAACTTTGTTTCATTAAAAAGCAAGATAAGCGAAGTAAAGAAAACTATTCAACTACATCCAGAAACATGTCACACGCTAAAAAGCATATAGTCTCCAAAGACAAATGTATGCATAAATGATATGACGAGCAAGGATAAAGGACAGCAAATTGCAACTTCTCTGGTCAAATTGCATTTCCATCAGAGTACTGTTCTATCAAATGATATCTTAGAACTGAGAAGAGGTAGGTGAAGCTAAACATTATATACAATAAGAATATAGGTTTTATGAAAACATAACAAACGAGCCTGTCTTTCATAAGGACCATTGAGCTATTTCAAATCCTAACAAACATAATCTGACCTCAGTAGATTCGAAAAGGAACACTGGCGAACAAAATTCAAGCATGTATAATGAAGTTTTTAGTAGGTCCAAGTAATAACACATGTATTAACATGCAATAAGGTAATGCATAAGCATGTAATTCATGAGTTATATTGTGTCACCAAACATCCATTAAAAATAAAAGAAGCAAACTACACTAAACCTCATTCCTCGTGTTTTTCATTTACAAATAAAAAACCCAACAAAAAGTCGACAACCCACTATCCCTCCCACCCCGTAAAATGGGTTGGAAGTAGAACTCTCAAATCACCAAACCCTTCACCATTCACAATGGGCTATGGTCATTAAATTCCCATTACATCCCAAACCACACAACCTTGGAACTAAAACTGATATAAAGCTATACAATCAGCCGATGGTCTATCGGAAACAGCCTCTTTACCCCCACAAAGGTAGGACTAAGGTCTGCATACATCTTACCCTCCACAGACTCCACTTCGTGGGATTACACTGGATACGTCGTTGTTGTTGTTATAAAGCTATACAATCAGAAACCAAATCAAATGCATATATATATCTATATCACATTAAAAAAAAAAAAAAAAAAAAAACAGATGTCTATATATTCACATAAACAATATTAGTTCATATCAAATCAATCAATAAACTACGCTTCAATAATCAATCACAAATTAGCTCAGATCAGCTATACAAATCTTAAAATCAACATACAGAATTGGTCTTCAAAATTGACTTTAGATCTACAAATTAAAATCACATACATATATGAAGATCGCTCCAAAATACATTATAAATTATTTTAAAAAAATAAATAAATTAAGAGTGCGAGATCGGAAACCTGAATAATAGGCAAAAGGGATTTGCGAAGATGACCTCAAAATTCGACATTTAATTTAATTGGAATATATACAGATCACAAAAATTTCTCAACAATCTCTATTCATACGTTAAAAGGTCAAAATATGTTGGCTGGAAAATAATTCATCTGAAGAAAAATTCTTAAGTATTTGAATTTTAAAAGAAATAAATAAATAAATAAAATAAGTGAAAGCAACCTTTAAAGGCGGGATTTCAATTTCTAGTTTCTAGAGCTAAAAAAAAAAAAAAGACTTTTTTTTTTTTTATTAGGGGGTGATTAGTAAATGGAAAAAAATTATTATGATAATATAATGTTCACTTGAAACAATATGTCACTAATGTATCTCTATAATGATATCGTTTATCTAAACACTTTTTAGTTTTTTCCCTTCCCAAACCTAACTTGTGAGATCACAGTATTGTTTTATATGAAATGGTTATTATACACTTACAATAACATTTGATATTTAATTCTTATTTGACTGTTATAGATAAACATTACGCAAAAGATTTTTTTTTTTCTCCAGATGTTTTATGTTGTTCAGAAAATAAAATATTTAAATTGATTTCTGATAAAAGTTGATTGTCATAATAAAAGAGTATTATAGATATATGTGACTGTATATGTAAATCTTTTATACGAAATGCTTGAATATTGATTCCGTCAAAATATTATGAAATCGTTTTCCATTTGGCATGACCAAACTACTTTGACAACAAGTCGAATAAAAATGGAATGACCAATTCAATGTACTCATAAATAGTAGGTATTTATTTCCTCATCTTCTTTTTGGTTAAGAGATTTTAGGAATTTTAGTTAATTCTAAACCTGAACTCCTATTTTTTTAATAGTTAACAACGAAGAATGAAAGATTCAAAAGTATAATAGTTTTATTGAAATTCAAACTACGATTTGATTTATACTTTTAGATCACGGAATTAAGAGCCCGTTTGGATTGGCCTATAAGTTGCATATAAGTTGTGCATAAGTTTTTTTTTTTTTTGGCCTTTTAATATTTAAAAAAAGCTCATTTTAAGCTTAAAATGTCTCAAAAAATTAATTGAATTTGGCTTAGTAATTGTTTAAAAAGAACTTATAAACTCGCTTTTTTAAACCCATCCAAACAGGCTCTAACTCTCTCTAGGGAATGTAGTGCAGGCAAAATCGTAGCCATTATTTTAGTAACTCGTCCAATTCGTAATCTTAATGGATTGACGCTACACAAAAATGGGTAATTTGTGGAAGCTGAAAGTTGCGATTCGCGGGGATTTTAGCCTCTACTAGCAACTAGCGGAGGCTAAAAGCTCCGCGAATTGCAACTTTCGACTTTCGCAAATTACCCATTTTTTTGTAGTGTGAGTTATAACTCGTTCGCTTACTTAATCTAACAGATTGATTGCAAAATGAATCATCAAATTAAAATGTTGAAATAGTGTAATTCAACAGATCAAAATGCAACCTGGTCAAATCCAAATATTCAAAACTTTGTCTCATTATTGGAGCAATATGAGAAAATTTTGGATCATATTGGAGGAGTTCCATTATGACTCATCTTATTTTGACTTTTTATTCAAATAATTTTCTTAACAGGTTAAATTATGTCATGTTTATTAACTTTACTCGTTTAAGTTTGATATAATATGTCTATTTGTCTTGTCACCTTTACCTTTGTGCACGGCAATGTTGAATAATATGAACAGAATTGACTAGGACTATGTCGTAAATGACGATTAACTTTTTAAATTTTAGAAAACTGTATTTTATTAGCAATAATGGTGGCGAACATATAAAATGACGTGAACGTCGTTAATCTCGACATTAGCCTTCGATGCAGTTGTAGTTGCCTGCTGTTTGGGAAAAAAAAAATATACTTCTTCTCAGTAATAGTGATGCCATGTATAATATACTTATTTAGACACAATTATATGGATCGAGTAATTGAAAACACCTGCCCTCAAACATCTCCTTTCTCACTCCTTCACATATCTCCTCTTTTTCAGGATTCTATAATTCTTAAAATATACACAAAAAATTCAAGACATAAAATACTATCTTTGTAGCCAGTGGCGGATCGTGATTTTCACTCACGGGGTTCGGAAAAAAACAACAAAAGCTAAATATAAAAAACTATGTTGTCCCTAAGGTTCGAAACTAGGACGCTAGAGACAATTTTAAACACCTTGGACCGCTTGAGCTAACCTTTTGCATTTGTTCAGGGTGTTCAAAAGTCAATATATGTACATAAACACGAAAAATTTACCCTATATATACACTGTAATTTTTGCCGAGGGTGTTCGGGTGAACACCCTCACCGCCATGTAAATCCGCCCCTGTTTGTAGCAACAAATTGATATGACGCTCTTCCTCAAGATCAACAAAGTGTTGCCGGACCCTTCTTGATAATGAAATACTTTGAGAAGATTCGCACCGTTCTTAGCTCGAGAAATTCAATACTTTGGCCCTTGGTTGAAAAAATAAGAAGGAAACACTAAAAGAAGTTATTTCTTGAAATCAAGTTCAAGAATATCCATACAATCCTTTGCTCGAGATACACCACTTTAATTGAATTTGTCTCTCATAAAGAAACAAGAAGGAGATGTCAAAAGAAATTATTCCTCGAGATCATCAATCTGAAGTACTGAAGTATACCAGATGATTTTCTTGCAAATCAAACCAAGTACATCACAAGGGAGTCCACATCAATCAAAATAATCCTATGTTCGAAAAACATGTTGCTTCAACTCTCGAATTATGTATGGAGGACAATTCAAAAAGAAAAATCAAGGATAAACATAATTGTGAAAATATCTAAAAAAATAATGCGACAGACGTACTTGGACTGATCTATATAAATTGTAAGGGAATAAAGATCAATTATCAATATAACATGTGTCACAATTTGCAATTTGAAATGACTAATGAGATCACACACTTCATAATTAAAACTTCTTATTACATATTATATATATATATATATATATGTTTGGCTGCTTTGACATATAATACAAGAGAGATTACCACCTTTCGTGTCAATGTGTCATCATATATAGTGCACACAAAAGGATTTCCCACTTTAATACGTGTGCATAAGTTGGAAATCCATAAATATTTTAGGATTAATTTAGGGTTATATTGTAGAATACTTTAGAATAAGAATGTATTATCATATAATATCACAATATATAACTTTTGACTTGAATCACACCCCACACCTCATCAAAGCCCGGCTTAATCCGTACTCAAAAGGGCAGTACCCAAATTATAATTAATTAACTCAATTATTAGGTCAAAAGAAGAGGAAAGTTAAATCTCTTTTGTAAAAAAATCAACCAATGTTTATCGCACTAAAAAAGAGGGTGGGAAAGAAGAAAGTGGCTTTTGATTAATATCAAGTTGTAAGAATTATTAAATGTATAGAATTATTAAAAGTGGATCTCCTTGCTTTTGTGCTGGAAAACTTTTAACTTTTTAATTCCTTTTATTTCCCTATATTTCTTTGATACAATTGGAGAGAACAGGCTTAGCTGGAAATGTGAGGTAGACACCACATCTTCAATCGAATATAATTTTCTTGAAAAATATTTTATATTGTCAATCATTTTCTAGACATAAAATTAAACTAGGTGAAAGTATAGTAATTTAGTACTAGTATATGGTTCGGGCATGTACATAGGAGATGTACGGAGGCCCTAGTGCGGAGGTGTGAGAGGTTGACTATAGATGGTTTCAGGTGAGGTAGAGGCCGGTAGGCCGAAGAAATATTGGGGACAAGTGATTAGGCAGGACATGGCGCAGTTGCAGCTTACCGAGGACATGATCTTAGATAGGAGGTTGTGGAGGACGCGAATTAGGGTAGAAGGTTAGTAGGTAGTGGAGTGTTGTCTCATGTATATATCCTTTCATACTAGTAAGCGTATTATTATCTTTGTAGTTTCTTGTCCTTTGACTTCCTGTTACCATCTACTATTTCTTGTACTTCGATTATCGTATTAGTTTGTTGCAGTTACTGTTACTTTTCTTCATAATGCTTATGTATTGTATTTTGCCATGACTTCTTTACTTTTATCAATCCTTGTCTGACCTTTTTTGTCATGCTTTCTCTTGAACCGAGGGTCTTTTGAAAATAGCTAGCGTCTCTACATCCTAAGGTAGGGGTAAGGTCTGCGTATAGTCTACCCTTTCATACTCCATTAGTAGAATTACACTGGATATGTTATTGTTGTTTAAGATATAAGAATACTGTTTTGGTAATATATACTTTTGTGTATCCAAAGATGTTAATATTGTACAAGTGCTGATTTAAATAAGTGATGTGGCAAGAGTTTGGATAGTTGTAAAGACAGAAAACATCCGCTAATTATAAATAACAGAAAGTCATTTTTTCGTTTTGGTGAATCTTTTTTTTCCTCCATTCAAGGTATAAACAAAAACTATGATATGAATCTGCTTTTAGAAATTATTTTTTCAGGAAGACATTTTTAAATTATACCAAAATTGGCCATAATGCTTCAACCAATTACGAAGAATGTGAATTATACGAAAATTGGCCATATAACACTACAACAAAATATGCTTTAATTTTAGCGGCATTAACTTTTGCAATAACTTAATTGCCGCTAATTATATTCTAGGATCAATTATTATAAGAATACCAAACTTTAACCATAACAATAAATGCCGCTAAAGGCTTTAGCGACCTTGATCTAATGGCATTAACCAATTCTTTGGTAAATGTTTTTGTGGCAATAACTATGCACGCAAGTAAAAAGAAAAATATATTGCCACTAAAAGCCTCTTTTGGTGTAGTGATAGCTGAGTTGATATAACTATTTTGGTGATACTTTTGCGTATTGAAACTAGTTAAAATAATGTATTCTTCTATTAATGATTTTTCAATTATGTACCTACTATGAAAGATTATGATTGACAAAACTCTATATAATTACTAAAGTTGTAAATTTTAATTCAGAAGAATATTCAAAGGCACATAAAATTTTGACTGGGTTGACCGTCCTACTCAAACCCCATTATTTTCCTTTTTTTGATAAAAATATACATACAGTAGTAAAATGGATATTCATGAGAAATTGCGTCGTGAAATTAGCTGTTCGTGTCGTGAAGTAAACAGATTTGCATAATGGGTGGACTTGCACGTCATGGATTTATTTAAAATTCCACTAGCTAGTACTACTTCAAAATTTTAAGGAGATCATGTTGTGGCACACATAACTTGTTGACTTGTTCTCTAAAATTACAAAAACGATATGATACGTAATAAAAGTAAACTAAGACGCATATTTTCTTGAACCTTTTTTCATTATGAGCAACATGATTCGTCATCATCTCCATCGAGCACACAAAGTAAAAAGAAGATGCTCACAGGGATAGATCTCAATAATAGAAAGTTCAAATCTCTACTCTATCTCCCTATCAATAATTTCGAATTATGTTCGATATGATTCAACATAAGTGTATGTCATCCACATCATCAGATTCCTTTCTGCGTGTGCATTTAAAATGAGTAAAGATAATTATTCAGTCCATATACGGATAAAGACACTAAGAAGGTCATTCCATGTTGATCACTCTGCCACAACTCTAATGTTCGTCTCATCAAACATATGGCTCTAATATCATTTTGTTGGTTAAGCCACCCAAAAATATTCTTAAAATGGCTTTGAACCAAACCTGTCCACGTGGCTTTTCTCAAAATGTCTCACACCATAAAAATAAATCAACATTTTTATGTAGCACCTTTTGATTTTCATCTGGCGTTCAGTATTTGCCTTGAGCTATGATTAGCTCGGATTCGCACGCGAGAAACTCCGACTTTGAACGTAAAACGCTTCCTATCAAAGATGAGTCCATTCTCAAGACTCAAACCCTAAATCTCAAATTAAGGATGAAAGAACTCACCACCATGCCACGGTAATACTTTGAAGTTTTGCTTTGTCAAAACACCACTTCTTTAGAAGGAAAAAGAAAACAAGAAAAGAAAAAAAAAAAAACTACACCTTTACAAATTAAGAAGCCCTTCATCCATCATCAACAAGAGTGAAAGGACAAAGTGCTAGGAAGGTGTTGGTGGATGTTTTTGTGGTGGTGATGGTGGTGGCTCCGGTTAGGTTCCTTCTCAATCTGCCACCGTATATGGAGGAAATCGTCGATGGAGCATGGTAGCTTTAAGGGTCCATCAACATGGTAGCCATAAACATCATGAGCTTTATCAAGAAGCTTTTGAAGAAGAGGATGATAAAGATATGAAATTGGAATAACAAATCTTTGAATCCCACCATCTTCTTCTTCTAATCCTACTTGAATTGCTAGCCATCCCCTTTTCACCTTCATTTTCTCGATCTTAAACCACTAATAGTGTTATTCTTTTTTTTTTTTTTTTTCAAATGGAATATTGACCAATTGAAGAAGTTAGCGTAGAGTGAGTGGTGAGGGATGTGAGTAGGAGATAATATTGGTGCGTTCGTGTAGCAATATATGGTGTTATGTGGGTATATATATAAGGTTGTGAAAAAAAGAAGTGATTTTTATTTCAAGATACTTTTTTATAATTTATATGGAACGAGTGATGATAATGTATAAGTTGGTTAGAGAATAGCGTGGTGGATGGGTGGGTCATGAGATGTGGGGGCTGTGAAGAGAAAAAGAGGACGAGGCTTGTTATATAGTGTAATATTAAAGGGAAATAACAACCTGTAGTTTTTATTAATTAAGAAAATAATTAATGATAACATTAGCATTCTTAGGTTAAATATGCATGCTTAACAATGGTGAACAATATTTCTAACATAGTTTCACAATTTTGTCATATAATATAAAAGTTAAAATCATACCAACTAAAAAATGGTTAAATTCATGAGATGATGGTAAATCTCGTATATATCGACAAAACATAAAGGAGATGTGTTAAGTACATACGCCGGAAAATAAGTTTTAAGACTTAGTGACGCATTTTAAAGCTATATAAGTCTAGTCCTATATTTTAACGACAAAATACGTAAGAGTTGAATTGTTAAAGTTCGTATATATTAAAATCAGTTTGCGTGTAATTATGAATAGCAGTGAATCGATCAAACTTCAACGAAAGCGTTGAGTTCTTGAAGAATGAAGTATATGTGAACTATATGTGAACTTACACAAATGTTATATATTGACAAAATACATGAGAGATATTGAGTATATAAGAATAAAAATTTGGACCCTAATGATGCATTTTAAAATTTTGTACGCCTAATCTCAAGGCAAATAATATTATTAACGGACTGATTAGTTACAATTTATTTTTGAAATGGAGTGGACTTATGTCGGCCGTACCAATAAGGATCAAGGAATCTTTTGAGATTGTATTTTGCAGTTATACCCTTTTGGCCGGTACTAGTTTTTAAAGTGGTCCCTCATTCTTCTTGTATTTATATATTTGGTTTATTAGTTTCTTGTTCTATTCCTTTCATTGTCTTCCACATGTTTTATAGTGGAGCAAAGAGAATGATACAGTTTGAAAATCTATGTCACAGGTGTCAATCACTAGCGGTGTTCGATCTTTTATGTTTACAAATTCAATTTGATGAATAAAAGTATCATTTTCCTATCCCATTTAAGTGAACTAATTCATGCACCTAGCCATGATTAATCATCGGGCGTCGGCCAGTACAATAAATCCAATGTTATCACATGTAACTTATTTTGGACAGTAGAAATACCTTATTTAAGCTCTTTTTTCAACATGTCTATACTTAGATTGATAGAACAACTGTCTATTACATCACCTAATTAACCACTGTTATTATTGAATAGACGACCATCTTTACTGCTTGTTAGATGTGCATAAGTTAAAAATATCTATAAAGTTGTGAGATTTAGGTTTTGTTAAACACTTTAGAAAAAGGAAGATTTATCTTATAAAGTCAGAAGTCTCTAGTTTGAGTCATGTACATGTTCTTGAGTATAGTCGTCTTTGTTAAATAGTGCTTTAACTCTCAAAGTGGAACTTTCCGACGCGAATTCTGAATTTAATCGGGATCTAAAGCATATCAGGACACCGGATAAAAAATAAAAAAGAAAAAAAATCACACTATATAACCTTTCCTAACTTGAATCACACAACACACCTCATAAGGGGGTGCCCCTAATCCATACTGAAAAGGCAGTACCGAAATGTAAAATTTAGTAAGTCAAATATTAATTTATGAAATTAAAGTTTGCTTAGTCATCATCATCTCCATCGAGCACACAAAGTAAAAAGAAGATGCTCACAGGGATTGATCTCAATAATATAAAGTTCAAATCTTTACTCTATCTCCCTTAAAAAAAAAAAAAAAAAAACGTAATTTCGTGCTCGAATTAAGTTCCATAAATATGATTCAACATAAGTGTATGTTATCCACATCATCAGATTCCTTTCTGCGTGTGCATTTTAAAACTATGAGTAAAGATAATTATTCAATCCATAGACGGATAAAGGAGGTCGTTCCATGTTGATCACTCTGCCACTACTCTCATGTTCGTCTCATCAAACATTTGGCTCTAATATCATTTTGTTGCGTTAAGCGAATCCAAAAATACTCTTAACAAGTCTTTGAACCAAATCCGTATGGCTTTTCCCAAAATCATGTCTCACACCATTAAAAATAAACTAAAATCTTTTATGTAGCTCCTTTTGATTTTCCATCCGGTGTTCAGTATTTTCCTGAGCCATGATCAGTTCAGATTCGCTCCGTAAAAGTCCCATTTTGGACGTAAAATATTCCCATCAAAGACGACTCCAGTCTCAAGACTCAAACCTTAAATCTCAAATTAAGGATGAAAGAACTTACCACCATGTCACAACCTTTGATGGTACTGCTTTGAAGTTTTGCTTTGTCAAAACACCACTTCTTTAGAAGGAAAAAGAAAACAAGAAAAGAAAAAAGAAAAAAAAAACTAGACCTTTACAAATTAAGAAGCCCTTCATCCATCATCAACAAGAGTGAAAGGACAAAGTGCTAGGAAGGTGTTGGTGGATGTTTTTGTGGTGGTGATGGTGGTGGCTCCGGTTAGGTTCCTTCTCAATCTGCCACCGTATATGGAGGAAATCGTCGATGGAGCATGGTAGCTTTAAGGGTCCATCAACATGGTAGCCATAAACATCATGAGCTTTATCAAGAAGCTTTTGAAGAAGAGGATGATAAAGATATGAAATTGGAATAACAAATCTTTGAATCCCACCATCTTCTTCTTCTAATCCTACTTGAATTGCTAGCCATCCCTTTTTCACCTTCATCTTTGAAACCACTAATTCGATTCTTCTTTTTTTGTTTGAAATGGAATGAAGTTAGTGAGCGAGTGGTGAGGGATGTGAGTTTAGGAGGATATTTTTGTGTGTTCGTGTAGCAATATGTGGTGATATGTGTGTGTATATATATAAGGTTGTGAAAAAAAAGTGACGATTTTTATTTCAAAATTCGTTTTTATAAATTGTTACGGAAAGAGTAATGATAATAGGGGGTGAGGGCCACGTGGAGCCCGTTCTTTGAGAAGAAAAAATAATTTCAAATTGACTAATTTCTAAAGCAAGGAGTTAGAACGAAATTAGGTGTTCAGAATAAATATAATTGAAAACTTCATAAACGACGAATAACAAGATGTAGTTTTTAAATTAAGGAAATAATAATAATAATATAACACTAATATAATACGTACTAATAATAATAATAAGATTTTTAGGTAGATATGGCGTTTCAAAGTAAAATATAGTAAATTATATAGGAAAAGTAGAGTGAAAATAATCTATCTAGCTCGCAGTCGCACATGAATTTATAAGTGACACGTTTTTAAAATCATGCAAGTTTTTGGTCCAACTCGCCAATATTGCTACTAGACTTCGCTATTACGATTGAGATTAAACTCATACGTGGTTACAAGAAAACCTTGCATGTCGCATTCCGAAAAGTGTGTATAGTGTCCTAGACAAAACTTATAACGCTGAAGCAAGGGAGACGACCTAGGTCTAAAGTGGATGACAATATTTGTGAATAGGATTGTTGAAATCAGCACCAGAATTGTTACATGTGTGAATTTGATTAATAGTAAAATCTCCGATGAATGTTGTAAGCAGTGCTTTAAAAGGCGTGGAGTGTAATGCGCTGATTTATACGCTTTCACTTATGCTGTAGTTAATATATGGGTATTCAATTTTTAATATTTTATAAATTAATAAAATAAACATATAAGTAAAAAAAATACATTAACATGATTTTAAAAAAATTAGTAGAAAAATGTATATATCTAATATTAATATGCTAACATGTGCATGAACCATTGAAAAAAATCTCAAAAAAGTGAATGATGTAAAGATACATTACACCGATAACATGACTATGATGAAACATAATTAGAGTTGTAAAAATGACATTCTATCCTAATAATTCAAAGATAAAAATGATGATAATATAAAGTTTTTGTTTTAAAACCTAAACTAGATAATAAATTAATATGCATTATAATACAAATAGCTAGGATAGAGTCATCAAAGCATTATCTAAACTAGAGCGATACAAAAAGAAATCTAAAACTAAAAACTATCTTGAAAAAGAAAACTGAAAAATGCTAAAAAGATCTTGAAGAAAATAAAGCATAACAAAGGAATATGCAAGAATGGAAGCATAGTAAGAATTGGAGGCCAAAGTTCTTTGCTTTGTAGTTTGCACTTTGCATATAAAGGTTTAAAGTGTATCTGCTATTCCGTAAATAATAAAGAGAATAGATTATGAAATTAGGATAAACAATTAGAAAAAACTTTTGATATTTTGAGATTTTTAGTTTGAGAATTTACTATGAGTTAACTTTTGGATATTTAACTTTAAACAAAAGATTTATTAAGCAAATTGGAAAAGTTCTCGAGGCTTACGCCTGGGCTAACGCCCGAAAAGTTGGGGCTTACGCCCCGCCTGTATATCTCGGTGCCTTTTTTGGTACGCCTCGCCCCGAGACTAACCCCGAAAACACCTCTTAAAACACTGGTTGTAAGTAACATTATAGACAAAAGCTCACATTTACAGTATATATATATAAAACTATTATTAGACCCTAATAATGCATTTTAAAATTTAGTAGACCTAATCTCAAAAATATTATTCCTCTAGCGGATTGACCGTAGTGGACTTGTGTCGGCCGTACCAATAAGGATCTCGGAATCTTTTTGAGATTGTATTTTGCAGTTATACCCTTTTGGTCGGTATTGGTTTTTCAAAGTGGTCCCTATTTCTTCTTGTATTTATACATTTGGGTTTATTATAGTTTCTTGTTCTATTCCTTTCAATTGTCTTCCACATGTTTTATAGTGGAGCAAAGAGAATGATACAGTTTGAAAATCTCTGTCACAGGTGTCAAATCACTAGAGGTGTTCGATCTTTTATGTTTACAAATTCAATTTGATGAATAAAAGTTATCATTTTCCTATCCCATTTAAGTGAACTAATTCGTGCACCTAGCCATGATTAATCATTATGCCTCTAATCATACAATAGCAACAATACCCGCCAGTACTATAAATCCAATGTTATCACTTGTAATACTTATTTTGGACAGTAGAAATACCTTATTTATTCTCTTTTTCCTCAACATGTCTATCTTTTAAACACTTAGATTGATAGAACAGCTGTGTAATACATCACCTAACTATTGTTATTATTGAATAGACGACCATCTTTAGTGCTTGTTAGATGTGCATAAGTTAAAAATATCTATAAAGTTGTGAGATTAGGTTTTGTTAAACACTTCAGAAAAAAATTAAAGAAAGATTTATCCTATAAAATCAGAGGTCTCTGCTTTGAATCATGCCCTTTGGTCGTTGAAACTTTCCGATGCGAATTCTGAATTTAATCGAATCCCAATGCGTATATCGTGCACCGGATGAGGAAAAAAAAGACCACAGTATATAACCTTTGGTGACTTGAATCACACAACACACCTCATTAGGGGGTGCCCCTAATCCGTACTGAAAAGGCAGTACCAAATTAACTATATAATTTAGGAAGTCAAATATTAAGGTCGATGAAATTAAAGTTTGCTTAGTCATAATCAACCAACATTTATATACATATCGTACGTAACCAATGGTGTAGTACGTACCTTCCACTTTAATTTGCCTACAACACAACAGGGAAATTAGGAGGTGAAATTAAAGTAGCTGTTGACAGTTGATACACACACACAATTACAAGCTTAGTGGATCTTATTGCTTTTTTGCTGGAAAACTTTTCAAAGCTTAGCCAACTTTTACTGTCTACTTTTCTTTCTTTATTTCATCTTTTTTTATTTTTTTATTGGTTCAGTTGGAGAGGATTAAACTGCTGTTTGTACGCTGGAAGTCATTTTCGTTGAAAGTAATTACTGTCTACTTTTCTTTCTTTATTTCATCTTCTCTTTTTCTTCTTCATCCTTTGATACAATTGGAGAGGATTAAAGTGTGGTTTGTACGCTGGAACCTGGAAGTCATTTTCGTAAAACAAAAAAAGACTTTGTAATGATTTTTCATAGAAAATATCTTCTATTGTTTGAATATTGGCGAGTGAAAACATTTGTTAGAAAAAATATATATGTATATATATATTGAAGATTAATAATATTATTGAAAAATTGGAGTATGTTTTGATAATTTTCTGGAGTAATAATAGATTAATAATAATATCTTTGGTACGAGGGAAGTTATTCTCTTTTGCTGAAACATGTTTTCCTTGGGAAATGATTTCTACCATACCAAAACACTCTAGATAAAAATGTGAGAGATTATTAAGTAAAGGGGTCCCTTAAGTAATTATATGCATTGTGCGATGGAAACCACCTCTTGAAACATCTAAGAGTCATTTATAAAGATTTCAGCTACGGTCAAACCTCTCTATAATGGCAGCGTTTGTCCGAAAATTTCATGGCTGCTATAGTGAGGTGCTGTTATGTATGTATACTAATATTTGATGTTTATATCTCATTTAGTTGTTATAAACAAAAGTACGGAAATAATTATTTTTCTGCATGTAATTTTTATGTTATAAACGCAAACAATATAGTTGTTAATTTTAAAATCTTAATTAATTTTCATATCTCATTAATTAAAATTTAAAAGACTAATAAATCCATAACTAGTTGTACCATACCGATAAGGAATTAAAATCTAAGGAACATATGCATTAAAAATTAATTGAGAATTTAAATATTTCAAATTTGTCGTACAAATTCAATAATTATAGGTTGTTTCATAAATTTCAGTCTCTTTGTGATAATATAAAGCTTGAATTGACGAAGAATTTTGTCTAAACTTTCAGCAAAATGGAATTCAATAGTGTTCTCTTGAAGGCCAGCGTGTAATTGTAAGAGCTTAACAGTTGACTCTTTTAGTCACCCCAATTAAGTTGTAGTAGGTTGAGGCTCTTCATCAACACTTTCGTTGTCACCTTCTGCCGATGTCTCTGGAAATTGACTATGTGCATGACATTAATGATGATTACCATAAGTATTTTAATATTTTATTTTTATACGTAATATATTTCTTACAAAAGATTATTATACAATATTTGAGTATCTTTGTTATACAGAGATAATTTTACAAAGAGTGTACCGTTGTAATGAATGTCACTACTGTTATAGGTAGAATGCCGTTTAAAGCCAACAAATATGAGGGGCAAAATTTAAAGACCAGCCCAAAGAAGGGCAATTCTATGAATTGATGAGGGAGGAGTCGGCCCAACCCAATATCAAGAGTTAATGCTCTTCTTATTACATTTTTTGCACAGATTGTCCTTCTTTTGGGTGGTCTTTAAATTTTCTTTCCTCATATTTGTCCCTCATATTTGTGGTCTTTAAGTTTTTCCCTTCGCGTGGAAAGGTGGGCGAATACATGAGGTTCCGGTTCGAACCCCCTCTCAGGCATAAAATAAAATAAAAAATTCGCAAGGCAGGGTTAGGAGCATGTATGCCGGATCCGGCATAAAATCCTTAAGGAAAAACTAAAGTTATGTCGGATCCGGCATAACTAAAAATTTGCCCCATAAGGCATAACTTTTCCTTAAGGCATAGTTTAGTTCCGCCTTCTGGGGCATACTTTTAGTTATTCGCCCACCTTTCCAAGCGAAGAGCAAAACTTAAAGACCACAAATATGAGGGATAAAATTTAAAGACCACAAATATGAGAGGCAAAATTTAAAGACCACCCAAAAAGAAGCGAATTGCCCAAAAAGGAAAACCAATCATTTTTAAGACTTGCTTGCGTGATTAGCGTAAGATATTGATGGGTTAATGTACATGATACATATTACCCAAATGTAGATGGGGGACTGCTGGAGTTTGAATTAGAACAAAGAATGAGGGACTAGACATGCAGCAATTGGTCCAAAACTACAAGAACTATTTTAATTATTAACGACATTATATTGTGCATCATCGTCATCTCCATTGAACACAAAAAGTAAAAGAGATTATGTTAATTGGGAGTCGAGACAAGAATAAAGTTTATTATTTGCTCTCGATCTCAAGGAAAAAAAAAAGTGATTCCCGAAATAATGCTGGGGCACCTAGCCCGTAGGGTATCTTCATACCAAAAACAAGAAGAAAAATAGAGGAATAATTGGAAACATTGACCCTTATGGCTTATGATAATATTTAACGAAAATAAGTTATATTTAGATTGTCTTTTGTTATCCATTGTACCAAAAAGTTAGAGTAACAGTAGGAATGTAACATAACATAAATGAGTATTTGAGGAATTATAATTGCATATTTCAATTAATTAAAAATTAAATATGCTTAACGAGATATCACAACAATAAAAGTTAAAATTTATCGATATATCATCAGTAGCCACGAAAGTTCAAAATTTCCCAAGAAAAATAAATCAGACTTTTAATTACAAGGCCAAAACCCTAGTAGTTGAGTACTAATCAACATGACTTAAAGGACAAAGCACTAGAAAGGTGATGGTGGTGGTGGTGATGATGGTGGCTCCGGTTAGGTTCCTTTTCAATCTGCCACCGTATATGGAGGAAGTCATCGACGGAGCATGGCAGCTTTAAGGGTCCATCAACATGGTAGCCATAGACATCATGAGCTTTATCAAGAAGCTTTTGGAGAAGAGGATGATATAGATATGAAATGGGAATAACAAATTTTTGAATACCACCATCTTCTTCTAATAATCCTACTTGAATTGCTAGCCATCCCTTCTTCACCTTCATGTTTTTTCGTTCGATATTGATACAAATTGAGAAAGTTGGTCTCAGAATTACTGCTGACTTAGAGAGGATGAAGAAATAGGAGGAGGAGAATATGTGTGTTGGGAGCAAGTGATGAGGTCTAAGTGGTGTATATGTGAGTGTGTATATATAAGGTTGTGAAATTTGGAAGAAAAAGTAGTGGTGCTTTTTGCTTTTGATTTCAAGATTTAATGAAATCTATATACCAAGTGTGATGATAATTGTAAGATGATGGAGAATGGAGTGTTGGTTGGGGTAGGGAGGTGGGGTGAGTGAACTAGTGGGGTGGTCAAGTGGAGAATGGTATAGTGCTATTCCTTTTTTCTTGGAAAAATGTTGTCATAATATAATGTTAATTGATTTGTTTCTATACCAAAAAAATTAGAATCTAACTTCCTCTTTATGATATCTAAACAATTCACACATAATAGGTATTATTATAAAATTAATTTATGTACATATTTTATAGAAAATAATAGGTCATAGTAAATTCTAGCGGAGCAAAATATATTTGATGATTTTTTTCTACCCGTTCAACTTTTGATGTTCAGAATTAATTGAAATGCGCGCAAATAGACCCGAACAATTATAAAAAGTTAGGCCATTAGGAGGGGATATGATTATTTGAAGATGGAAAGTAGTGGACTTGTGCTGGTCGTACAAATACGGATTACGGAATCTATTGAAGATTATATCTGCAGTTTATACCCTTTTTGTCCGGTATAGTTTTTTAAGGTGGTACCTCTTTCTTTTTGTGTTCATACATTTGGCTGATTAGTTACTTGTTCTATTCCTTCATTGTCTTCCACAAGTTTTATAGTGGAGCAAAGAGAATGATACAGTTTTTCTAGATAGAAAATAAGAAAGAGCTTTTGAAAATTCTATGACTCATAGGTGTCAATCACATAGAGGTGTTAATTATTTAGATTCAATTTTAATAAAATCATCTTTTAAAATTTCATTTAAATAAACTAATTCACCTAGGTACATGTATGATTGATTATTAATTTATTTTACCTCTAATAATGCTATATAGTATAGTCAGACCTCTTTATGTGATATAATAACTTTTTATAAACCATTTTTTACGTTATATTTTACTTTCTATAACAATTTTCACCTATAACATAAACAATAAACTTTATAATAAGACGTTTCTTTGTAAAATTACCCCCCATATAACAGCTATCTTCTTTTTTTGGTAATATAACAATTAATCATCTTTAAAAAAATAGAGTATTTATGATTACCAATAATAAGTGTAGAGATTTTGACAAAATATTTGATCATTTAATACACTATTACAACAAAAAAAAATTATATATATATATATATCATTAAATGATTTTCCTTCGTTATATAAAGTGTGATTAAGCTTAGAATTTGGCAATTAAAATGAAAATTAGATTTTATGCATCTTTTTTGCTTTATAACAAACAAATATTATTTAAATGTCAATCTTGTGAATACAGATACAACCATTCTCTATAAATTTGAAAATTTACGACCCAACGATTCTTTGTTATAGAGAGATTTGACTGTATATATCCGGTGTTAGCACACGACCGTATGCTTATCTTGGATTAATTTCCCTTCTTGTCTCTTTTGGTTTACTTTAATTACTACTATTTGTTTAATAATACAAATGGCATACTCAGCATCCTTTAAAAAAAGAATTTCAACTTTTAAACTCTTCTGTCATAGTAGTATACGTTTTTATGATTGGAAAAGCTTAGACGATTTGGTCCACCAATGTTCAATCAGTAGAAATATCAATCAATTGTTATTGTTGTTGTTATCGTTTTGTTGCTAAGATTATCATTTTCTTCCTTTTTATAATTGTTGTTGCTATTGTTATTGTGATTTGTTATATTTTTAAAAGTAGCAATCTCCTATAAACTTTTTATGCTACAGTAAGCTTGCTCGTAAATATCATATTGAAGGAAATTGTCTCGAAAGACCTAATTAATTTTACAATCCATCCATAAGCTAAAGATAGGGTACAAGATAATAGAGAAAAAAATGTTCAAATAGATGATATTTATTAGTTGAAAATAGGTTTTAGTTTTGTTAGAGGAATTCTATTATTATTATTATTATTACTACTTATTTTCACTTTTAATTGATTTAGTATGATGAAGACATGTGTTGAGTTTAAATAAAAAAGTTATGAAGATTCATACAACAAGCATAAAATTATTTGTTACTGAGATGTAGTTATTGTTTGGAAGGTAAGCTTGTAAACAATAACAAAGAGAGTAGTAGAAAAACAAATGTATAAGTGATATATGTGGGGATCTTGAAAGTGAAATTTCAAATATTTCTTTCCTAAAGTTATTATTATTTTTCTTCTTTCTCTTTCTCCACTATCAGAGGAGCCTGGTGATAAGATGCTTTGGTCCACCACAAAACTCATGATAACTATTCAGTGTTGAGAGTGATGATCCTTTTTTTCTTTTCTTTTATATATTAGTGCATTGTGGGGTTCAAAATATTTTACAAATGGTCCTAATTTATGTACAATTGACCCCATTTTTTTTTAAAGTCTATTTGAATATCAGTATTTATTTTATTTAGAGCTATGTATATGGGATCTGTACGTACGACTTAAAATGTTATGCAACAGATTTTACAATTTTAATTACTAAGTTTGAAAAAAAACAAATAAAGGATTGAACAATCAAACTTAATTAGCATCGACATTTCATTTATCTAAAATGTTAATTTACTCTTTCTTACAAATTAATAAGGTTTTTTACTTTACACTTATAATATGTAGATTTTGTTATTCACATGCTTAATATTAATTTTTCAAATATATCAGGACATAAAAATAAATAACACTCTTATAGGTAGATAAGCTTTTCAAATTTTGTACCTTCATATAATCGATTAAAATATATCTCGGGATTACATATTTTTATCATTAAGATAACTATCCATGGTTGTCATCATATAATATATTGAGATGATTGCCCTCTCTGCAACAATATTGTTGTTTTGAGGAGGAAATTATTTAATTAAACTTTGATCATAATGGAAAATGAAATAGCATTATTGAGCATGGTGACACTAGGCAGTCGTATAAAAAAGATGCACTACCGACCAAAGTTTATTAGTCAAATACTACATATTTTTTTGTGAGTCTCAACTTTACCTTCTTTTTAAAAAAAATCTTTTTGATGATCTTTGGTGTTTTTATTCTTTCTCTCTTCCTTTGCTTTAGCTAGTCATTTCTTGAGTAGGACAATGTCTTATGTTTCTTTCTTTTCATTTTTATGCATGTCTTTTTCCCAGAGATATATATCATGTTTAGTTTTTTTTCTTTATCAAAGTTTTCCTACAAAAACCCATGTTTCCCTCTTAAGTTTCATATTTATTTTTATAAGTTAACACACTCTTCTCCCAGCTTATAATAAAGCCTCAATTCAACTTTTTCAAAATTGATTTTATTTTAATGCAAAAACTCCATATGTGTATATATAATATTTCACATACTTCCTGTTAAAGCTAGTTAATGATTGAAGCTAGCTAAGTTGGTGTTAATGAGAAATGGAGGGAAAAAGACAATGGAAGGAAATGAAGTTTAAAGCAAAGTTTCTTTGAAAAGGAGTTTTTTTTTTTTTTTTTTTTTTTTTTTTTTTTTTTTACACATTGGTGGTAGAAAGGGAAAGTTATGTGCTTATATTAAAACAACCTTAAATTTCTTAAAGGGTTGAGAAGAGGGACTCCCCTCGCGCGTTGTCGTCGTCGCTCGGCTTTGGATTCGGCTTCGAATGATGCGATTATTAATAATCTTTTTGGACTAAATTTATTTAACTTCAATCTTCATTTTATGAAATTATTTTTTATTTCAGCGGGAAAATATTAATTGGTAATTAATTAAATTTAAATCCCAACGTTCTTATTTTTTCGGAAAAGACAAGGCCTTTCCGAACAACCACCAAGCCTATTCTGAACAGGCATTTTCGAGGCTATATAAGCTGATGCAATGCCTCATTTTTCAACTACTGAAATAATTTTCTACATAGCAAATTCTGCATTCTTTTTACTGAAATATAACTATCGAGTCTGTGTGTGGTTCGTTGCCAAATTTGAGTTCGTCGAAGTCGTAGGCGTTTGAGGTACCGCCACTCTGCGGCGATATATATCCGTTTTATCCACGGGAGGAAATAATCCATAACCTCGGGTACGGTGAGGATTAAATTCCTTAAGGACACATGGTGAACGACGGTCTCGGATATTTCTTAGTTTTAAAATTTTTTCCAACTTTACACGCTTTACTCGTTTTTCCTACTTTCTGGTTTTTACAGTTTCTGGTTTTTGTTTCCTACGGGTTCTGAACACAGTTATACCAACACTTCCCTTAGCTCGAAGATTGTGATGTTTGTACCTTATTTAATTAGAATAGATTTTTTTTAACTAATAATTATCCCTATCGGAAAAAATGACAAAAATGTATTTGACATGGAACAATATACTATTATGTTAAGGTCTTATATCATCTTAAATGTACGATTCACATCTCATGAGAGATTTTTATTTGATTTTTTTCGCGGAAAAAATATATTGTATATATACGATTAAATTATTTTTTATATATATAAAGCACATGTCGAATCTTTTTGACATCTTCACGCATTTTATTTTTTAATTAATTTGAATCTCTTGTGAAAATTTTAACTCCAGCACTATTTCTTAGTGCAGATTTATTTGCCCCCCATATTTATGTCATCACTGATCCCCTTCGATACGATCTTGGTCGGCTCGATGCTGCCTGCATTGTATAGTTAATTATATTCCACACATTTTCCTTATGTTTACTGTTCTTTTGTTATAGAGATAAACATAACACTGACATATTATTCTAGAATCTATTCTCGTTCTCTGTGCATTGTATTGATTGCAAAAAATCATGTTCATACATTTGTTTTTCAGTTAGGTACGATTTACATCTTTTTGTTTTTCCATCCGATATTCAATATCTATTTTGGATTCAATTAATTTTGATTCGTATCGAAAAGTTTTACTTTAAGGGTAAAACATTCCTATAAAAATTATTCCACTATCAAGTCTCAAAAATCTCTAATTAAGAATGAAAGAGTATTACCGCACCACTACAACCTTTGGTACGCTTTACTTTCTTTACTGCTGAATTGTGATATATAAGCTTCATTCTGATATAATTCAGAGTGTTCTTAAGTGAGGATTATTAATTGTTTTTTTTCCATTAGTTACCAAAATAAGAAGGTTGGTCGATGAAATTAATATCTCCAATATGTACCTACTGACTTTTTGATAGTGTTATCTTGCAGTTCATGGTTGGGAAAGATATTCTTCAAATCGGATCTCCCCATCATAACAGGTACATGCACTTTAAATCATTGAAACTTGGAAGGAATTACAAGTAACTCAAGAAGAATGTTATCTATCATAGAATCGTGGCGGGACGAATGAGATTTCTATATTCTTATTGAGTCTCGAGTTTGCGTCCCAAGAACGGAGAAAATCTTAGTATGGAGCACTTCCTTTAAAGGGTCTTACACGAACTAAAATTCTTTGAATTCGTCTGACCAATGAATTTCGGTGCGCTCATTCTTGTTACAACAACAACATATCCAGTGTAACACCACAAGTGAGGTATATATGGGGAGGATAAGATGTACACAGACTTTATTCTCTAAATTTTCAGGGTAGAAAGGTTATTTTCTAGTAGAGCCCCGATCGGTTGCGCTCATTCTTGTTATGAGAATGAAATGACGCCCACGCTTGACTCGAGATCAAGACTCCTCACAACTCACACCAATATATATCAGCAGTGAACGAATGACAATATTTTGATTAAAAAGGCAAGCAGGAATTGGAAGATTTCTATACCCTTATTTTGAAAGTTTTTGGTTCGCATCTCGAAAATGGAGAAAATCTTGTTACGGAGAGCTTCGTACAAGGGATTTACACAACACAAATTAAATTAGTGTGATAGGTGAAATTTGGATACCGAATGATATTATGACCTTGCCACACCACTAATATCTTGACTTGCTTTTAAGTCAATTGTGTCAAGCAAGTACCTACACAAACTAGATAAAGAGATAGACATCACTAGACCGCCCAAAATGCTTGAACCATTTGCTCTCACTATTTGACCTTACCTGCCACAATTTTGTGATTGTGTTCTCCCAAGAAGATTTGGCTTTCTTTTTCTAGAAGCCCATCAGGAAAAAAGACAAACATTCCCAATTCTTATGTGTACACGCCACATTTTTGGATAGTGCTTATGTGGGGCTGTGGGCGTATTGACTACTTATAGGATGGGATGTGATCATTATATCTCGAGTTTCTTTCCTTTTCTTGGAAGAAGATGTTGATTTTTGACTAAAAGTACAATTAAGTATTCTCTTATGAGAGTTGGTATTTCGCACTTTTGGATAATTAATCACTATGATCTTGATACAAATTTACCAATGCTTGTACAAATATAACCGTTCGAAAATTATCCTTCTGGACACTTTCGGGCAACGTTAGACTCACGTCTAATATTTCTTGTATATTATTCAAACCCATTTATAAGTAACAAAGTGCATAATAAACTTTCACCAAACCAATTTATTAGCTTAGCCTATTTAACACACCTAAATTTCATCAACCTAAATTGATGTTCAGCTGAGAAAATAACAACGAAAACCAGCTATAGGCACAAAGTAATAAACTTTTCACCAAATCAACGTCATGACTAACTAAAATTCCAGGATATCAGTTAAGGGACTCAGCATCATAGCTATCTTTTCTATTTTGTGAATTCATTAAAGGCAAAATATCATCTTTTCTATCTTTGGTTAGTAGAAAGCTTGGTGCCAAATCAGTTTGGTTTACCAATTTCACTCTTTACTAAAAGAAGTTTTGTCTTTTTCAAGCAAATTTGAGGCTCTCTACATATCAAAGAATTAACATTGAAAAACTTATCACCCACGACAGTTTTTTAGCATTTTCAATCAGAAAGAACCCAGATAAGCAAAAAGTTTAAAGCTTTGAATCTAATTACATATACCCAAAACAACAAAAATTAAGAAAATCCCAAAATAAAAGGACAAAGTTATGAACTTTTGGTTACCTTGTAAGAGAAGATGACCTAGAATTTTGAAAATTTACTAAAATTTAATTTTGAAAAACTGAAATTTGTGAATTCAAAACTTGATTTGGTCACACCGTTTGACTTATTTGAGAATTGGTTGATAATGTTTTTTGATTTTTTGAAAAAAAAAAGAAAGAAGAAAAATTAGATCAAGTTGGGCGGGTTGGTCTACTATCCCATCTTGACCCAACCCATTTTAGCCCATATGAATTTTGGGCAAGGTTGGAAAATGACCCGTTTATTGAAGCAGCTCATTTTAACCCGCCCGAATTTAGTCCAAACCACCATCTATCACTTCTAATCCCGACCAACGAACCAGTTCGCCTTTTTATGGGACAACTCTTTTTCAACAACACAAGAGACATTTTGGTTAATTTTAATAAATGTAGCATGCCTATGTTCGCTTTCCAATTTGGCACAAACAAATTAATTATGGCCTTGTGAGAACCCTCTTTTCCCAAACAAATTAAGTATGGCCTTGTGGTATATTGACTAGTTTACCCTTGATTCATGGTTTTACAGATAAAATAATTAGACCGTCATCTAAAGGTCCATAAGTTACCAAAAAAAAAAAAAAAAAAAAAAAGGGGGATAGTTATTCCAAAAATGGACCACGAGCGAAATTTCTGCTTTTCTCCCTTTAATAAGATAAGCCCAGTTGGGACAGGAGCGAGACACTACTTACAAGGGCCTAATTCTCGACCAAAAGCCTGTTAGGCCCACTATTGGCCCAAAATTAAACCAAAATCCAAAGTACGTATGCAAACAGAAAATATGGCAATAAGTAGCAAAAATCAGATTTCTGAACAAGCATATGTATAATTAGTCAAAGTACAATTTGATATGGTTAATATTTTTTTAATATTATCTATCCCGCATCATACGGATTTTAATACTAGAAAGTAGAGAAGTTAATGCATTCACAAGGTGGTTAGGCAGTTCAACAAGCATTTGTAAAATGATTATTTAAGAGAAGGCAGGTAACTATTACTACCTTATTATTTTTAGCTTTCTGTATGTCTAGTTTTCCTCTTCTTTTAATCAATTATTGTTGTGGTTGTTTCGACTCTTGTATTTTTCTCTCCATTTGATCTTACCATATTTTCTTGGGAAAAGGACGTAGCAAAAATGATTTCTGAACAAGCTCGGTCAAAACTAATCCCACATTTAACTACATTGTTTGGCAGTTCAACAAGCTTAATCCCACTAGGTGTCCGGTCGACTCTTGTATTTTCCTCCATTTGATCAAATTAATGCCAAAAAATGACGTGTCAGCCCAAATAATGCTAAAAATGGCGGTCGGCCCAAAATAATACTAACAACTTGACCAAACTTGAAAAAAAAAAAAAAAGACTTTTGTGGCGACTTGAAATTATATATACACTTTATATATAATAATTATACATTTTATATACATATCTTTGGAATTAATCTTACATTTATTGTACATAAATTATACGTTAATTATACATTTATTATACACATATTATACAATAATGATATGATAATTATTTTTAACATATATAATAGTGATACATGTTATATACCACAATGATACGGTTTCTATGATACATTTTTTATACGTATGATACACTTTCTATATAAGACTGATATAGTTTATATACACATGCTGGAATTATATATACTCTTTCATACAAAAATGATACATATTATATACAAAAATAATACAATTTTCTATTTTATAATACACATTATATACACAAATGATACATTTTATATACAAAAATGATACATACCTTAGTGATTCATATTTTATACAGTTTTTATACATTACAGATAGGTACTGATACATATTTTTATACACAAACGATACATATTATGTACAAAATTCGCCTCAGAGTTTTTTGGGATATTTCTTACTAAATATACACATATTATACATGTTTTGAGATATTTAACCTTTAGTGGCGACTTTTTTAATTGCCACTAGAAAGCCTGATTTCTCTGTAGCAGTCCTTTTTTTTTTTTTTTTTTAAATCGATGGGGCTGTTGGACCGACCAGCCTTTAGTGGCGACTTTTTAAATCTTTTGTGGCGACTAAATTTTGTGGCGACTTTTAGTCGCCAAAAGTTGCCACACAAGGCTTGCTACCGATTTTGGCTACCGGATGGGAATAGTTTATGGGCTAATTTTTGGGTTTGGAAATAGATGGGACAGCGCAGGAGATTATTTATGGCCCAGCGACCATTTGTGTCCTTTCCCCTATTTTCTTCTTAGTTTTAGCTATTATCATGCTCATTTATTGGACCTCTTGTTAAAAAATTAGACGTTAATTTCATAAATGGCCACTCAACTTTTATTTTATATATCTTGCTTATGCAGTAGGACAATACCGTGATACAAAAAGCCACAATCAAATTTATAAATTGGCAGTAATTAAGTTGTATACACTCAAATTCTGTAACATTCTGTAACCACACTGTCCACATATTGAACTTTAATTTGAGAAATATAATGATCTATCTACAGTTTATCACATTGTGTTGGTACAAATGATAAAGTTTCCTTATCAAGATCATGAATCACCATCATATTTTGTTGTTGGACATTTCCCAAAATAGACATTCCACTTGAACTTCCCATGGCCAAACAAGCAATTCCCATACTTGAATCAGCAATCATGTAATTATCAGCAGGCAAATCCATGTCTGCACCTTCAAAATGGAATATCAATTTTGGAACTTCTATATTGTTTGTGTCTGATGGCAATTTGAAGCAAAGATCTAGCCCAGTTGAGCTTGAGTCATCCACCGGAAGGTTTATCTGCAGTTAAATTAATTTCGCATATTATTATTGAACTTCATATGTTATAATAGAAAAGTCACAAATGACAACAACAACAATTACTTCTCAGTCCAAATATGTTTCGGCTGTAATAAGGTGACCTTACTGTTATAGCAAGTAAATTTTTTGACTTTACTGTTAATGAGTAAAGTTCAGTTATTTTAATGTAACAAAAGTAATTTAGTAAGCATAAGTGAAATTAACATATGTTTACCTGTGAAGAAAACTCTTTCTTGAGAAGACTAAATGCACTTTCTTCCAAGTATGTTATGGTTGTCCCAGAGTCAATTATCATTCCTCCACTGCCATCTTGGTTGAGTGCAAATGTGGATTTCTTGATGGACAATTGAGTATCCCCAACAGATATTCCTTGTAAGGAAAGATAGTAAAAAGATGGTTGTGTTGGATTTTTCACTAATGGGGTTGTGATGATATTGGAATAATCATCATGTGCTACTGATCCCATCAGGAGTGTACTGCTATGGCTGTCAGCGTCATCGTTAATCGAGGTCAGACAGTATGAAAATTTGGACATGTGGAGTTGAGAGACGAGCGATAGTGGGCCTCGCCCAAGGCCCACTAAGCCCGCACCTTGACTGAATCCACTACCTTCATTCTCATTTCCACATCCAAATGCGACATTTTGGATTGAAACTTCACCAAAAGTGAATGTTTCACTAGCTAAATACCCTTCACTTGATGAATAATCACCATATGTGTACATATATTCACAATTACTATCCCCACAAGATGACATAGGCAATGCTTCACAAAGTTTATTAGAACATGAAATTTTGGAAAACGTCGATGATTTTGATGGATCAAAAATTGGTGTGGATTGATCAAAACACTCTTTACAAGGCTTACATTGAGTCCAAATCAGATCACTTCCAGTATCCATTATAGCATTATAAGAGTCACTTGGGTTTCCAATTGATATTTGCATGAGAAACTCACCATTTCCTGCATGGATTGTTGACTTTACATTTGAGTCATCTTTTGATGATAAAGTTGCAAAATTAGCCACTAGGCTTAACCTTTGAAGCCTCGATTTCCCTCGTTCCATCGCGCGTTGTAAACGCTCGAATTTTGTGAAATTCCCAGCTGAATCAATATGTTTTAAGCTCACCTTGAAGCCCTTATGGTTGTTGAAAACATGCCTAGATGTTGAGTTCACTTGCAAAGCAAACAAGATTGATGATAGGAAAAGAAATGGAATGCAATAGGCAAAGTTTGATGAAGTCATTTTCGGCAATATAAATATTAAAGAAGATGTAACATTTGTTTGTGGGAATAAATGTATCAAACACAAAATGAGGGATCAAAAGCGAGTTTACAGAAGAAGAAAAAAAGTACAAAGAAAAATGGAGGAGAAATTTGGAGATTGAAGTGATGAGATTAGTATAGATAAGAAATTTCAACATCAAAGGGAAGGTGAGATATCAACTTAATACCAAGCCACTAAAATGGTTGTTGGAGATGACAAGAAAAAATGAGATGAAGTGTCAGAGATTTTATTTCTTTTAATTCATTTCTATTTTAATCTTATGTAGACAAGGTTATAATTAACAAGCAATGTGGTTATCATTATTCTATACTATCATAATTGAGGTCTCTCTTATTTATTACGTAGGTAGTAATAGTTCTTGAAAGTTATTTGGTCTTCTATATTACGGAAGAATAATTTATTCTCATTTAATACCAAAATTTTGGCTTGTTTTATATTTGCCAATAACCTATCGCAATCCTTCTCCTTTATCGTAATTGAGACCGACAATGTGAGCTTGGTTCGCGAGAACCAACAATGAATTTAAATGAGAATTCATATAACGGACCACAACTTGTTTAGAATTGAGATACGTTAATAACAAATTTACTTTTTATGTAGTGAACAAAGTTCCTTGTAAAAGGTGGATAGGAAATCTATTAATGCTATTATTTCTTGCTAAAACTTCGTTTACCAACTTTGGTGGCAAGTCTCAACCGTTGGCCTGAGTTAATAATAAATTAACATCAGATAATTTATCCTACTACCTAGAAAATAAAGGGCCTCGAATGATAATAATGAAGAACAAAGACGAATAATAAAACTGATGAGATTATCTTGAAAGAAAGTTGGTGGACTAACTCTTTTACTAATGATAATAAAACTTAAAAGAAAAAGTGGGGTTGGGATTGTGGCGCTGTGATAGATCTAGTGTATAACTTATCGTTTCATATTCGAACGTAATAGCTTTGTCGAGAATTCTATATATGTGTTAAACATTCATTAATAAGTATAAATAATACATTTCAACCTCAGCAAATCAAATCAAATCCCAATTAAGAATCGATAATGTTCAAATTGTGAAGTTGGCCTATGTTATGTGTGTGCTTTTTTTCTTTTTTTTGGGTGGGGGCCGTGGGCCGGGGGGGGGGGGTTGGATGTGAGTGGGCATGTGGTGTTTGCTTGTTTTGTCCTCCAAGCATTGTTGAACTAAAGATAAAAAAGGTAGTACCTACATATTGAGTAGGCATGATTATTGAGCATAAGTACAAAGATCATTCTTTTCGATAATAATACATTCTATTAACTATTGTACTTCAATCTCTTTTTCTTTTCTACTATAAATTGTCACTTACTTCCCTCAAACAGAGGATAAATTTTTTTTTTTTTTTTTTTTTTTTTTTTTTTTTTTTTTTAATTTCCACGTGAAGTTTTAAGTCATTTATTCTTAGAATTACCTCTAGGCTTCTAGGTAACTCTCAATTCTGGAAGCATGAAAGCTAATCATGCGTTTCTTTCCTTGGAATTGTTTGCGTTTTACAATGTCAAGTCAAAGTAGTTGAAGTAATTGATATTGATATTCTTTAATTAGAAATGGATGACATGTTAGTTGAGTTGAGGCCATCAGAGTGATTGGAATGGCCAAACAAATTTTGACAGTACCTAAGTAGGCGTTTGGATATGTGATTTGAAACCATGGTTGGAAATCATGAGATGAAATCAGCGTTTGGACATGCATTTCATCTCATGGTTTCAAAATTTTTATTATAAAACTTGACCCGTAAGTTTATATTTTGTAAAAAATAAAAAAATAAAAAAAAACCATAAGTTGGTAGATATTTTTAACAATTACTCCCACTAACCATTTACCAACCTTTATTTATGTCTACCATGTGGAAGGATTATATTAAGGCGTAGTTACATTACTATTCATGTTAGAACTAAAGTTTAATTATTGTAAAACTAAGCTAAAAGAGTAACAATATTAAAGAATGAAAACAATAGAAATAGAGAGACAATAGAGAGGAGAACTTTCTTATTCATCTCAATATGTTTCAAGTGCTGTTCAAGTATATACAATATGAATCCCTATGCCTCTATTTATAGTGGTGCATAGAGGCATATAAAAGGGTAGATATAAATATGACATTCAACATATGAGAATGTGGGGAAGATCATGGGTGAAGTGGGAGACATTATATTGAACCTTTGAGATCATGGAGGAAGTGGGAATTTATTTCTAGAGTGGTGGACATCCACACTTATTATTTCATAACACTCCCCCTTGGATGTCCATGTCTTAATAGATGATGTGTCTCGTTAAAACCTTACTAGGAAAAACCCAGTGGGAAAAAATTCTAGTGAAGGAAAAAGAGTACACATATCTCGTAATACGCATTGCTAGCTGCCTCGTTAAAAACCTTTGCAGAAAACCCGATTGGGACAAAACCTCAGCTAAGGGAAAAAGAGTACAGCGCGTATTATACTCCCCCTGATAAAAGTATCACTTAATTCTTGGAGACAACACATTCAAATCTTGTATATCAACTTCTCAAATGTCGAGGTTAGCAATGCTTTACTGAACATGTCCGTCAACTTATCAATTGAGCGTATTTGTTGAAAAACCTATTTCACCTTTCTGTTGAAGATCATGTCTGGAAAAGAACTTTGAGGAATGTGTTGTATTTTGTCTCCTTTGTTATATTCTTCTTTCAATTGAGCTATGCAAGCTTCGTACAATATTGTTGAAATCTTCATTTCCAAATAAACATCATATTATTGCAAAATGTATTGAATTATTGATCTCAGCCAGACACGTATTCCTGAATTGCTTTGTATAAGTATCACCAATTGACTATCATTTCAAACGTCATAGTGTGGCAGTATCCTCACATGCAAATCAGTACTTGCTTGAAGACCAAACTTCATGTAATAATACAAATAATGCCCTGCATTTACATAACCAACAAAAACCTTGATAATAATTGTTAGGACAAACAAATCTATATTAATAATTTCTTTTGTAGTATGCAATACAATATACTCATCATTATCATTAGGTCAAAATGATGTTTATTTATATTTAGCGACATCACAACCATTGGGTACTCAATGAATCGCTTTAACCTATATAAATATTTGTGAAGCTTTATTTTTGTAAACCTTAAATGCTTCAAACCAATTTAAATCCCTACGGATTTTCTTTCATTGTCTATATAGCCATATTGACAACAATGAATTATACGCATTCAAAATTTTCATATATTGCTAGACTGTGAGAAACCCCATTGCATCCACCACAGGAGAATACATACGTCTCCATACAATAATGTTAGGACTTTTGCGAAAATCTTTATGCCACAAGGCACAAGCCGTAATTTATTTTTTACGGTTTTTATTTCTCATTTTACTTTTCGCACAAGAATTCATTTGTACCCCATTGACATTAAACCTTGAGGTCATTGGACTATAGGTCCAAAACATCACTTTTCCAAGTGAAACAAAATATATTTGAACTGCGTATTTTATTTGACCAATCATTATATCTGTCCATATTCTTTGACAGATTTGAATTCAAGATCCTCATCATCATTATAATGTTGAGCGCTACATTATTTCAAAGATACCGTCGACGGTTATTTGATATCGGTTCCAATGTGACATAATTTATCGAGATCTCTTCATTTTTCATCAATTTCAGGTACCTGAACCTTTCCCAAGGTTTTATAAAGTATTATGTCGTGGTGCTCTTTTAAAGCACCTGCCTCATTATTATGACCATCTTGATCATTTGCTCCTCTCCTTCTTCAAGGAGTTTTATGTGTGGAACCGATTGGTCTATCGTCATAGACGTTGTCCTTCAAGGACTTTAGTTCTAATTGGAGCAACCTTAGCTGGAATATAATATTGTCTTTTGGGTCAGCAAATGCGTCTGGCAGTTATCTTGAATTATCTTTTCAACGAGGATCATACCAGTGATAATTCATTAAATATACATTATTTTGACCGCCTATCATCCCTCCCCTAATGTTAGGAAATCTAACATTTACCTTCCAACCTTATCACGGGGACCCATCTTTGGGCATTGTGGTGGAGCAATTAAATCATACATTTACGCACATTCAAACTCTTAGATGGGAATTATTTGGTTCCACGACCACGAACCAATAATAAGGGAACTTATTATAACTTGTTGGCTTGATGCTTACAAGTGCTACTACATATTAAATAACCTATCTCAAACCAAATTTCTTTTTGGGAGATTTGTTCTCATAACCAATTGTTTAGCTATAATTGGAGGCATACAATTTCGCTAAACCAACTTGGATACAAACCATAGATCGACATAATTTTCATAGTTTGGAGCTGTGCTCTTAATATAATAATTTGAGCAAACAATCTTTAATAACCAAATCACAAATTGATACCAAATGCACATGTGACCACAACATAGATGCACCTATTAACATCATATGATATTAAATCGGTCCACATGGCTGGTGACTGGGCCCATATATATATATATCACCTTTTATACGTTCCAAAAACATGCGATAAAATCCCAACCTTAGCTGGTAAATTAATCAATTTGTCATCATGAGAACAAGCAGCACAAAAGAATTCTTGAAGAATATTTTATTTCTTCAATATATAACCACATGAATTCTCAATTATTTTCACATCACATTTGAGTCGGGATGGTCAACCGGTCATGCCAACTTCCGTAGCATGTGATTCCATCATGCTTGTATTTATGTGGTACAAATTCGGAGGAAAAACAGGCAACATTTCACATACATTTAGTTTACCCGCTATAGCTGTAGTAATATGAAGACATTAAACCTTCCCATAATTTATAATCTCAATATAATTCATATTTGGCCAATGCCTTTGAAAATTAAAAAGTTTCTTTTGAGACTTACTACAACACCAATATTATGAACAATTTCATTCCTCCGGGTAGTACCAAAGTAGTTTTTTCAGAGCTCCCAATTAATTATGTACTACCTCATATTTCATAATATCATCCATATGGTGAACATCTTCTTTTAGGGAGTAATTGTCGTTATGGTCATGGCCAAAACCTTATAAGCAAAACTTATTTCTTACTTTTACCCGTTGGTAATTCATGATAAGACATACCACAATATTTATGATGTACTAAAAGTACGTGACCTGACCATTGACCATTTATGTCAAAACAATTTTCTTTTCTCTCAAACCTCCCGTAGAGGTGAGTTGTGTGGTATTTATTCAACTATATAAGCACGACCTTATCCATAATGTATTCACACTTCACTTTCAAAATAGGCGAGCATTCACGATGCTTATCATAAGTCACATTCTCTTCAAGGAATAGACTACAATATAATCATATATACGTGCTTCATAAATTTTAATCATAAGCCCATTGTCTTTATCATATCCACAGATCTACTTCAACATCACCATGAAATTGTATTCCTTTCTTTTGATGGAATATTTATAAAATTTTATTAAATTAGGTCAAACAACAACCGCGTGCCCAATAACTTTTTATAACATATTAATGACAAAAATTACCTTCACCTTTAGAAGGACCATTTAGAGAACTCATAATGTTCTTCCACTTATATTACCACAATGATGATTAACATTATTTTGTCCTTTGCCTCGTCCACATTCATTCGTTTAACCACTTATTTTCATTTGGAATTATTATGAACTGCTACCACATTCCCCTCACAGAATGGAGCATATGACAGGCTTCATGATTTTTCATCAAATGCAAATTATTTTGCCTTAGTCATCATTACATCATCAATATAGTGCATCGGGACTCAAAACCAACGTCTTATCATACAAAGGAGTGTTACGTCATAAATCTATGGGACTTGAACCCAATATCTTATATTGTTGTGATACACCGGGACTTTCACCCGATGTCTTACCCTCTTGATGCGATGAGACTTAAATTCACCGTCTTATCCAAAACCAATGTCATAATGGGCCAAAGGCATCGAGGCTCACCCTCGATCCTTAAACAATATTATCACCTTTAATGGTTACCAACAATAAAAAATGTTAGTCAAACGAAAAGAGCCTAATAGATAATTCAATTCATAAGACCTCATAACAAATAGGGAAAAGTATTCAAAACACACTCAAACTATGACCAAATTTGCCATAACACACCTCAACTTTGCGGGGGTCCTATGACCCCCCTGGACTTATTTTTTGTGTATTATTTTCGCTTTCAACCGGTGACTGGACTAGAAAGTGTAGCTACTCTCCTTCGGCGCGTAAGAGATGATAAAAACTATATGGACCAGTGTATATTTGCCACATGGCCGTCCAAATAACGTTTTTAATTCCCCAAATCCAATCTTAAATCCCCACAAACGGCTACATCTTCTTCTCTTCTTCCACATTGAGTTCTTCCCCAAATTTTTTGGTAAATTTCTTCTCTTCATGTTTCAATTCTTACCCAAGATTGGATTCTTACAATTTCTTTCCCAAATTTACGATTAAAATTGGTTAGCTATGGAAGAAACAAGATTGGATTTGAATAAGCTTTGTATGGACAATGAAGATCCAATGTTGAATGAGGAGGTGCGATGCGGTCATGGTGTGTTGCTCCCATTGAAGACTTCTGGTCCGACAACAATCTGGAAGAAGATATTGGTCTTGCCCCTACTATGGTTCGAAGAAGTGTAAATTTTTTCGATGGAGGGATCTTTCCAAAGTTGATGAAAGATCGAAATACATTATTCCAAAGTTGGTGAACAAAATGAAGGAGATGCATGGAGAATTAGCTTCAAAGAGAGAAGAAAATTAAGGAGATGGAAGAAGGATGTGGAAGTTCCGAAATTGCCGAGATGTTGAAAGAGATTGAAATGGAAGAACAATCTGCTCAAGTGATATGAAAATGAAGGAGATGGAAGAACAATCAAGTGTGATTAATGGCGAAATTGAAAATGCAAAAGAGATAAAATCGAAAAAGAAGGGGATCAACAACTTTAGCTCTAATTTGATTTTCACATTTTGTATCTTGTTTTGTTTTGGTATTTGGATCAGTTGGTTAATGCGAGGAAATTCTTCAACTTGTCATGACCAATTGCCTTAGTGTTTCTTGTATTTTTGAAGTTGAATGGTTTAGTTTTGTGCTTGACGTTAGGTAGGTAAAAGTGCTTGGAAAAATGTCTTTTGTGTTGTGGTTAATGTTAGGTAAGAACTACTTTTCCATTTTATTTTGTCTTGTGGTTAATGTATGTTAGGAATCCTTTCTAGTTTTCTTTTGTTTTGTGTTTAATGTAAGTTTGAAATTGATGAATGAAATCCCTTTAATTTAGAAATCAAAGGTGTTACATGTGCTCAACATAAACCTTGCTTAAATTGAAAACACGGAGACCAGTCTAATCTATTTCTATGATCTCTCCGTTTTTTTTCAACAAGGAAGTGTATCCGGTCTCTAGCGCGACACAGCCTTGAAACACAATATATCCCATGTAACTTTGGTTTATATGCTTGAAAAAATACATATATATGCTTGAGGCAAAGTTTGCCCATAAGGCATAAGTATGCCCCCATCGGCATAAGTTTGGTAAATCCTTAACAAGTTTATGCCGATGGGGGCATACTTTAAAGTGGCAAACTTTTATCGCCAGATCCCATAAACTTGTGAAGGAATTTGCAAAGTTATGCCGGATCCGGCATAACTAAAAGTCTGCCCCCTCCAGCAGACTTTTAGTTAAACATAACTAAAAGTCCGCCTGTAGGGGCATCTGGCAAAACTTTGCCTTATAAGGCAAACTTTTTTTTTTGGTTGAAAGTCTATTTTATTCCATCCAAAAAACTTTTTACAAGATAATACTTTTCCATGTAACTTTGGTTTATATGCTTGAAAAAATACATATATATGCTTCAAGGCAAAGTTTGCCCATAAGGCATAAGTATGCCCCATCGGCATAAGTTTGGTAAATCTTCAATGTTTATGCCGACGGGGGCATACTTTTAAAGACCAAACTTTTATCCGGGATCCGCATAAACTTGTGAAGGAATTTGCAAAGTTATGCCGGATCCGGCATAAACTGTAAGTGAAAGCCTATATTTATAATGTCTTTTGCAATAAATTCCCCACTACTTAACCCCCAACCACCTTAGCTGTTTTTGACCGCACTTTTAAATCCGGTCAAAAGCTTGACACATTTGGTTTGCAACATTAAACATGTGCACCGATGTTCTTCTTGAAAGAGACAGGGACTTAATAATAGAAAACAGACTTCGCTATATATAAACACTTGCACCAATATAAGTTTGTACAAAAGTAGTGCATCACATTCATGATGACGCAACATTCAAGTGCGTGAGCATAATGTCACAAAACAAGCATCTAAGCCACTACTTTAGTTTGTTTATGAACCGCAAAAACTAACAACCGCATTAACTTGTTCTACCAACTACCAACATATTAACACTACTTTCAGGATCCTTTGTCCGCGAGTTCGGGGTTCCGTTACTTTTTTTTCCTTTTATTTACCCTCATCTCTTCAAGTCGGCTTGATGTCATTGCTGCTTTCTTCCACCTCCAGGTCCTTGCTTTGTGACCAAGGTCCCCGAGAATATCACCGACCTTATATGCTTTCTTGGAGCAAGGCGTCAATTATCCTACTACTTGGCAAGCCATCTTTTGTAGACAAAGCAAAACAATTGTTTATAGTTAGTAAACTCACTTGCAACAAATATACCCAATCCAACAAATATTTCAGCTCTTACATTGTATGTTGTAAATCCATTTTCTGCGACAAATACCCATTCCAGCCGATTCCTAGGCCTTTTGTAAGGGGTAGTTCTTCCTCTTTCATTATCAACAACAAGTTACACTGAAGCTTGGAGAGGTTTTTCTTGGTCTTCCCCCTCCTCACATTAGGTGAGAAGCAGCAGGTTGATCAGGTGCATTGGCTGCAACAGGTGCAGCACTAGAAGCTTCAGAGGTTTTTCTTGGTCTTCCCCTCCTCACGTTAGACTGAGAAGCAGCAGGTTGATCAGGTGCATAACTTGTTGCATTTTCAAACCATTTAGCACTAATGGTTGTCCTCCTTGTTCCCATACCTCTTGTTGGTGCTTGAAGTACTCTTTGCCTTGCACCCGCCGTGGTGGTGCTTGAGAAGTACTCGCTCGCCTTGCGCTTGCTCTTGCCGGTGCATCGAAGTTAATGGATTTTTTTTGGCCTTCCCCTAGCTTTTCGGGGTGCTTCCGAAGTTGGAGTTGTCTTTCTTGGCCTTCCCCTAGCTCTTTGCGCAGCGTAGCACTTGATTCAGCAAAGCTTGGGCCGAGATGTCTTTGCGGCTAAATATCCGGTCCATGACCATAGCTTGTTCTACCGTAATCCTACCAAAAACAAGAGTGTCAAATCAAAACCATTAATCTATTTCTAGTTTTCTTTTGTTTTGTGTTTAATGTAAGTTTGAAATTGATGAATGAAATCCCTTTAATTTAGAAATCAAAGGTGTTACATGTGCTCCCATCGGCATAAGTTTGGTAAATCCTCAACAAGTTTATGCCGATGGGGGCATACTTTTAAAGGGAAACTTTTATGCCGGATCCGGCATAAACTTGTGAAGGAATTTGCAAAGTTATGCCGGATCCTAAGCATAACTAAATGTCCCCTCAAGACAAAGTCGCACTCCTCCGTGACTTTTAGTTAAACATAACTAAAAGTCCGCACGGAGGGGCATACAAAATTTACTTTACTCCAAAGAGTATAAAAAATGTAGTTTACTTTAAAAGCTCATACCTTCAAAGGACCTCTTTTGTTATGGTTTTTACCATGACAAATCGCCGCAAGTCATGTCAACTCCTTTTCTTGACAACTTACCATATCTTTTTGACTCGGTGGCTTCTCTTCTCCCCGACCTTCTTCGTCCGCTCGGCAGGCTTTACAACTCGGTGGTGCAACATAGGGGTTATGTGGACTCAAAGCCACATTTTCATATTGGTGACGGTTGAAGAAAATGACAATAAGTCGGGCAGTCTCCTCACCGTAGCACCTATCAACAAACTCAACGGGTTCATACTTCTTATATAATATGGCGTTAAAGCGGCATGTTGACACGGTATTCCCCGAGCATCCTGGTGCCCTGCTAACCGCAAGTTCTATTTCTCAAATCAACAAGATGTTGATATGGCCCATCACTAATTTCAACCCTCTCTCACCATTGAAATCAATATTACATTCCATTGACTTCTTTATGTTGATTTCTAGTACCCTCAGTGCCATTGGAGATATATTAGTTAACCATGTTTTTGGAAATTGACTCAACTGACCTATTCTAGTCATTACCTTAACTCTAATCTCTTCAAGCATAGTGATAATGGTTTTATGCCTCGTCCTAAAATCCAGGCATTGAAGCTCTCGGACATATTATTGTCCACACTATCACACTTAATGTCGGGCCTAAAGTACAGCTTTTACACCAAGTTTGTGGGTAGTACAAGAACCGCAACAATATCCTTACCATCCTCGCGCGTTCAAGTCGTTTCATTTTGTCCAGCATTTATCTTCATCTCTCCTTCAAAGGTGCTTTTTGCACACTTCCAGCACTGGTTCCTTCTGGAAGACCTCTCCATTCTTTTGACCGGTTGGCTACAGATATGTCTTGCACACATCCCGTGCTCCACCAAGCGTGGTAACAATTCTTTCATAGCCGATTGAAGCCCCTACAATTTTTGAGAAACAATTATATATGAATGGAATTAAACTAAATGAAGAAAAAAAAGTGATTGTCATACCTTTTGCATGTCGATATCACAATTGTAGTTCCGCCATCTCCCATTCCCAAATCGCCTATCAACAATTTCAAAAACCATGTCCAAGTGTTCTTATTCTCATATTCCACTATAGCCCAAGCAATAGGCAACATTTGATTATTAGCATCTTTAGCAACAGCGAGCCTAATAACGTCCTTGGTTATTCCCTTTAAGAAACAACCATCCAAACCAATACATTTCTGACCACCTAAAAGCATTTTTTCAAAGCATCAAAGCAAATATAAAAACTTTCAAACACCAACCTACCACTTTCACCAGCAGTCATCAACCTTAACAACACAAGTACTCCCGAAGGATTAGTCCTCAACATTTCATCCCTATAGTCAAATATTCTTCCAAACTCTAACACATGATCACCCATGATTTCTTGGAGTACTTTAGCTCTAGCTCTCACAGGATTGGTTTTTCCAACATGTATATTAAGTTCTTCCCTAATCAAGCCGAAACTTGAAAATCCTAATGTTTGGCCGTTCGTAATTCTATTCTTGTAATGTTTAGACAAGAACTTAGCATTGCACATGTAATTTCTAGTAGTCTTGACACACCTATGTTTAGGATTGTAGGTTTTGATCATGAAATCATTAGTCTTCTTGTCAAGACTTGCATATAGCGACATAGGGACCATCCCTACACCTCACCCTAACCTTTTTGGGCTCATTGACAAATTTCTCTCTCGCACACCCCCTTTGAAGTGCATATTTTGTAACAAGATCCCTAAACTCATTCACATCCTCAAAAACCATCCCCAACTCCCACATCACTTTTTCAGCTTTTGTAAAAAATTAGCCTTCTCCTAGCCCTCCTAGACCACCGACTCATCATCCGTATCCGATTCAACACTATATGCATCGGGGAACCGACATACACCCCGGCTCATCCCCAAAGCAACCTTACCTTTCAAGCTTGTCAAGCTACATAGCGCTTTCATCAAAACGTATCCGGACCAACTTCACCAACAGAATTTCTCCGGGGTCATTTGGTATCCTTTCTCTTCTTTTCCTCCTCGATACGACCTCCTTTCAAATTTATCAAATTTATACACTCTTCATGAACATCATCACTTTCATGTTCGAGCATCATGTTCATTAAAGAGTTCGACTTGGTCACCGACTCAGAACTATCATCGATTGACCGTCGATTCAAGAATAGGAAATTCACTACTTAACGGGTCTTGGAAAACTAGCTTTCAATTAACACCGGTTCTTCACTGCAGCCGTAGCCGTTCGGTTCTTTATTAAAAGCAAACCCATCCCCCTTTGGATACCCCCATCCCTTTCTTTATTAAAAGCACTAAAGATTCCTCATCGGGGCTAGTGTATTCCAACAAAGCAATGGGACCATCTACATTATCTAAATTATCAACCATGTGACGGAGACATAGATTTCAATAGTATCCCCATTTTCAAAACTTTGTGAAATTTCGAAAATGTCCCTATCGATTTGGATTTCTACAACACTATCACTATTAGGTATCCTAACACAAAATGAACAACTTGTAGTATACCCTAGTTCTTTAATATAATCCCTTAGTTCAAAAAAGGACAACCTATCCACATCAATATCCAAAAATAAGTTATTTGTCCACCCTCATACTTTGGTTCGCCCACTACTAACATCCAAAACCCCACCATGATGCCATCTCAATGTTACTAATACAAACCCACTCATACCCGAAATTACAATTCGGTAATAGTACAAACAATCGCACTACACATATACAATAACAATAGATGGTCAACAACAATCACAACCCACACACACATCAAATAACAACAATTAAATTCGGACTTCGACAATACAAGGCCAAACGGTATAAAATCACATTTTGGGTGAAAATAAATTGGACGCAATTACAACAAAGTAATACTACACGACATAAGATTACACATCTCTTAACCCCAAATAACCCCAATTTAAACTAGGAAAACCCATAATTTTTTAACAAACCCTAGAAATTCATACGACAATTCCATAAATCCTATATAATATGGAAAAAAATAAACTTTATGCGTACACAAACCGACAAAGAACAAGACTAACCGGTATTTTTTCAGTTCACTAAAAGCTTGAAGATCAATCGACGATTTCGGGTCAAAATCCACCGCGATGTTACCACCTAAAGTTAGTTTAACTATGATTCACACCGATTTGCGCTTAAAATGGTATTTGAGTGATTAATATGGCGTAAATCGAGTGGAAGGTGAGAGAGAATTTTGGATTTCAAATTTTGGAAACCAAAATAATGAAAATGACCCGTCTGATTTTAATTTTATGAGCGCGTGCATACACTCAAACTCGTTTGAGTGACTTTGTCCGGTTGAAAGCGAAAATAATACACAAAAAATAAGTTGGGGTCATAGGACCCCCGCAAAGTTGAGGTGTGTTATGGCAAATTTGGCCATAGTTTGAGTGTGTTTTGAATACTTTTCCCTAACAAATAAAGGCAATCTGCCCCTTTTAACTTATAGGTATTATATTATGTAAATGAGAGTTATCAACATAAATTATACTAGAACTATAAAACTAAAATATATTTATTGCCACATAGAAAAACAAACAGTTCTGAAAACTACTAAGTCAACTAGCAAAATCCAAAACCGGTAACATATAATTTTCGCATCCACTGATATGGACAAACTGATTAACCGATCCACAATCTCCAACGAATTGCAAAGTGCAGAATAACAAACTAAACATACAATATATAAAGGCATATGTAGATGCTTAATAGTTGATTATTCAAACATGGATTTAAGATGTCAAAATTATGTGGGACTGCATCATGCAAATTTAATTAGAAAATTCATAAAATGGACTTGGTAAAATTTTTGCTTAGTCAAAACAAGTTATTTACTCGGGATATATTTTCTGGAGTACTCAAGTCATACACATATAAGACACATACCCACTACAAAGATTTGGGATAATAGTATGGTGATTGCTAAAGAATGAATACTTGCCTCTACTCCCAAAATGATATTCGTGGACAAAAATTAGCCAACCACTATCATATACCTTTTAGTTTCCTTGCAAGATAAAACCAATTTCTCACCACCACCATCAACTTCAAACAAAATTAAAAAAATCCAAACGTTATGCAAACTGGTCAAGTCTTTCCATAAGAGAAAAATATGTGACCCACTTATCTAGACACTGTCATAAGTCCACAAAATATGAGTAAGTCTTCACAGAACAAAAGATAGTGAAATAAATAGTAACAAACGTATTGTAAAACTAAGCTAAAAGAGTAACAATATTAAAGAATGAAAACAATAGAAATAGAGAGACAATAGAGAGGAGAACTTTCTTATTCATCTCAATATGTTTCAAGTCTTCTGTTCAATATATACAATATGAATCCTATGCCTCTATTTATAGTGGTGCTTAGAGGCATATAAAAGGGTAGATATAAATATGACATTCAACATATGAGAATGTGGGGAAGAAGATGGTGAAGTAGAAGGAGACATTATATTGAACCTTTGAGATCATGGAGGAAGTGGGAATTTATTTCTAGAGTGGTGGACATCCACACTTATTATTTCATAACATTAATCAATTAATGTTGTATTTTTTAGAAAGGCCTTCTAGTAGCTTATTAATCTTGTTATGAACTATGGCTTGCTCATTTGGTAAGATTGTATAAGAATTGAGAATATTTTGATAGTTTTCACAACTTGTGAGGCTTTTATGCCTATAAGACAAAATACAACTTAAGAAATCCAAACTGCATGTCCAAACGGCTCCTAAATTTGACAGAATTATTTATTTTTTTCCTCTAAAAAGAAAACCATGACTCGTATAATTGGATTACTATTCCAACCATTTTTATCTATAGAAAAGCTAAATGTAAATCGTAAGTCTATCTCAACTCTTCATTTCTTTTTTGCCTAAATTGAAGTCTTAGCTCGTGCATTTACAACTTTCTTGTACTATTTCCTAACTTACATTTTTACATTTGCAACCTTCATTTTCCTACTATTCTGGGTTTCTAATAGACTAAAAGTCCTTCAGGCCCCTTGTGACTGTGAATTGAAATTCAAATAGGCAAACCAAGAAATAATAGAATCGTATGGGTCACAGAGACTCTGAGCTGAAAAGTAAAATAAAATATACTCCTCGAAGTAATTCTGATAATGACAACAAAAGGTTTAAGACACACAATGCATCCAAGAACAGATTCTTGCATAATCTTCCATAAGGTCAAAGTTATCAAAGTTTAGATTTTTCCTTTTCACCTATCTAGTACCAGTAAAGGAAGTGAATATCCCCTAGCAATTCTAACAAATACATAATGGACTAACTTTAAAAGTCATGAACAAACTCTCACCAATCAGATTATGGCTCTCTTTGTCCCCTCTTTAAGTACAAAATACAGATTAACAGCATTAGCCATGAATTGAAGATGTAGAAACACTTCCTGTAAAAGCTTAGCAATTGAAGAAACGAGCAATGGAGACTTTGAGTTGAGCCATGGCGATATCATTCTGGCAGACTGAACTTCCAAAATTTAGCCGATCCTGGTTCTATGATTCTCCATGGTTGGCACACAATGCCAAATATCTTTATCCAATTACACCTGAGCAAGAAACTCTCTTTAGATTGTGCTTTTATAGACCAATCGAGTTGGGCCTCGATTTATTTTTGCTTGATAGCTTCATCATATTTTCTTCCTCCAGTTTTTTCCTTAGAGCAGCCTCCTCCTTTTGTCTTTGAATGAGCTCTAACTCCCGAAGTCGTTCTTCCTCTTTTCGCTGCGCCTCGAGAGCCTCTCTCCTTTGAGCCTCTTGTACCCTCCTGCGATTTTCCTCAAGCATTTTGTCTAGCTCCTCTCTTTCTTTTCGTGCTTTTTCCTGTTTAATCCAGTGTTATGTTAGAAACAATGCCATTGAAAGGTTCACATATCTGTATAATTTACAAAGAACGTGAAAGTTTAACCTCCATGAAATGAAAGACAAGAAACTGTGGAATTGTTAAAAGACAAGATTCATAAATGGAAGAAAGTTAGCAGACACGCTCTCTAAGGTTGAACTAGCAAGTAGGTTTTCGGAGTTACTATAGACAGGAAGGTTTGTAGAGTATATCAGGTTCACAGGCCCATGCCTAACCTCTTGAAGAGAAATACTGCTACTAAAGGACGAGTAGAACAAAGGAAGATTTAAACTTCCCCTGCTTCCTTCCTCATCTGAACTAAGAACTAAAATACTTATCTTTTAGTAGTAAAGAACATGTTATCTTTCATATAAGATCTCATAAGATACGATGACAAAAAGGAGTACAGGAGCAGAGAATATACTGATTAGAAAATATCAACAATGGGTCAAGAGTCAATAACCACCCTACGAGAAACTTACTTCTTTTAGCCTTGCCTCGGTAAGAGCAGCTTGCTTTTCTTTTTCAAGTTGAATCTCCACATCTTCAAACAGTTTTCTATGACCTTCTTCTATTCGTCTCTCTATTTCCAGCTTAACTTCCTCTGAACTCAACTTTTCCTCTACCCTTTTCCTTATTTCTTCCTCCAATCTCTTTGCAGTTTCCTCTTCTAATTGCTTGAGTTCTGCCTCTAGCTGTAGCCTGAAATTTATTCAATTAGTTCAAAATACAGAGCACATGAAATAAAAGCTTAACTCTTCAGCACTTACCAAGTTTGATAGGAAAAACAAGTTAAAGCAACAAGTGTGCTTTTTTTTATTTTTTATGATAAGGTAAGATGTTGAAGCAACAAGCATGATGCACAATGTATCTTGAAACATAATGGCCTGAATGCCCAGAATACCACCAATGAAATGTACAACACATTTTTCAGAGGGCAGACAATCAGGTCATAAACTCCTCTCTTAGTAACCCAACACCAAAAGTCTACAATGGTTGAACGCTATACTAAAACCACTGGTACAAATATGTTAACAAGAGCACTAATTTCGTAAAACGACACTGGATAACTCAACAATGATATATAAGCACACAAAATATATATCACTATCCTTTCACAACGACATAAAAAGATGCGACTACTGCTTGCTTCTTGATGTGGTACACACACACGTGTTATTTAATTTCTTATAGTTTACTTACTGTTGACTTCTTTAACTTAAAGACTAAATCAAACCTCCGGAAAGCAACAATTCAAAGAAGCTCACTATAGATGAGTACTAGGGTGAAACTTAAGAACATAGACTGTAGCCAAAAGAACATCATGACGGCATCACATCGAACAAACCTTTTCTTTTCTTCTTCTTCTTTTTTCAATTTTTCAGCAGCACTTTTACGTTCAGTGGATGTAAGACTAGGACTTCGTGACTTGGGTATAGGAGACACCGAGGAACTGTGACTTCGTTGTCTCCTGTGACGCCTAGTCGTCGGGGACCGGCTTCTTTTGCGCCTTGCAGGTGAACGGCTCCGACGGCGGTGAGGGGTACCAGAGCGACTCTTTCTCCTGCGAAATAAAACAACAATAACTAAAAATGCATAAATGTGATAATGAGAAGGACACAACCAATTTCAACGAAAATCCGCTACTAAAATATAAGCTCTTGTTACAGAAACATAAAATTCCATTGTTGAGTTGAAATATCGCAAGGTAATATGACAAGAGAATTGAAATACACAAAAAAAGCCTTACCACCTAAAAGTGGTTAGGCTTCCTGTTTATTTTAAGTAGAGATAAGCAAGCAGGTCGAAAACAATTATAGCACTGTAGGCAACTAGGGGTTCTCAGGTTTGTACTAGGACTAGGGAAAGAGACAAAAAACCTTACAGTTTTATACAATCCTTGCCTAATCTAAAAATGAAGCAAAAACCTCCTTCTTACTAGGACCGCTGATATTAGTCCAGTGAAAAGTGTTTCTACACGATCTGATTCAGACTGATGCACCACGTCTACATTATCCAATACATCTATTTCCTCTTTCCAACATATACTAAATTTGAACTTTCTTTTTTATTCTTTTTGATAGGTACTTAACTTGAGCTTTCTCACAGCTGAAAATTAAAATATTTTTGGAATTGAATTTGCAGTAATGAGAAATGGGTTTTAGCCAAGGAAATATGAATCATCTGCAAACAGAATTGACTCTTATGTGCTGAATAGAGTTGTTTTGTTGCCGAAACTTGAAATACCAAGGAAATATTAATGTATTATCTTCCTTTTAAAAAATAACCGTGGTGTCCAGGCCAGCTTTCGCGCACCTCGACCAGTTCCATCGAATACCTGCAGCCTCCCACCCGCAACAGGTACCAAGTAACTTTGTCCACCAAAACTACGACAGATGGGAAGTGTCTCTCTGGGAATTGAACCTGAGACCTCGTGGTATTCTCAACCCACTTCATTGACCACTAGGCTGCACCCTTGGGTGCTGTATCATCTTCCTTATATTGAAAGATATGGTTATTTGCTCAAAACTATATCCAGCAAGTCATTGTCGCGTATAAAAGGCTGCAGTTCTAAGTAGAACACACACACTTACACTGTCTGCCTGGCATTCCTAATTCCTATTCGCACACAATTTCATTTAAAAATCAACCTTCTTGTACTCTCTCCCCCTGCCCCTTTTATCCGACTACCACAATCAAACCAGACTATTCAAAAGTACAAGTAGTAACGCAGAAAGTTATATACGTGTAAATATATCGGCATGGATATACATGTAGCAATTAGGAGATTTCTAGTTGAGGCTTTAACAAACTACTAAATGAAGACAAACAACACAGCTTAAATTCCAACAACAACAACAACATACCCAGTGAAATCCCAGAAGGTTCCAACAGATACTAAAAATAGAAAAACAAAAAGAACTGTCTAATCTAAAAAATTGCTAAAAAGTTCCAACAAATCAAAATAGTTACATGAATGCAACAACAAAAGATACATTAATTTCAACTTCTATTCAAACTATTTTCATTTAAATTAGTAACCACACTCCATACAGTTATTTAAAAAATAGAACAAAAATTGCACCTTTTTTGGCAAAACATATGAGTATGTAAATTCATATTCATTAGCAATAAAGCATAAAAATTCAAATTTTCAACCAAAAGAGATGCAAATCCATATGTGTATATGAGCTGGAAAGCACACTCCATACAATTAAAAAGAAAATTTATTTAAAAAAATAGAACAAAAATTGCATCTTTTCGACCAAAGGAGATACCCTTATTCATATACAGTAGCAATAAAGCATAAAAAAAAAAATGCATTTTTCAAAAAAAAAAGAGAGATGCAAATTCATATACATTAGCAATAAAGCATAATTTATCCGTGTCGCTTTCGTTATTTGTATTTCCATATCGCTTTGAATCTCTTAGCCTTATCTGACCTCTTTTTATGCTTTTTATTAAGCCTTGGGTGTTTGAACAAATTGCCGTCCCCACTAGTAAGAGTAAGGTCTGGTCGCAGACACTCTACCTTCCCGTACTTTACCCCCACGGGGATTTCACTGGGTTGTTGTTGTTGTAGCAATAAAGCATAAAAATTGCACCTTTCAACAAAACAGAGCAAATTCATACTAGTATATATTAACAATAAAGCATAACAAAATGCATTTTTCAACCAAAAAAAAAAAAAGGAGAGAGATACAAATTCATATATATTAGCAATAAAGCATAAAAATGCATCTTTGAACAAAACAGAGCAAATTGATACTAGTATATATATTAGGAATAAAGCATAAAAATTGCATTATTTTCAACAAAAAAGGAGCTATGAAGTGGAAGACTAAATAATATTACCTGGTGGAATAGGGTGAGCGGCTTCGATCACGGCGGCTCCGGCGGCTGCTGCGGCGGCGGTGAGAATACGACGGCGACCGCGATATACTCCGTCCCATTATTACACACTTGGGATTGCTGCCTCAATTTTGTGTGCCAATAATAACGGGTTGGAGGGGTATTTTTGGGGCTCCGGTCCGTTAGCTGTTTGGCCCATCAATTCGACCCATCGTGGCCCAAAACAATTGTTGGAAAAATGGGTTTTTTTCACTAATATCAACCGGGTTTTCCTTCGAACACACTGGTTTTTAATTTTTGTTCCTCATAGCTGTGATTTTTAATTTTTGAATCTGCTACTTATTTAATGAAGATATCCATACCTGCTTTAGTCGGCATAATTTCTGTAAGAAAACTGAACTTTTACCTCACTCGGCATAAATTATGCGGCACAAGTTTTGTAGTTTTTTTCAGATTATGTTAGAGTGTTGAAAGTTTTGGCTTAGTTTTGGCTTGTCCGGCATAATTTGTGTGAATGTTATGATACATATGTCGAAGTTAAACGTAAAATATGCCATGCCAAAAATATTGAAGGGCAAAAATTAAAGACCACAAATTTGAAGTATAAAAATTAAAGAGCACCCCGAAGTAGGGGCATTTCTACGAATGACCCGCCAAAGTACCTGTTGGTCAACTAGTTTACCAACATTGTCAAAGTATACACTACTTGTACACTTTAGCGGTATGTGTTGTGTATAAGTATGTATTATATATGTATCTTTAGTATAAAGTATACACTACATATACCCTATATATATATTTTGTAAACTAAATAACTGAATGGTATTTGACTGTAATTTTCCAAAATTTATTTACAGCCCCATACTCATTATATATTAGATAAATTTCTTCTCTTTTAATCCTTTGATATAATACAATTTTCTAAAGTAACAATTATACTACGCTATTAGCCATTGATTCCATTCAACGTAGCACTATTTCCATTCTAGTGTGTTCTGAATAAGAATAACATAATTCTAGACTTTCCATTTTACTTTGTGACAACTGACATGCTTTTATTGCCGTGTGTGAAAAACAAGTAAATAGAATTAGACGTGCATTTCAAAAGCACACTTGACTCTGATTCTCCCATCCCAGTCGTCCTTGCTTTTTTGTATGTTACTTTTAAAATAGCTACTTCAATTCAGGGCCCAATGAGTTCATAAAAATCGTATTTTTCGTCTAAAACTCTAAATGATAAGCTATCGTTTACTTTATTCAATATCCTTTAGAAATAATGATCATTTCAGAATGACTTATGGGCGATCAACGGGAAATAAACCCGCGCGTGCTAAGAATTTTTAAGATTTTCAGAAAGAGATGTCATTCGTTTATTCATAACACACACGTCTAAATTTGAATCTGTCACTTCATTATATTTCTCAAAATGAGGGAAAAGGACAATGTTAGAAAAGGAACGCAGGTCACGGATATGAAAGAGACAATAAAGAGTGTAGTAAATAACTTATTGAATGTTAGTTTTTGGTTGTGGGCATGACCAATAGTGTGTACGGAATACAGACATTGCATGAGCAAAACTGTAAAGTGAGTCCGTGATGTTCTTTTGTCTCTATAACCAAATTAAAGAAAATGGAATGAAAAGAATATCTGTTAGTAATATATTACCCGTCACTTATTGTGCCAAACAAGAATCAATTTGAATCAACTTATTTCAATTATTGTTTAATTTAATAACTTCTCGAGACATTTGGACATATACAGGACCTCACACCACTAGGGACCAAGCTATAGTATTAGGTACGGATTCGGATAACAAAATGAGCTATGGCCTATGAGTACGATGACGGTCTGACAAGTTCAGAACTCATAAACTTCAAATCTTAACTCCGTCTGCACATCAATGGTTGAGAGACGAACCTCATCAGGGGATTCAAAAAAATGCACTTATATACAATACAATATCTCGAGGAAGGGGATTCAATTGAGCCCATTTCGATAAACATGGCTCTGCCTCTGCCCCACTCCATACACAAAATAAAGAGAAAACAACAAGAGAAATGACAGAAATTACTGAATATATTTGAAGAATTAGTTACTAGTTTTTCCTTTTAAAATAGAAAAGGATATTTATATGCATACAAGTCCCTTTAACAAAATGCACAGTCAATATTACAACAAACAACATTGTGTATTTTGTACGAGTGACTTGTGGATTTAAAATGTGTTCATCTTGAAATGAGGATCTTTTTGAATCCTCCTCCTTGAGAACATCTAATTCTAAGAATTACATAAGAAATGAACCTGTAAAGCAAGATAAAACAAACCATAATGAGCAAATTCTTCCTTCTACTTCCTTCACCACCATATCCTTCTTCTTTAAGCACTTGTTCACCACTAGCCAAACACATCCCAAACATGTATTGCAAGCACTTTCCAGAACCAGAAAACTCATTAATCAAGAACCCTTCAAAAGGGTACTTAAAAAGTGACACATAATGCATCTCAATCCAATAATTTGGAATCTCATTTTTTGAAACAAAGTATCCAGAGAACAAAGCACATGATCCGATCACAGCACAAACCAATGAGTTCCCAATGATGAAATTTGGTACTAAGGCACTACAGCAAACAACAACTGAGTTTGCTGTGTATAAAATCAGCCAAATTAGTAGCAAAAAGTGCATGAATGCCATAAACTGCTTTTTCAAACCAACCATCCAGTATAATGGGGTTGAAAAAAGCAATGCGAGAATGAGCAAAAATGGCAAGTAGACAAGGCTGTTTGCTATGACATATGATGAAACTCTATAGCTCCCACAAGAAGTTTCTTTCATTAGTATTTCCCTTTCTTGCAAGAATATTGGTAATGCTTCTGTTGTGCTTGACAACAAATATGTCAAGATGAAGGCAAATAGGCCTACCCTTGCTTGTGCTCCAACTAAATTTTGGTCAAGATTGTAAAATATCGATCCTAACACAAGCCCTGAGACTAACATTTGTAGTGTCTTACAACCAAAAAGCTCCTTTGTTCTGTATATGATTTTCCAAAATCTTATAGTAAGAATCACAATCTCTTGCAATCTTGAATTTGCAAAACCACTTGGGAAATCATCATGGATAGGCATAGGCATAGACTCTTCATCAATTAGCTTAGATTCTTGAAAAAGTTGCTGCAAAGTGAACTTACCTGCAAATGCTTGGTATCAATACAAACTTAGCTAAAGATATGGCACAATGAAAGAAAAAGATCCATATAGGTGATACTACTAGTTGAGGATAGGTTTTAGACTCGTATGGAACTTTTTTTTTTTTTTTAATTATTAGTATTACTTTTATATATTTTTAACGCTTTCTCACTTTTATTTCAATTTATGAAGAATTAACCTAAATAGCCACCCACCCGACTGCTTAAACTAAAATTAGCTGGCGGATGTATAATACATGTATACTCCATGTAAAATTTGTGTATAACTAGTGTATAATCTATGTATACTGGCTAAGAAAAAGTAAAATGTGAATCCGGTCGGTTGTTTGTGTAAAGATCCCATTTCATTTATTATGATGATGATATGATATGAGCTTAATTGAAGAAATGAGGATTCATGTAGCCGACCCTACTTAAGACTTAAAGAGTGAACTTACCTGAATTCTTTATCATGAGTGTTGATTGAGGCAGCAATGTGTGGCTTTGTTTCTGGATTATATCGATCGATTCGATGGCGAATTCCAGGATGTTAACATGAAGGGGAAGTTGTAATCCCATTAGGATCAACCTTAAACTAAGTTGTTCAATGGTTCCATGATGCAAGATTGCACCATTAGCCAAAAGTAGGATGGAATTGAACAACTTCATGATCCTGAAACATGGCTGATGAATACTAAGAATTATCGTTCTACCACGAGTAACAGCCATGGTTTTAAGCATGTCAATGATCTGCAATGCTGAAGTACTGTCAAGACCTGAAGCAATGGCAAAGTCAGAAATTTCGGTAAGGGTGTTCAAGTTCAATATATATATGTATAAAGAGTAATTTTTTACTTATATACACAATATAATTTTCTATATACACAATATAACTTTCTGAGTAAGGCTGTTCAACTGACCACCTTACCTGAAGTTGGCTCATCAAGAATCAAGACTCCAGGGTCATGGATTAGTTCAACTCCAATGGAAACTCTCCTCCTTTCACCACCTGAAATCCCTCGAATTCGATCATCACCAATCCTTGCACCAGCAACATGTTGTAAGCCAAGTTCTTGAATCAAACACTTGACCCTTGAATTCAATTCTTTAGCAGGAAGTTTAAGTCTAAGGTTTGCACTAAAACTTAAAGTTTCTTGAACTGTTAACAGAGGAAATAGAGTGTCCTTTTGTGTAACATAGCCCGAAATCTTCTTGAACCTTGCTTTATCTACTGGTTTTTGGTTCACAAAAATGGATCCACTTTCTGGCTCAATCTTGCCTGCTAAAACTTCTAAAAAAGTAGACTTTCCAGCACCACTTGGACCAACAATGGCTAAAATTTCACCTGATTTTGCTCTGCAATTCACATCCTTAAGCACATGCCTTGTAGCCTTTGGATTATTTCCCTTTTCCAATTCTTTCACTTCATGCAATTCTTGAACTCCACTAGAACACTTGTGATGTTGGTTTCTGCGAAAAAAATTAAAAGGGGTATCTCTTTTTTGTGTATAGATTGTGTAGTTGATGCCTATTGCTTCAATTTCACAACCTTGTTTCTTCATTGAACAAGTTTAACTATAGCTAACTCACACTCACAAATTTGCTTTGTTCTTTGTACTTTTTGTACTCTCTTTTTCCCAAGTTTCTAAATTTTTATTTTGTACTTTAAACTCTTCTTAATATATTTTGTTCATGAGATTCAAGAAATATTGGCAGTTAGTGGCTGGGAGTTGTCAAATTATAATGACCTCTAGTTTTTATTAGAGTTTTTGTTTGATAGTTTCACGTGAACTTGTTTCGTTGAATATAGGTTCACGTGTCACCTTGCATGACAACCTAGAATTCCAATTCAATTGGGAGTATAGTAGTAGTATTATTGATTCTTCAAGTTCATAGCCTTATAGGTTGTTCTTCACCACCTTCCAAAAAAAAAAAAATGGTAAATTTAATTTAGTGTGTTGAAAAAAGATGATTTTTATGAGTTTTTTTTTTGGTCGTACTACAATGATATCACCAGATTAGAGAAATATATTATCAACAACGGTTATGATAGAGTGTTAAGTATTTCCAGAGACGAAGTTAGAATTTGAATTTATGAGTTTTGAATTTTAGAAAAGATAAGTTACCGAGTGCTAGTGAAATTATTTATATATAAGTGAATTAAGTTCTTCCGAACCCGTAAGCTGCATTGTGATTCTGCTCGATCCGGAGTACTCTTTCATCCTTAACCATAGATCTCGAACTAAAGTCCTTGATGTGGAGCTGTCTTTGTTAAAGAACGTTTTATCCTTCTAAAGGTGGAATTTCCGGCGTGAATCCATCATTTAGTCGGCCCATTGCATGTTCCCAACACAGGGTGCAGTGGGAAAAAAACACGAATGATATTATAGACATGATTGTGGCTTTGGATATTTTACTTTGCCAAGATAATGTTAGTCTCCTTGCAACTTGCAAGCTCTTTTGTGGAATTTATTTTTCTAAGTTGATATGTATAACCCGTGATTCTTCCTATTGTACAAAGTCAATTAAAAATTTTAAAAAATTGGAAAAGATTAGAGTATCAAAAAGTAAAGTCATTTCATTAGAAACAAATATAGTTCATCATAACATTATATCCATGAAGTTGGCTGGATGATGCAAATTAAATATTACTAGCTTTAATTTACAATACTCCTTTTTGACTTGTAATATTTGGTTGTACAATCGTCGAAGCAGCCTTCCATTTTCTTTTCATCTGCAACCAAAAGAATAAAAAAGAACAAATATTAAGTTTGGATTCATGGTTTCAGAAAAAATTAGAGGGCTTAGTAACAAAAGCCTTGAAGGTTGGTTCTGGAAATACCTATCATTTTTTTTTGCGCGGATTGTCCTTCTTTTGGGGTGGTCTTTAATTTTTGTCCCTCAAATTGGTGGTCTTTAATTTTTATCCTTCGCCTAATACTCCAAGATTCTGGGTTCGAACCCCAGCTCAGTTAAAAAAAAAAAAAAAAATTGCAAGGTAGAGGTTTGGCTTCGCAAGGCAGAATTTTGCCTTCAAAACTCTGCCTTAAGGTAGAATTTGCCTAAAGGTAGGCATATAAAATTTTGCCTTAAGGCAGAACTTTCAAGTCGCTTTTCTTTGCATTTTGAATTTCTATTTTCTAAATGCTTGATGTTTGTAAAATTGCAAGCAGTGATGGCTGTGCATGATGACGTAAATGGGTCGATTGAAAAATCAAGCAGTGGCATGGATGAGTTGCCAATTTTCCATGCTGAGAATATGCAAAACAACATGAAAGTCATTTAGGCAAAATTTTGCCTGAATCATGCAAAACTCTGCCTTAAGGTTCCAAACTCTGTCTTGCGATTTTTTTTAAAAAATTTTGACTAACGACGGTTCGAACCCAAAACCGAAGGGTTCTAATGAAGGACAAAAATTAAAGACCACCAATTTAATGGGCAAAAATTACAGACCACCCCAAAATAGGGCATTCCTGCTAATGGCCCAATAGCTATTGGACTTGGTCCATCATAATAGGTGTTATTAGCCCGTTAGCCTATTGATTTGTCTTCCTAAACCCTACCTATAAATACACTATTATGGGTATCGGAAAATACAAGTTTTTTCACCATAATAAGTTGGCTAGGATTTAAAAAAAAAAAACGATATGCATCTTCTGGATGATATCTGGGTTATGGATAAAGGAAATTTGTCTGCTTTGAAGGATTCCGATGACATAAATTGTGGTTGCTGCATATCCGCATATAAGTCTCCTAACTAATATTTACGAGACTTAAAACTACAGTTGGCTTTTCCATATGAAAGATGAGGGTTCTACTTTCTCTGATTTACATATTTGCTAAGAATTTATGGTCCTGATTATATACAAATTATTGGTTTTGTATTTCCTTTTCTTTTTTGGAATCCAAACCAATTAGATCACTTCAAACAATGAATTTTATAAATTGAAATCTTGGATCCATCCCCGAAAATCAGGGGCGCAGCTAGCTAGGAGACGCAAGGGGTCGCGTTTCATTCGAATCCCAACAACAACAACAACAGCAACAACATAGGGGAGGGTAGAGTGTACGCAAACCTTACTCCTACATTGGGAGGGTAGAGAGGTTGCTTTTGGTAGGTCCTCGGCATAAGGACAAGCGACTCAAAGCAGGATGAAAAAGAAATAACAAATAAATCATGGCAACATATTATAAAAGCATGATAGAGCAGTAATACTACGATTACTAGTATGGTTCATTCGAATCCCCTTCAAGTAAAAATTATACTGTATATATAAAAGGTCAAAATTATACCTGTGTTGACATTGGCGCAGTTCTCATAACAACTAGTGTTATGAGTCATAGCTTGATAAATTCTAGGAATTGTGCATCTTTTTGTGCAAGCATGATTGCAGATGACAGGTTGAGCAGAAAGAATACATGTAAGTCTGCATAAGGTTTTGCAAGATATTTTACTGTCACTAATATTTGCTGCAATAACATGATTTGCTACCATCATGAAAAATATTGCAAATCCAAACACCATTCTGAGATTATTCATGGTTGTAATATATGTTTTTTATTTGATTAACAAATGTTTAAAATAAAAAGATGATGCTATTTGTAAGTCAAGTTTGTTCACTCTGCATTTATTATATTGCATAAATGTTCAGGTATAATCAGATTTTGCTATTCTGTCTGTCCTTATCTTCTTCCATTCTCACTTGGTCAAAGTCAAAAAATGAAATAAATTTCTTTCTCTATACTAGTTCTTAGATTACTTTCTTGCTACTCCTTTAGTCCAAAATTATTCTAATTTTTTGCTTCTCAAGATTTAAATTAAGAGAATTTTGACTAATATTTTAAAATGTATCTCTTCATCATATTAACATGGAAAAAAAATGCAACATAAATACTACTTTATGTATAGTCTTTTAATATATATATATATATATATATATATATATATATATATATATATTAAAATATTTTGTTGATCTAATGTATTCGTAAACTAGTTAAATTGACTCTCGGAAAGAAAAAAATAATACTTACTTTGGATAGAAGGGTAATTTGAGTATTTTTTTTTTTTTTTTACTTGCACAGTCCTCCAGACAGACAAAAATTGCAATCGCATATCATTATAACTTCGAACAAGCAATACTATATATTATGCCAAACTAAGCTTAACAAGTCAAATTCACTCAGCCAATCAAGTCCAATTAATCCATGTTTAAATTCCAAATCGAAACGAGTTACAGGAATCATATTAATTACATATGGTTGTAACAAATACTCATGGTGATTGCTCTTAATTTTAGAATTAATTGCGGTCAGCAATGGTCTTTATATTTATATGATCCGAACCAATTTTAATGCATTAGTTAGTGGAAAACAACCAAGTTTAATGTTGTCTATATTAGTTAGTGAAATTCTTTGTGTGTGTGTTCTAACGACAGAAATATTAATAATTAACATGCATCATAACAAAATAGCAAATCCAGAATACATCATATTACATCCTAATCTATATATATAAATTATCCAATGCACACTAATTGGTTACACATTTATCCAACTGGCTGTTGATATTTCTGAAAATTTCATAATTAATTGGTTACACATTTATTTTACAACTAACTAAATTGTAGCAATATTGTTTAAAATAAATGCCCTTTGGTACTTTACTACAGTTCGGGGACAATGTACAACGTGATTACTTTTTTTTTCATTATTATTTGTGCATCACGCGGGTACTTATACTACTACATACAGCTACCTAACAACAAAAGTAATTTCTAGTTTACATGCACCACATTACATTTTCATATGGGGAAGTAAACCGCACTAGCTAGTTAAGTTGTGAGTAAGGTTAGATATATTGAATTTTTGGCTCTTCCTAAACATTGACGAGTGGATTTTAGAGGGTCACAACAATTCACATCAGTCTTTCCCAAAACTAAAAAAGCTTTTTTTAAAAAATAAAAAATTGAGCTTGTAATAACTCAACTTTTAACTTTAATTTGCTCTTTCAACGTAACAAGTAGTTTGTGGATTGTAAACAAACAGCTGCATGCTTTGCTGTCCAAAGGAACCAAACTTTTTTCCTTTGGTATTATTATTTTGAGAACGCACACATACACATCAAACTTTAATCTTCATTAGTTCAATCACTACATATAAAAGCTTTAATCAGAACAAGACATATATGCATAGATGGAGAAAAAAGCAAGGCTATCAATTCCTATTTTTGTTGGTAAAGATAATGTACTCTCAAATAAGACAATGTTCGGAGGAAAGCATGGTAAGTGTGAAAGTGATGTGCGTGATTTCATGCTGATAATATGCATGTCTACACAATTCCAGAAGTTGAAAACACTTAAAATTAATTTAAGACGAAGACTAGCTAGTAACTAATCTTTATGTATGCCCGTTCTGATTATACACAAATTCTATTCACAGTTTTATTAATTAGGAAAATACTACCATATTTATGGGGTTTTGGTCATTTAATTTGATTTTGGTACGCTTTGACGTTGTTGCTTTTCTATTTTTCATGATGATTGATGTTTCCTTACAAGGACTCCTGGACTATTCGGACACGAAGAAAAGAACTTATCATACTCAAATTTCATGCTTTGATTCCCTTTTTTACAATCTTGTCATTTTCGACAACATTTTTACGTGTGCATCTTTGTGTTTGCACACGTAAAATCTTAGTAGTACTACTGGTTTCTACTTTTGTGTCACATACTCACATTGGATCACCATCATGAACATGATCATCCACCCAGTTTATTAGTCCCACTAATTAAGCTAATCAACCAAACGATGCTTATCTCAATAGAACTGTCTTTTATTAGTTTTAAATTAAAAGAGAATTAAACGACAAAAAACATGTAAAGATGCTTGTAAGTGAAGCTACTTCAAATTAAAGGGAAAAAATATCCACTTCCTGCGAAAACAATTCATCAATACTTGTCTATCTTTGTTACCAGCCGCCGGTGAACTCTCAAGAAACGTTATCAAAATTCAAAAGCTCCAATTTTTCATTTCTAATCAACACGTACCCTAAATCAGTGGCAAAGCCATAAAGGATCGTCAGTTCAATATTTTTAACCAAAAAAATTAGTATTGTGTATATAAAATTTTGTATCGCATATATAATTCATGAATTATACTTTTTATATATACATATTATCTTTTGAATATTCTTAACAAAATTCTTAATTTTTCCACCCCAGTACTAAACCCGTGATCCGTGAATTTGAAATTCTCATTATTAGATATAGATCATATTCACCATTATAACGGGATGTAATAGAATAAATGGGTTCCCCGCCCTTAACCAAAAGAAGCATTTTCCTCACATGAGTACTACGTGATTCTAATTAATCTGAATTAGTCAAACCAGTAAATTTCAAATATCAGATAATTAAAATGAAAAAGAAGATGTAGATGTTAAACCAGTATTACAAGTATTTAGCAGGAACCCCACATGTAAGTCATGAATAGCAGATGTTATATACATTTAATATAATTATAATAAGGCTTTAAATCATGAATACTTCAAATTTTGATTGTTTGAACAATACATCACTAAGCTGACAACTTTAAGTTTCTCTTATAACATTAATTCCAGCAGCCTTTGAAAACTTATAACGTCAAACTTGTTTCATCACAATTGCACACTCTTCACTTGTAATCAACCTTAGCTTCACTACCTATCCTCGGCAAAATCAAATTAGTTTTAGAGTCCATTACAATTTATGTTACTTAGTATCTTAGTTAATGACTTTTTTCATAGGAGATTTATACTGGTAAGAGATGTACGGTTTGGAATAGAGGTAGAGTAGTGTGGGGTCATGTTACTATATATTTTCTTCTATAAAAAGAAAACAGCAGCATTCGTCAACTCTTATATATATCATTCTTACTTCTTCTTCTTTAATTATCAACTCCCAAACTAACCCTGATTAAAGGGAAACCTATATAACTAGCCAGAAGAAGAAGCTTTATAAATATTCACTCTATATATAGTTCTCTGCTAGCTAGCTAGCTCATATTTATTTTGTTAGTGATGATGATGGAGGATCAAAGGGTTGGTGATCTTCCTCCAGGATTTAGCTTTGATCCAACGGATGAAGAGCTTGTGTTATATTATCTCAAAAGTAAATTAGCTGCAAGTAATTTGCCGCTCTACCCAAGCATCAATATTCCTGTTCTTGATTTTTCTTCTTCTGATCCTTGGGAACTCAATGGTATGTTTATTGATATTTCTCCATTAGCACTTGTTTGTATTTTCGTTTTGCCCTTAATTAAAAGGATTAAATAGTTCTAATTTCTTGGATCAGCTAGCTTAATGATCACCTTTAATTAGAATCGTCTCCCACGAGAAAATATCATTTTTGGAGCTTGAGAAGGCCTTTCATAAAGTTTATTTTATTGTTTTACTATATATATATATATATATATATATATATATATATATCCCATTAAATTACATATTTTTCTTGTCTATTCTTGAGTAATATGATCAATCTTCATTTTCAAACTTCTTGAAAGAAAAAAAAAATCATTTTTGGAGCTTGAGATGACCTATTTTTAGTTGATTTTATTGTTTTACTATCCCATTAAAATACATTTTTCTTGGATATTCTAAATTATGTGATCAATCTTTCATTTTCAAACTTCTTGAGATGACTATTTTCAAAAAAGAAGATCAATTTTCCAAAATGTGTACTGTATTTATAAGAGTTCTCTTAACAAACTTTACATATTAACATTTCAACTGAAAGATATTCTGCACCTCGTACTATTTTTTATAGTTCAATTATGAACTTTCAAATTCTACTTTTATAAGACAACTTGTTCAAATCCACATCAAATTAGCCCTGAACAAATTAAATCGCCCCACTTTCCTAGTTGATCAAATTAAGATGGAAGGGTAAAATATACTAGTATCTTTTATTTTTTCCTCTTATTCTAATTAATTGAAGTTCATGGGGATAATTTTCTTGGACTAATTTAAATATTTTTACCTGTTTCGTATATGCTTGGATGATTAATAGAGAGGGCTTTGTGGAGCAAAAACAAGTGGTATTTCTTCAGCCAAGTGAAGGAAAATATTCGAGCTACTGCAAAAGGATATTGGAAGGAACTAAATATGAGTGAGCCAATTATACTCATAAGTTGTGGAGAGAAAATAGTAGGAATAAAAGAGTACTTTGTGTACTATATTAGTAATATTCATGAAGAAGTACAGACTAGTTGGATTATGGAAGAATTTCACCTCTCTAGCAATAATTCCTTCAAGAAGAGAGAAAATGAGAAGCTATCGGTATGTAAATACTGGTATTACTCCTTCCTTCTTATCTCATAGGATTTAATTCAAAGTTTCAAATTATGTAAACAAAAATTCAAGTTATGATCTATGTTGCTCGGATTGTAATTCAAAAATACTCCTGGGTGCGTGTCGGATTCCTAAAAATAAATGCATTTTTTTAGGACCCGACAGTACGGATGCGACAATATACTTTTGGAGAGTCCGAGCAACATAGATCGGTTGAATTTTTATTTAGACAGTGTAAAAAACTTTTACATTATCAGTATTACATTAACAATTTAACAATCGATAATATACTTATTTATCAGTTGACAGCACAAAAATTATGTACACAATGTAAAAATTAATTGAAAGTTCATATTAAATGTTTTATAATAGGGAGTTATTTAGGTTTTCAATAAAATTAATGTTGAATTTCAAATTTTCCCTTCGCTTAATGTTGAATTTAACCAGTCTGTAATGTTAAATCATCCTCTAAATCCATCTAAGAAAATTTATAAATGGAAAAACTTAAACTTTTATTTATATATAACGTGTGATAAAAACCACCTCTCTTGGAATTCATGAATTTTTCACCTTGCATTTTTTTCTTTTCGAATTTATATTTTTCTCTTTTCATTTTCAGGAATGGGTTCTATGTAGAGTACATGAATCGATCAACGATTCTCAAGGCAAAAATTGTGATGATGAAGTTGAGCTCTCAGCTTTGGACGAAGTTTTTTTATCAATGGATTATGATCAAGAAGAGGAGGAAATAAGTTTTCCATATTAATTAATTATATTAGAGCTAATTAATTGAAAGTATGGCTTGCAAGGACAGACTATATGTCTTAATTAATGTTGTAACACACGGTCTGTCATATAATTATACTTTAAGTACATAGATGTATATATATAAAATATCAATGTAATACTGGTTGATAACATGTAGTCTTTTATATCAATATACTTTTGAGTGCATGTACATTTATGTAATATTGTAGCACCATGTCTCTCATATAATTATACGTTGTGTATATATAATATTGAATGTGTTTCTCATATTTTCTCATAGGCGTATAGAAAATATTATAAAATTTGGGGTTGACACCTATAGGGCATACAATAAATTCCAACCCATTTATTGGCATGGGCTAACAAGAAATTAACCAATTTGCCTTGTCTAGCTAGTGTGCCCAAATTCATTTCTTGCTTGATCATCTAATTTACTAATAATATCCTCGCATAGGCTTATAGTTTTCCTCATGACTTACACATGTGAAATATTTGACTATGGTATTATATGATTACTAGTGGGGAGAAGCCCCAATTTTTTGCGCGGATTACCCTTCAAAGGCACTGGTCTTTAATTTTTGCCCTTCGTTTAAAAAAGTGACCGAAAATATTTTGAGATTTCTAGTTCGAATCCCTGTTCAGTCAAAAATTAAAAAAATTCGCAAGGCAGAGTTTGCCCTGCCTTAAGTTAGAGTATGCTACCTTAAGGAAAACTCTGCCTTGCGATTTTTGTTTTTTAATTTTTGACCGAGCGAGGGTTCAAACCCAGAACCCAAAGATTTTTAGGCGAAGGGCAAAAATTAAAGACCAGCAATTTGAGTGGCAAAAATTAAAGACCGCCCCTGAATAAGGGCAATCGTGGAAATGTGTTGTGCACGGGCCCAATATGCATATGCAAAATTAAAATTTTAAGTGATGTTGATTAAATAAATTTTATGATCTTAAATAAGTTATATATTTGCATGATAGTAAATCATCTCATTAAGGATTTGAAATCCCCTCATATTTTCTAAAAAATACGTCTTAGAAAGGTTCTCTGGAAAATATAACCATATTTAGATGATCATTAAGAAAAAGAAAAAAAATGAGAACGTAAAAATGCAGAAGTTGCTACTGTAAATTTGGGTAACACAGATATTACCATTGAAAATTAATAACAACACTAAAACAATTGTCAAATGCAAAATACATATGGAGCCCACATGATGAAGTACTCCAAATTAAAAGAACGTATTACTTTACTACTATATAGAAGCGGCTAGAAGCAGGCTGCTGTTCATTGACATGTTTGCTTCTAGCTGAGGGATATTTTTGAATTTTCAGTGTTTTCATGTTTTCACGGTATTGCACCTATCTGCTTTATACTTGTACTTTTCCACCTATTGGACAAAAAGCCCAGTCCACTTTCATTTAATTACTGTTTGAAAAAAAAAAGTGTGTACAACTTTTGTGAAATTGTGGGACCCATTTAAGCTATACCTTTTAACTTTTAATTCATAACCTTTAATTATAGCTTTATTACTTTAGCTGCCATTGGTATTTATGTAAATTTTGTAACTACTTAGAGCTCTTTATAAATATTCCAAAAGCATGAATAGGCTGAGCTCATATTAGTAAGTACATAGCTGCTTTTACCTGGGCCTCTCTCTCTCCCCGTTGTTCTGACACTTCAAAATCATTTTTTTGCACGGATTGCCCTTCTTTTGGGGCGATCTTTAAATTTTACCCCTCATATTTGTGGTCTTTAAGTTTTGCCCTTCGCTTAGATATCTGAGGTTCTCGATTCGAATTCCCGCTCAGACATAAAATAAAAAAATAATTTCGCAAGGCAAGGCTAGGGGGAGTGTATGCCGGATCCGACATACAATCCTTAAGGAAAAACTAAAGTTATGTCAGAGGGGCAGACTTTGCCTTGAGGCATATATTTTATTTTTTTTACTTTTCAAGGTAAACTTTTAGTTATGCCTTAAGGAACAGTCTCGCCTTATGGGGCATACTTTTAGTTATGCCTTAACTAAAAGTGTGTCCCATAAGACATAACTAAAAGTATGTCCCATAAGGCGGAACTTTTCCTTAAGGCATAACTAAAAGTTTGCCTTATAAGGCAAAGTCTATGTCTTATGGGGCATACTTTTGGTTATGCCTTAATTAAAATCTTCCGCATAAGGCATAGTTCTTAAGAAAAAGTTTTGCCCCGTAAGGCATAACTAAACTATGCCTTGAAAAGCTATGCCCCTCCCGTAAAACTTTAGTTTTTCTTAAGGACCTTATGGGATCAGACACTCCCCCGGCCTACGCCTTGCCAAATTATTTTTTTATTTTATGCCTGAGCGGGGGTTCGAATCCAGAACCTCAGGCATCCAAGCGTAGGGAAAAACTTAAAAACCACAAATATGAGGGGCAAAATTTAAAAACTACCCCAAAAGAAGGGCAATTCTGCGGATTGCCCCTTCAAAATCAATTATTATACACATTTATAATGCTAGCAGCTAATACTAATACATGAATTTGTATATATGCACAACATAATTTTGCATTGATCATTACTATTTGTTATGGTTCTTAATGGAGTAATATTTTTACCAATATTAATAATATTTATCCGCTATTCATTTTACGTTTAATGAAATGATTTACTACCATATAAATATATATCTTCTTGGAGCATTTTAAATAATCTGAAACAAAAAAATATATATCATAACACAAATTTTTAAACCTCGTACGAATACAAAATTTCTAGCTTTTCCCAGTCAAGAAACGTCGTGCAATATATTGAAAAATTCTTGAAATTGCATAGAGATCAAATTATAAAATATATTGGGCCCGTGCTGGCACGGGGTCTGATATCTAGTAGAAGTAAAGAAATGTAAGTGGGCCTCACGTCATAAAGCAGCCTGAACAAAAGATACATACACAACGTCAACAGCCTAAATGCTAATTTACCAAAATGGTCTTCAGGGAAGTTTTACTTATGAAAAATAAGAGATAAAGTACGTTTAAATAGAAGCAAGACCAGGGGCAAATAATGAATAAGCTAAGTAGGGATGTCAACGAAGACATGCCTGCTTCAACTACTCACTGCCTCTTCTTATATAGGAGAAAAAAGAAATGTAAGTGGATCCACATCATAAAGCAACCCGAACAAAAGGTACATACACAACGTCAGCAACCTAAATGCTAATTTACCAAAATGGTCTTCGGGGAAGTTTTATTTACGAAAAATAAGAGATAAAGTAAGTGTGAATAGAAGCAAGACTAGGAGCAAATAATAAATAAGCTAAGTGATAAGTCGTGGACTTTCAGGCTTTCTATATCCACTACTTGTGCTTTTTAGGAGTCATTTTAAGTATTTTCTCTATTTCTATTATGTTTTTGTGTGTTTTCAAGTTTTGTGAGTTCGAGGGCATAAAGGGAACAAAATGGGAGAAAAAGGAGCAAAAACAATCAGAATGCGACGAAGATGCGGCACTGCAAAGTAGAGTTGCGGCACCGCAAAGTGGAGATGCGGCCGCAAGTTGTTTGCACGAATCAACAGAGAGTTTGCCAAAATATAGCAAGATGCGAAGCAATATGCGGCACCGCAAACTCCAATATGCGGTCACATACTCCAGCTCCGAGCAACCAGTGAATTAGACAAATTGCACCAGATTGCGGAGTACATGTGATACCGCAAAGTCCAGATGCGGTCACATACTCCTGTTGCGACCGCATACTTGGTGTTACATATCGTTATTTAGGAAATTTTTGAACTTTTTGTTCTCCCTCTATAAATACTCGTGCCTAGGTTTTTGTGAACATCTTTGAATATTCCTTAGACAAACATTAGTGTTGTTTTTTAGCATTTAGAGCATTGAATAGTGGTGGTTGAAGTTTTCAAAGAAAATCTTTCACTTTTGTCATCATCTTCCATTAATCATTGTAAGCTTTATGAATATTCTCTTTATCATTGCCTTGTATTTAATGAACATGAGTAGCTAAACCAGTTAGCTAACGTTGTGAGACCAAATGTGTTAGTTATGTGATTGAATTTTTGTATTTCAACTACATTTGTATGTTAAAGGTATATTGTATCAACTCTCCAAGCTTTAATGTCATTTAATGATGGCCAACATTATTTGTGCCTAAATACTCTTACTTTGCTTGGAAAAGAAAGTAAGGGTTAGGAAAAGAGTTAATAGTAAGAATTTTGGGCTTTAAATCCCATCTAATAGCTTGAGCTACGAACAGGAAAGCTACTTGAAGCTAAAAATGGGGATTCACATTTGTAACATTCTAAGGCTTGGAAAAGCTTAGTAATAAAGTTTACTAATTTGGTTGAAAGACTTTTGGTAAAATCAAGCAACCCATTGTTTATCACACTTAAACATATAAATTAGTGGAATCGATACCCAATTGCATTACTTTCCTTTGGAACCACAACCTTAGTCCTTTTACCAATAGATTATCTTTTTAACAATAATTAGCGAGAAATTAGTTAACAAACATCAAACCAATCATTATTATCCCTTTCACTAGAAATATAGACTAATAGTCAGCGTTACACTTAGTAAGTATATTTCTTCATTGTATTCTCTATAGGATTCGACCTCAACCTCGTTGGGTTCTATATTTGAACAACGACCGCTTTACTCCTATTTTAAAGATATAATTTGGGCGTATCACTGCGAATGTCAACGAAGACATACACCGCCTACTACTCCTCTTCTTATATATAGGAGAAAAAGAAACGTAAGTGGGCCCCACGTCAAAAAGCAGCCCGAACAAAAGATGCATACACAACGTCATTAGCCTAAACGCTAATTTACCAAAATGGTCTTCAGGGAAGTTTTATTTACAAAAAATAAGAGATAAAGTAAGTGTAAATAGAAGCAAGACCATGAGCAAATAATAAATAAGCTAAGCAGGGATGTCAACGAAGACATGCCTGCTTCAGCTACTCATGACTGCCTCTTCTTACATAGGAGAAAGAACTAGACCGCCTATGCCCGTGCTGCGCACGGGCCTAACACTTTAGATTATAGTGCATCTATGTGTATGTAGTTGTGTTTGGATAGTGAATATATATATATATATATATATATATATATATATATATATATATATATATATATATATATATATTATGTTCAAAATACGATTAATATAACATTGTAGTTTGTGCTCCGTATCTAAAACTTTATATATATTAATGTTTGCTACTAATACAAAAATCGGCAAATTTATTAATATTTTTAAAAGAGAAGTACTGCTTAAAAAGAAACTATTTTTCTCTCTTTGAGATAAAAACAATAGCAATATTTAAGCATCGGTTGATACTTCAATTTTAATTCTATTAATTTAAAGGTGTAAAATACTTATTATTTTTTATCAAATTTTGATTTGGATAATTCTAATTTAAATTATTAAATTAATTTCACTTGTTTAAAACGAAACAAAGTAGAAATTAATTTTCTATTTAAACGAAGAAATACTATTTTTTAATTTTTGGTAAATATTCTCGGTTTAGCTCATTACTTGTCATGTTGTCTTTTGCATGGTTTTTTAAAGAAACGTTGATTAGAATTATAATTTGACATTAACCTTATTCATTATTTGATCTTCATTTGGTATATTTTTTTTACGACATTAATCTCTTTTCACATTTATTAGAGTAAGAATAAAAATAAAAAAGTAATTAAATTCTATCTTATTTTAAAATATAAATATTTTAAGTATATTTATTTTAGTAAACATAACAAATAAATCACATGGCTTTTTAATGGCAAAAAAAAAAAAATTGTATGGTTTGACTACTTAATCTTTTGAAGAAAAGCAATTTCATTTGCTCCCACTAATGGATTGATACGCACGTGGCAATGAATCCATCATTATTGACTTAATGAGATACTTTAGAAATTATATGAATATTGTTTGATTTTTTAATATGGGGTGCACCTTTTTTTTTTGACATTATTAATTTGCACTATTTTTATGCATATATATATATATACTATGTTCAAAACACGATTAATATAACATTGTAGTTTGTGCTCCGTATCTAAAAGTTTATTATATTAGTGTTTTAGGCTTCACGAATACAAATCTGTACTTTTTTTTAACATTATATTTTTTAATATGGGGTACTTTTTTATATTTTATATTACATTTGTTAATATAGTACCACTTTTTTTTCCATGAGTCGGAGATGGTGACTTCCACTTTTTTTTTCTTCCTTTTTTTTTTTTTTTTTTTTGTATTGCTCGGTATTATTTAGTATGGGGCCCACACCGTTTTTTTTTTTTTAAGGACAATCTTATACTTAAGCATGGGTCTAAACCCATGCTTTATATGGTTTCTTCTTTTTTTTTATTATTTTTTTATTTTTTATATTGCTTGGTGTTGTTTAGTATGGGCTTTCTACCTTTTTGGACGTTATTATTTACAGACTATTTTTATGCATATATATATATATATATATATATATATATATATATATTCAAAACACGATTAATATAACATTGTAGTTTGTGCTCCGTATCTAAAACTTTGTTATATTAGTGTTTGCTACGAATACAAAGTTTACAGTTTTTTTTTACATTGTTTTTTTTTTAATATGGGATTCACTTTTTTTTTAATATTGCTTGATTTTGTTAATACGGGATGTTCAAAACACGATTAATATAACATTGTTGTTTGTGCTCCGTATCTAAAACTTTATTATATTGGTATTGCTATGAATACAAAGTCCGTACTTTTTTTTTTAACATTATATTTTTTTAATATGCGGGGTTCACTTTTTTTTTTTTTTTTTTTTTTTTTTTTTATATTGCTTGATTTTGTTAATATAGGGTCCACTTTTTTCTTTTTCCCATGAGTTCTAGAGATGGTGGGTTCCACTTTTTTTTCTTCCTTTTTTTGTTTTTTTTTTGTATTGCTCTATGTTATTTAGTATGGGCCCACACCCTTTTTTTTTTTTTTAAAGGACAATGGACGACGTGGCTTGGGTCTAAACCGATGCTTATATGGTTCTTCTTTTTTATTTTTTATTGCGCTGAGTGTTGTGTTTAGTATGGGGCTCACCCTTTTGGACATTATTAGTTTGCACTATTTTTATGCATATATATATATATATTCAAAACACGATTAATATAACATTGTAGTTTGTGCTCCGTATCTAAAACTTTATTATATTAGTGTTTGCTACGAATACAAAGTTTACACTTTTTTTTTACATTGTTTGTTTTTTTAATATGGGATTCACTTTTTTTTTTATATTGCTTGATTTTGTTAATACGGGATCCACTTTTTTTTTTCCGTGAGTTTGGAGATGGTGGGTTCGACTTTTTTTACTTTTTTTTTTTTTAATGTTGGTTTGTTTTTTTTGTTTTTTAATATTGGTTGTTTTTTTTTTTTAATATTGGTATGGGGACCAACTTTTTTTTTTTTTAGGAAGCATCTTGACGACGGTACATGGGTTTTAACCCATGCTTCTATATAGTTACTAGTTTCTATAAACGTGCAATTGCACGTTATTCTCAGTCTATCTCAATCTTAGTAAAAAAACATAAGATAATATTATTTGTAATTAAATATATTTATTTTCGAGTTAAAAATATATTACTTTAGTATACGATTGTATCTGCATGAACACTTCTTTGAAATTTATGTTCCTAGTATTTATCTTTTTCTTCTTTTTCCCCATATAGAAAACATGTTACGACTAAGATAATCCAAAGTTAGAAATTAAGTAACCATAAAACCGACACGTGGAGACCACCATCTGGAGTTTACTTAAGATTAGATAATTCCCATTAAAATTACATATTATTTATTTTATGAGATACAAAAATATTAATTGATCATATCCACTCAATATTTCCCATTAAATTGTTGTTTTTGGTGTACTTCCTTCAAGTTTTTTACATATGGAGGAATATATTAGGACTAAAATAATCCTAATAGTTAAGGAAGAGCATTTATGCCTTTTGATACAAGTTTTACCATAGTTTGAATTGGAAACAATGCTAAAATATGGTAGCCCACCGAAATTTTATGTCACGTGCCTCGCACCTAACCCCACATTATAACATTAGTTCAGTCTTATAGCACAATTTCGGTTAGTATATAATTTTCTTGCTGAACTAACTATTGGTTTAATAAACAATAAAACGCAAATCGATATAAGTAATCTACAAACAATGATATAATCGCTATAAGGTTTTTGTTCTATAAATGTTCTTTCCTGCTCGTTTTTTCGGATGCTTCTACAAAAACAATCTTTGTATCAGTGATCGACTCATTACAATATAATCTTAAATTTTGGTTTTGTTCATAATTTTAGCATTAACTGTTTAGGATTTTAGGCATGTACTTATAGGCCCTTTATCATTTATTTTTCTGTATTTTTAGGGCAAAGTAGTATTTAGGTTCGACTTCATAATACAAACTTCTCTTATGGTTTATGATATTACGCTTACCTCCCTAGTTTTAATTTACTTGTAACAGTTATGTTAACTTATTTATTAATAATATAAAAAGTTACAGTTTGACTAATTAAGTTGCCCCTTTCAATCCTAAAACTCTTTAAATTAATTAGTTTTTGAAATATTAATTT
>NC_081349.1:30785956-30958091 GCF_029784015.1 Lycium ferocissimum | reverse complement strand
GAATTTTTTTAAAAATAATATTTATCCTATTCTTTTTACGTTTAATGAGATGATTTACTACCATATAAATATATATCTTCTTGGAGCATTTTAAATAATCTGAAACAAAAAAATATATATCATAACACAAATTTTTAAACCTGTACGGGCTCCCAAAATTTGTAGCTTTTCCCAGTCAAGAAACGTCGTGCAATATATTGAAAAATTCTTGAAATTGCATAGAGATCAAATTATAAAATATATTGGGCCGTCTTGGCGGTGCAGTAGTATCTAGTAGAAGTAAAGAAATGTAAGTGGGCCTCGCGTCATAAAGCGCTGAACAAAAGATAAATACCGTGACGTCGGCCTTTAAATGCTAATTTACCAAAATAATTAACCAGGAAGTTTACTTATGAAAAATAAGAGATAAAGTACGTTTAAATAGAAGCAAGACCAGGGGCGATAATAACTAAGCTAAGTAGGGATGTCGGCAGACATACTGCTTGACTGCTCACCTTTTTCTTAGCATGTAAGCACGGAAAAAAGAAATGTAAGTGGATCCGCGTGACAGCTTAGAACAAAAGGTACATACACAACGTCGGCAACACAATGCTAATTTGCAAAATGGTCTTCGGGGGAAGTTTTGTTACGAAAAATAAGAGATAAAGTAAGTGTGAATAGAAGCAAGACTAGGAGAAAATAATAAATAAGCTAAGTGATAAGTAAGTTGGACTTTCAGGCTTTCTATATCCACTACTTGTGCTTTTTAGGAGTCATTTTAAGTATTTTTCTCTATTTCTATTATGTTTTTGTGTGTTTTCAAGTTTTGTGAGTTCGAGGGCATAAAGGGAACAAAATGGGAGAAAAAGGAGCAAACAATCGAGGCGGCGAAGAATGCGATCGCAGTAGAGTTGCGGCACGCAAAATGGAGATGCGGCCGCAAGTTGTTTGCACGAATCATGCAGTTTGCCAAAATATAGCAAGATGCGAAGCAATATGTGTAACGCAAGCTCCAATATGCGGTCACGTACTCCCGGCCCTCCGAGCAACCGGTGAATTAGACAAATTGCACCGAAGTTGGCGTGATTACATTGATACCGCAGGGTCAGGATGCGATCACGTACTCATTCGCGACCGCATACTTGGTGTTACATATCGTTATTTTAGGAAATTTTTAAACTTTTTGTTCTCCCTCTATAAATACTCGTACCTAGGTTTTTGTGAACATCTTTGAATATTCCTTATTTATTAGTGTTGTTTTTTGGATTTAGAGCATTGAATAGTGGTGGTTGAAGCTTTCAAAGAAAATCTTTCACTTTTGTCATCATCTTCCATTAATCATTGTAAGCTTTATGAATATTCTCTTTATCGTTGCTTTGTATTTAATGAACATAAGTAGCTAAACCGGTAGCTAACGTTGTGAGACCAAATGTGTTAGTTATGTGATTGAATTTTTGTATTTTGAACTACGTTTGTATAAATGAAGTATTTTCTATCAACTCTCCTGCCTTAATGTCATTTAATGATGACCAACATTATTTGTGCCTAAATACTCTTACTTTGATTCGGAAAAGAAAGTAAGGGTTAGGAAAAGAGTTAATAGTAAGAATTTTGGGCTTTAAATCCCATCTAATAGCTTGAGCTACGAACAGGAAAGCTACTTGAAGCTAAAAATGGAGATTCACATTTGTAACATTCTAAGGCTTGGAAAAGCTTAGTAATGAAGTTTACTAATTTGGTTGAAAGACTTTTGGTAAAATCAAGCAACCCATTGTTTATCACACTTAAACATATAAATTAGTGGAATCGATACCCAATTGCATTACTTTCCTTTGGAACCACAACCTTAGTCCTTTTACCAATAGATTATCTTTTTAACAATAATTAGCGAGAAATTAGTTAACAAACGTCAAACCAATCATTATTATCCCCTTTCCCTAGAAATATAGACTAATAGTCGAGCGTTACACTTAGTAAGTATATTTCTTCATTGTATTCTCTATAGGATTCGACCTCAACCTCGTTGGGTTCTATATTTGAACGACCGCTTTACTCCTATTTTAAAGATATAATTTGGGCGTATCACTAAGCAGGAATGTCAACGAAGACATACCTGCTTCAGCTACTCCCTGCCTCTTCTTATATATAGGAGAAAAAGAAACGTAAGTGGGCCCCACGTCAAAAAGCAGCCCGAACAAAAGATGCATACACAACGTCATTAGCCTAAACGCTAATTTACCAAAATGGTCTTCGTAAAGTTTTATTTACAAAAAATAAGAGATAAAGTAAGTGTAAATAGAAGCAAGACCATGAGTAAATAATAATAAGCTAGCGGGGATGTCAACGAAGACATGCCTGCTTCGGGCCTACTCATGACCGCCTGTTCACATAGGAGAAAGAACTAGACCGCCTGCGTGCCGCGCACGGGCCCAACACTTTATATTATAGTGCATCTATGTGTATGTAGTTGTGTTTGGATAGTGAATATATATATATATATATATATATATATATATATATATATATATATATATATATATATATATTATGTTCAAAATACGATTAATATAACATTGTAGTTTGTGCTCCGTATCTAAAACTTTATTATATTAATGTTTGCTACGAATACAAAATCGGCAAATTTATTAATATTTTTTAAAAAGAGAAGACTTGTTTAAAAAGAAACTATTTTCCCTCTTTGAGATAAAACAATAGCAATATTTAAGCACGGTTGATACTTTCAATTTTAATTCTATTAATTTAAAGGTGTAAAATACTTATTATTTTTTATCAAATTTTGATTTGGATAATTCTAATTTAAATTATTAAATTAATTTTTGCTTGTTTAAAACGAAACAAAGTAGAAAAATTGATTTTCTATTTAAACGAAGAAATACTATTTTTTAATTTTTGGTAAATATTCTCGGTTTAGCTCATTACTTGTCATGTTGTCTTTTGCATGGTTTTTTAAGAAAACGTTGATTAGAATTATAATTTGACATTTACCTTATTCATTATTTGATCTTCATTTGGTATATTTTTTTTTTACGACATTAATCTCTTTTCACATTTATTAGAGTAAGAATAAAAAATAAAAAAGTTAAATTCTATCTTATTTTAAAATATAAATATTTTAAGTATATTTATTTTTGTAAACATAACAAATAAATCACATGGGGGAATAGCAAAAAAAAAAAAAATTGTATGGTTTGACTACTTAATTTTGAAGAAAAGCAATTTCATTTGCTCCCACCTGGATTGATATGCACGTGCTTAAGAATGAATCCATCATCATTGACTTAATGAGATACTTTAGAAATTATATGAATATTGTTTGATTTTTTTTAATATGGGGTGCACCTTTTTTTTTTTTTTTTTATTAATTTGCACTATTTTTATGCATATATATATATATATACACACTATGTTCAAAACACGATTAATATAACATTGTAGTTTGTCTCGTATCTAAAAGTTTATTATATTAGTATTTGCTACGAATACAAAGTCCGCACTTTTTTTTAACATTATATTTTTTTTAATATGGGGTTCACTTTTTTTTTTTTTTTTTTTTTTTTTAATATTCCACTTTTTTTTGTTAATATGGGGTCCACTTTTTTTTCTTTTTTTTTTTTTTTTTTTTGTATTGCTCGACATGTTAGTAGGGGCCACTTTTTTTTTTAAGGACACAACATGTGAGTTTAAACCCATGCTTTATATGGTTCCACTTTTTTTTTTATTTTTTATATTGCTTGGTGTTGTTTAGTATGGGGCCTACCTTGACATTATTAGTTTGCACTATTTTTTTATTTAAATATATATATATATATATATATATATATATATATTCACGACACGATTAATATAACATTGTAGTTTGTCCGTATCTAAAACTTTGTTATATTAGTGTTTGCTTTTTTTTTTTTTTAATTTTTAATTTTATTTTTTTTTATATTGCTTGATTGTTTAGTATGTGGACGTTCAAAACACGATTTGGATAACATTATTAGTTTGTGCTCTAAAACTTTATTATATTAGTGTTTGCTATGAATACAAGTATTTTTTTTATATATAAGAGGGAATGTGAGGACTTTTGTTAATCTCACAGATAATTTTTTTTTTTTTTTAAAAACTTTTTCATTAATTACTTTTATGTCCTAATTTTATTTATTTAAGTCAATTTTTTGTTTTTTTTTGTTTATATATATATATATATATATATTCAAAACACTTTTTATTTTTTTTGAGGACAGCGTACTAAAACTTTATTATATTAGTGTTTACAATAATTTTTTTTTTTTACATTGTTTTTTTTTTAAAACTTTTTTTTTTTAATTAATTACTTTTTTTTTTCCGGTCCTAATCTTATTTATTTATATATATATATATATATATATATTATTATGTTTTTGTTTTTAAAGTTGGTACTTTTCAAAACCACACTTTTTTTTTTTCGAACTCGTACCTAAGCATTTTTCACTTTATAGTTACTGGTTTTTTTAAACGTGCGACTGCACTTTTTCGTATCCGCATTTGAAAAAAACATAAGATAATATTATTTGCATAATTAATGCACATATTTATTTTCGAGTTTTAAATATTCGGGGGGGGCCATTCCTCCAAAGATTTTTTTTTTATCCATCTTTTTCTTCCCCCGTAATCATGTTGATTAAGAGAATCCAGAGAAATTAAGTATTTAAACCGACACGTGCCGCACTAGTTAAATTAAGATTTTTTTAAAATTCATTAACTTTATGTATGAGATTATTTATTTAGAACTAAATAACTTCAGAAAATTAGGATACATAAGTTATAATGTCAATAGTTAAGATTCCAAATTTGATTTGAATTAAATAATTTCATCAAAATGGAAGTTAAAATATTAAATTATTTTGGAGTGGAATTTCGAATAATTTTTAACTTTATATAACTACGCAAATCGATATAAGTGGAATTACAAACAATGATATATGGTTGGTTGTTGTTGTTCTTTGTGTTGTACACTTGTACTTGACACAAATTATATATATATATTATATAATATATATTTTTATATTTTTTTTTTTATATTGCCCTTTATCATTTATTTTTCTGTATTAGGGCACGGCCTCATAACTAGTAATATATATATATATATATATATATATATATATATATTCAAACTTATGTTAACTTATTATAATAATTGTAGTTTGTGTAATTAAGTATCTAAACTCTTTAAATTATTATTTTTAGAAATATTAATTTATTAATTCTTAAAGAATAAAAGTTAAATTTTTTTTTTTTTCATCCATTTATATGGAAATTGTTTAATTTTTAATATGGGATCTCACTTTTTTTTTTTTTATTGCTTGATTTATTAATAATACGCAATGTTACAATCAAACACAAAAAAATAAAATTGTAGTTTGATTACTCCTATCTAAAACTTTTTAAGGGCCTATTATCCATTTTTCACTATGAATTACAAAATTCAAAGTCACTTTTCTTTTTAACATTATATTTTTCATGCATAACTAGAATTAGAATTCACTTTTTTCATATTTCATTGATTTTGTTAATATAATAAGCATCCACTTTTTTTTTATCCCAAACAATGAACTTCGGAGATGGAAAATGAAAACAACCGAATGCAACTTTTTTTTTCCTTTTTTTTATTTTTTTTTTAACCGAATCTTAAAGTTGCCTCGGTGTTATTTAGTATGGGAAATTGTATTGTACCTGGAAAATCAAAAAACCAGGTTAGTAAAATAATCAGCCAAGCTTTTTTTTTCTCTGAACATGGATGATCTCTAGGAATCAACAAATGTTTATCCCTTTATTATTTTAATAGATGTGGTCTCGTAATTCCAATGCAGTTTAATATGGTTATTTTTTATGAGTCCTTGTATGAATTTTTTATTGTTAAAGGTATCCCATGTAGTGTTGGTATAATTTTAGATGATCATGTCCTTTATGAGTCTTGTATCAATTAACTTTGACATTCTTGAAGCATATAAAAGTGCAATATTTTATTTTTTTTTATATTAATACTTTTAAAATAATATAGAGATTAGTCCAACGTGCCCGGCCCAAATCCTCCCGTCATATATCAAATGTTAGGTGATTTTTAAGGAAAAATTATAATTTTTTTTTAGTACAGACTAAAATTGACTTACTTTTAGTTAACAAAAAATGACCCAAACTTTTTTTTTACTCTCTCTCTCTCGTATATGTTTGTGTAGTTATATAAAGCAAAATTTTCATTTTTTTGCAATTAATCATTATTAACTTCCATTTTGATGAAATTATTTAATTAAAAATAAATTTGGATATATTCTTTATGTTTTTACCTTTATGTGGAAAAACATGACAAAATAACTAACATATATATATATATATATTTATATATATTATATTATAGTTCTAAAAATTAAATAATCATTTGTTGAAGATACATAGTTAATAATTTTAAGACAAATACATAATTATAACTATATTATGTGATTAAAGAACCTAGTAATTTCACCCGGAAACTATTTTCCTGGCTTTTCAATCAGACCCTTTTGAAAATTATTTATATATATATATATATATATATATATATATAAATATATAATTATCTGATTTTGATTAAGGTCTCATTTTTTAATTCAAGGCATAGAAGGTCCGTTCTCCCCCGTTCTCTAATATAGATGGATTATGCGGTCGTGTAGGGTTATTCAATTAGATTATAATGTATTTATGCGTGATATTTTTTGATATTGCTTAATTTTTTAGAATGAGAAATTCTTTTTTTTTTTAAAGGTCCAACTTTTTTTTTTTTTTTTTTAAATGAGTCTGAGGAGGTTCGATAATGCTTTTGAAAAGTAGACTTTATAGTGTATCTATGTGTAAGTTTTGTTTGGGTAGTGAATATATATATATATATATATATATATATATATATATATATATATATATATATATATATATATATATATATATATATATTAATTGCTAATAACACACACACACATATATAAAAATTTGAAAATATAACATTGTGAGGATCTCATATTATATTAGTGTTCGATACTTTTGCAAAAGAGATTTAAAAAGAAACAAAAAAACTATTTAAATAAAAATAATAGCATATTTGAGTAATTAATTTAAATTTTTTCGAAAAAATTGGAAAATATATGTGTGTGGACCTACAAAATTATTTTTATCATTTTTCTTATATAATTAGTAATATATATATATATATATATATATATATATATATATATATATATATATATATATATATATTCAAAACACTTGATTAATATAACATTGTAGTTTTGTTTGACACTTTTTCTTTTTTAAGGAAACGTCAATTAGAATTTAATTATATTAACTTATTTATTATTTGATCTTCATACAAATATTATTTTTTTTTTACATTTCTTTTTTTTATTAATATGAATAAAAATGAAAATATAAATATTTTAATATATTTATTTTTTAATACGGGATCCACTTTTTTTATATTAGATCTCGAGTAATATAAAAAAAGAAAGGAGATGGTGGGTTAATATGCAGGCTTTTTTTTATTTGCTTTTTTTTTTTTTTTTAATATTGGTTGGTGTTTTTTTTTTTTAATATTGTTTGATTTTTTAATATGGTGCACAGCTTTTTTTTTTTTTTTTTGAATTGCCTTTTTTTAAAATATGGGTCCACTTTTTTTTTTTTTTTTTTTTGATATTGGTTTTTTTAATATGAGATCCACCCTTTTTTTTACATGAGTTTGGAGGACTTTTTTTAATATATTTTTAATTTTTTTAACATGGATCCACTCTTTTTTTTTTAATTTATTTTTTTTAACCCGGACGACTATATAACCCATGCTTATATATAGTGTAAATATAAAAGTTTGGATATTATAATTCAAATTCAAAGATATAATAACAAAAGTAAAGCTTAGTCAATGCGGAAATGATAAGTTTACTGTTAAGTTGCCACCACTATGTTATATTTGACCATTAGCAATGTATTAGTGTACTTTTTTGGGCTGTTGAACTAAGAGGGTAAGAAAGAGACATGAGAAAACTGTGAAGAAATAGCTTCAATTAGTCACTGTTTGTCGTCTTTAAGAAATAATCACATTGTACAGTGAGTTACATGATAATATAGTGAAGTTTCACTTGTAGAAACTGTAGAATAACGATTATTTTTCAATACAAGAATCGAAAAGTAATTATTTGTGAATTCTACCCAAAATATCATGTACGGTGTTATAATAAACGATTTTAATGAATCTATAGTATGTAGGTTTTCCCTTAGTCAGTCCTTTACGACGCGAATTTAAATAATTCGGACCAGTAAATTCTTGATTCCAAATGATCAAACCAAAAAGAAATGAACGCATCTAAATAATATAAATATTGGTGGAATTAAAATATATTCTTGACGGCATTGAACAATATTTTCGTCATTTCTGTCCCGAAAGAAGAAGAAAAATAGTCAATGAACTTCATTTCTGACTTTTGACTTCAGATTTTGTGAATTTTAAAATTGGCCATGGATGGGACAAAACTATAGTCTTGGCAAAAATTTCTTCACATGGACATCTGAATTCCTTCTGACTATAATTATTAAATAATATAATTAATTATCTGTTTATTCATCCAAGGATCTAATCATCAATTCCTATTCGAGATTAACTCAAATCATACTTTGTGTAATCAGTAATCTTAGTGTCCTGTCATATGCACGAGTATTAAAATCAAATGCATTCTTTTATCCATTCTACCGTTTAATCATCATCTTTTCAAATTGAAAGTTTATCATTTATTGTATTGGTTACCTAGTAAAAATATTACTAGTACTCGTAGTATTTAACTAACGTGCAGCAACATATTATATTATATTGATGATGGAAAAAACCCCGTATATTATTCATATATACAACTTAAATTTGCCTCTCTACATATTATTGAACTCTTATGAAATTATAGCACATGCCTGCCGCAGATCTAGCAGTTGTAGTTGCCAAAAAAGAAAACGAAATCAAAAAAAGAATGTGTCTTTCTGACCTTTGACTACAAATATGTAGGATAATGGGACGAAAGTGTACTTTTGTAGCAAAAGTGAGGGGCAGAATGCAGAAAACAAGTAATTGCCACGATCTACTTCTTATCCATGAAGATTATTTTAGTAACACTACCATAATTCCGTTTGAATTTAATTTTGATCCCTAAACAAAGGAATTACGATGCTTTTATCCCTCTTGCAGTAATAGTTTCATTGATTAACTCCTCTCAGATTACTTCAACATATATATAACCCATTCATGATATTGTTGAAGAGTTCATTTCAATACAGAGACCTTAAATCCATTAATAAGCAAAAGCATAGGATAGTCCAAGAGAAGATTAACAATGTGTTTGGTCACTTGGGCTAACTCAGCAATGAAAAAATATCCTTCATTAAGTAATATTGAGGTACTTCGCTTTTTCATATCATAGTATGATTAACGGATGCCGTCCAACATCTTGTCTTATATGCCTTATCTTATCAATACAATAATCGAATTGATGCAATCAAAATTACAAAATACTCTATGTTTCTCTTGTATACACTACTCGTCAATCTTTTGAGCTACTATTCACAGGAAATAAGAACTCAAATATTGTTTCCAAGTTAATGTAAGAACCTAGTTTAGTCAAATTAACAAACTTAAGGGGACCGGTTTGGTTATTTCTTTTCATAGCTTTGAGAACGTTTTTGCTTTGAATTTAAGTTCTTATACCGGTTACACAGTCAAATCAACTCAAAGTATATTTACAAGTAAACCTCCTTAAAATGTGGATTCATAAATCTTGAAATCCATCTTACTCATCCAGAGGTCAATTTGAAACGGGGATAAATGATCATTAGATTTAGTTAGGAGGTGAGGTGTACTATTTTTGAAACTTGAAGGGTGCAAAGTGTAATGGAGCCCATAACAATCTTGTCATCTTATAATATGGAATATGGAAGATCATATCCTTTTAAATAAATCCAAATCTCCGACAATGAAGCTCTTTGCTTCCCTTACGCTAAAACCTCTCTATTGACATTTTCGTTTCTTCCAATAGTACATTAAAACTTCTCTTTTTATACAAACACACACACACACACACACACACACACACACAAAAAAAAAAAAAAAAAAAGAAACAGAGAAACAATGGCTCTGTTCTTATCAAAATCAAGAAAATTGATCAGTTTGAAACCCAAGATTGGAATTTTACGTTCTGTTTATCATCATCATACACTTACATCACCAAATTTGAGAACCCCATTTGGAATTCTTGGTTTAATTCATCCCCATTTAGTCTCTTACCGTTTTGAATCAACCAAAGCTCAAACAGAATTGAATCCCATGCAGACCATTGATAATGATTCCCAGGTTTTTCTTTTTTTCCTAATGTACATATCTTACTTGCTTATAGTTTCTTTCTTTCAGCTTTAACAATCAAATAAACAAAAAATGTTTGACTGACACTTATTGTTAATAAGTGATGGTTAGACTCAAAGTCAGGACCTGTATCTGCTCTATTACCATGTTAAATTCATTGGTGTAGCTACATACACTAAAAGGTGGGCAATTGAACATCCTTCTTCAGCAAATTACGCTGTATATTTATAAAATAATAATTTAATGTGTATGGGTCTTTTTTTTTTTTAAAATTAACTCTCAGCAATCCCTTAACTAAAAAACTTTTGCTTCACCCGCCACTGATTGTATGACAATTCTTCATATATTTTGTTATATACATAATATATCGAAACAACCTCTCTACCTCGACCATTTTTAATGGTAGCTGCCGTCCGCGTACACTCTATTGTGTGGGATTTCACTTGGTATGTTGTTGGACTGATTGTGTGACAATCACAGAGAAAACACACTTTTTATTTGCTTAATTACTGTTTGGGATCAGTTTGATGCTACCTTATTTGGTATCTCTTCTTGTTCTTATCTTTTGTAATGTGGGTGTCGACGTGTCGTGCGAGAGTGGGAGTATATGTGGCTTAAAATTGTGGCTGCTGGATAGGTTCAAGTTAACACACAATCTTTTATTTTTACTACTAATAGTAACAGTATAAGGTTTGGTAAGGTGCTAGCTGTGTTGGCTTATCTTGAAAAGAAAATCTGACTGTTTTGGAATACTTTTTCATCTGAAAAGAGTTTTCTGGATAACTATTGTACTAACCTCAAGAAAATGGAAAAAACGTGCTTGGTTACACGTCTCTGTCTGAATGATAAAGTACCCATTTTCAGAAAATATATCATAAGTGTGTCCCTTCACATTCAGCTAATTTCTCATTTACTTTTCAGGTTTATGTCACAGTCTCACAGATAAAATAATTATCTTTACCCAATCTGCTCCATCTAGGTCCATTTCATTTCATTCCTAAACAATTTGTCTTTTAAACTAGGCCGTATGGCCTAATTGATACCTCTACTTGTCCCGTATTGACATTCCGCCCCCATACTCCACGGGTTTTCTAGTGGACATCTATAGTTGTTTAAACCCACTATTTTAAACGCCTCTGACCATTGACTGAGACTATGTGGCGTATTAGAGGCTTAGTTGGCACAAGTGTGTGATATGCACTCGCCTTTTAAATGAAAATTGGAGTTCTCCAAATCTGGAGCAATTAAATCTATATATATAACAACATGTATATGAGTCAATTATTTTCTGCCGACGTATTAATAATTAAGGTGTTGACTATATATATTATTATAAATTAAAAAATAAAATAAAAGTTATACTTAAAAAATAAAAATAAACATTATACAGGAAGGGCCCCGCCCCAGCTATTTTTCTTCCCAAAGATGATCTTTTCCAGTTATTTTGTTTTTTGATTTTGATTAAGTTTCTTTTAAAAATAAAGTTATGGAAGAATATAGTTTGCTAATAATGGTGGTGGAAGAAATGGGTTTGCTAGAAATGGTGGTGGTTGCGGATGTGGGTATTTTAATTTTCTTTCAAAAATAAAGTTATGGAAGAAAATGAGTTTGCTAATAATGAATTTTGCTAGAAATGGTGGTGGTCATGGGGTATTTTGATTTTCTTTCAAAAAATATAAAAAGAAATAAGTAAAAATAAAGCACATAGAAGAAATGGGTTTGCTCGAAATGGTAGTGGTTGTGGATTGGGTTAAAGATGGTGGTGGTGATTTTTTTTTCTTTTAAGGAATTTGATGAAATTTGGTGGGGAGATGATGGTGGTGGTGGTGGGTGTGGGTTAAAGATGATGGTGATGAATTTTTTTTTGGGCAAAAAATAATTTTGACAGCTGGTGTATATATAGTGGGAGAAAGAAGAAGAAAGAGAAAGAAAAATAATAATAAAAGGAAAACAAAAAATGATGGAATTCAGATGAACCCTAGCTCCCCCCCAATTGAAAACGTAAGTTGGATGGTTAAGTTTTAGTTTTTACTAAAGGTGCATTTTTTCCATAATATACGTTTTTCTTCATAATATATTCTACTTCCGGTAATGTGATTTTCACAACAAATGAAGAAGTTCCTTGAAAGGGAATGCAATGAACCCCCTTGCGCTTAGGTCCTCATATTTCCTCTGATGTTAGGTCCTCAATTTCCTCAAATTCACCTCACATTTGAACTTTATTCCTGAAACAAGAGAGGAGAGAGTACACTGTTACCGGGTCCTTGATGATGATGGTTACCCACTGTCTAGCAATTTCGTACAGGTAATCCAAAGAGATATTTAAGCAGCTTAAACTTTGCATCAAGATTCAAATAGAGGAATGTTTATATCTTATCATTGGGCATTCATCTTGGTCAGATTGACAAGGAAGTTGCATTGAAAATGTATACTGATATGGTCACACTTCAAACAATGGATACAATCTTTTATGAAGCACAAAGACAAGGAAGAATATCTTTCTATGTTACCACACTTGGAGAAGAAGCTATCAACATTGCATCAGCTGCTGCACTTAATACGGACGATTTCATCTTTCCACAGGTTAGTCGTGCACTTAAACTTGCATCTAATCTGCAAAAGTCACATTTTATAGAACTACAGATGTAAAAAGTTGGTTAGGAAATATATGCACTTTCATTCACCAGGTGCATTTTGGAAATCTTTATTTGTCAAATCTTCTCAGAAGAATGCCACACTGATGCTATTTGAGATTTGAATTTTATCGACTTTATGTGCTAAATAGCTTTTGTTACCTCAATTTTGGGATAATCAAGAGATAAAAGCACATTTTTAACTGAAATCTTGATCAGATTTTCACTTGGCCAATGATTTGCCTAGTAATGTCAAAGCTTATTCGTTTTTGTCTTTGCAGTATAGGGAGCCCGGAGTTCTATTATGGAGAGGGTTTACCATCCAAGAATTTGCCAATCAGTTGTTTGGAAACAAAAGTGATTATGGAAAAGGCAGGCAGATGCCTATCCATTATGGATCTAATAAGCACAATTATATTACAGTTGCATCAACAGTAGCGTAAGATACTCACGCTTTTGTACTTATACTCTATTTTGAGATTTTCAAACGTCTTTACTAAGATCTGTATGATATTTTGCTTCAGTACTCAGCTTCCACATGGTGTTGGTGCTGCCTATGCTCTGAAGATGGACGCAAAAAATGCATGTACAATTGTATATTTTGGAGATGGAGGCTCTAGTACGGGAGATTTCCATGCTGCTCTGAACTTTGCCGCGGTGTTAGATGCACCGGTTATCTTTTTCTGCCGGAACAATGGTTTTGCAATAAGTACGCCTGTTAGTGACCAGTTTCGAAGTAGGTTCCTCTCTTAGCTGCTCAATTATTTGCTGCTACTGTAATATGTAGTTTTCTACTAACAAGGACTATGTTCTATTTATGGTTACATAGGTGATGGTGTCGTTACCAAAGGACAGGGCTATGGCGTTCGTAGTATCCGTGTGGATGGTAACGATGCTCTTGCTGTTTTCACCGCTGTCCATGAGGCACGAAAAATGGCTGTTAATGAACATAAACCTGTTCTAGTTGAGGTAAGTTCCACATAATAACTAGTTTGTGGTTGAGGCTTATAGCCTGTTTGCCCAAGCTTTTTTCAGTCAAAATGCTTCTTTTTTGGGGGCTAAAAGTGCTTTTTTTCCAAAGTTAGGTGTTTGGCCAAGCTTTTAGAAGGAAAAAGAGTGCGTTTGAGTAGAAGCAAAAGTTGTTTTTGAGAAGCTGAAAAAAGTAGATTCTCCTCCAAAACATTTTTCTGAAATAGCACTTAGAAACACCTTTTAAAAGCTTGACCAAACACTAATTGCTACTCAAAAGTGTTTTTCAAATTGATTAGTCAAATACAAACTGTTTCTCACCAAAAATACTTTTTTTGAAGCACTTTTCTAAATAAGTTGATTTTAAAAGCTTGGTCAAACAGGTTATTAGTAGATATCAGAATCACCTGTCTTTTTTGTTTTGCTTGTATAGGAAGTGTTGTTAAGTGCTTCTTTATGTTCAACAGGCTCTTACTTATAGAGCGGGACATCATTCAACCTCAGATGACTCAACCAAATATCGTCCAGCTAAAGAAATCGAATGGTGGAGAACAGCAAGAGACCCTGTAAGTAGATTTAGGAAATGGATTGAAAGAGAAGGCTGGTTGAACTCTCAGGTTGAATCCGAACTTCGCAGTAATGTCAGGAAGCAGGTAAATTCTGCTCACACAAAGAAACTTCTAAGACTAATTCATTGTTGTCTAAATTGCTTTCTAGAACAGAAATCTGACAAAAGTTTTCTTGAGAGATCATTGATCTATGCTACTAAAAAACTTATAACTACGTGGCAATTAACGGTTGAAATACCCACTTAAAACCTGAGCTTTCGGTTTTTTTCAATCTCACGCACTTATCCCGCTCTTTGCCACTTCAGCATTTAGGGGAGTCGAAGCTGTCAAAATGTCAAGTTGAGGGGTAATTAGGACTAGGCAAAGTTTTAGGTGTGCACTAAATAAAATGTGTCAAGTTTACGGGAGTCCCGAGGCATTCTACCTATAAGGCTATAGATGTCAAGTTCAGGGATAACTAGCAATAGGCAAAGTTTAGGTCTGCACTAAATAAAACATGTCAAGTTTTGGGAGATCCCTAGGTAAATTGCCTATAATATTAGATTGAGACAGGTTTAAACGGAGCAAATGGACAGTAAGAATTTCATATGACTGACCCCAACTTATTTGGGATTGAGGTACAGTAGTTGTTGTTGGGTTGCAGAAAAGAGATCGATTAGTTGGTTTTCTAAACTCGCTTTTATATATTGTGTCTACAGGTATTGCAAGCGATTCAAGTTGCAGAAAAGGCTGAGAAGCCCCCTATTAAGGATGTATTTACAGATGTATATGATGTTCCTCCAACCAACCTCCAGGAACAGGAAATATTTATTCGTGAAACAATCAGAAAACATCCGCAGGATTATCCTACTGATGTTCCTCTCTAGTCGAAACTGCTTGTCTAATATTTTTTTTTCTTCATTTTTAGTGCTAAGTTATTCTATGAAAATGCAAAATATCATTGATTAGATCGATATTAATGGAGTAAATTGTAATTAGCAAAGTTGTATTTGTTCGACATTTTCATAATAAAAATGATTTCTATCAAGAGAAACCACATCAGCCAGTGTTGCAATTAAGACAGTACTTGATATGCTTGGAAAGTGAAACTGGAAAATTTGAGGAACAATATTGAATGAGCTCTTAATGACAAACACCAAGGCTGATAGATTTATTCAAAAGGGAAATCAAATTCATCAAGGCTGAGCTGACATAACAATAGCAATATCAGAAATGTGTGAAAGCAAAAGAACAGGTGAAAAATGAGCAGCTGCAAGTACAATTCTGGGCACTACAATTGTGTTACATATACACGAAGATAGCTGCAGTTTTATTGTTATTGGTTTTGATCATCATAAGGATGAAGCTTTCTCATTCAAAGACTCTTTAACAGCCTTTAGGAGAGCAGGCATCAGCTTTTGATTGGTGACGATTATGCCTTCGTGTAAATCAAGGTATCTTCCCTTTGAGAAGTCCAAAGGGTTTCCTGCAGCATCTGAGACTACACCTCCAGCTTCTGCAAAATTAGATGACAAATATCTTATGAGCAACAGAAGAAAAAAAATGCTAGCTTAACCATAAAGGTCAAGGATACTAATACTTAACCTTGAAAACTATCTCCTAATTCAAGCTTGGGAGTACAGCAAAGGTTCTCTCTTCTTGGTCAAGGGTACTAATACTATAACTTATAATTATCATGAAGTACAAGCATTTGCAAAATCAAATTTCTTATGCTCAGCTTCTACGTTAAAACCATAGATTCTCTGAGCAAGAATACTGATGAGAAATGATGACCCAAGTGAAGCAAAAGGGAGACATAAATTTAAAATGCAGAAAACATATTATGGACCTGCGACAACAAGATATCCTGCTGCATGATCCCATATCTTCTCACGATAGCCCTTATGAGGAAAACGGAGATATATTGCTCCATCTCCACGGGACAAAGCACCATACTTTGCCTGGCTGTCTATTCGAACTGGAGGTGCTTTGACACCGAGTTTCTGTTTATAGAAGAAGAACAGGGACCTCATTCACATATGCATTAAGATGGAAAATGAGAAGTCACACATATTAAGAGAAAATAACAACATAATACCCAATATAATCCCACAAAGGGGTCTGGGGAGGGTGGGTGTATGCAGACCTTACCCCTACCTTTGTGGGGTAGAGAAAATGAAAGACAAAAAAGAAAACATTGAAAGATACCCAAAAAAGAAAACATTGAAAGATACCTTTGCTATCAAGCTAGATAGGTCATGCAAAGAATGTGCTGCTTCAAAAGATTCAAAAAACGATGCCTCTTCGGGGTTGTCTAAATCAGTTACATGCACCTGAAGGCAGTAGAGCAATCTATCAGCTGATTAGAGATAAAGGATCTGAAGTTGTTAGTGAATATTACAAAATACTCAGAAAATGAACCTTTATCGGCGTAGAGCCATCAAGAGACTGCATATAAGTTCCACCACCAACTTGGGCATAAAAAAGGCAACCAACTTTTTCTTGAGACAATGGAAGATTCGGACAGGCTAAGACGCCCAAAACCACCTTCCCTTCATCTAGCAATCCCAATGCAATTGCATATTGGTCTCCCCTTAGAAACCTGCAGAAAGATTAAGACTTTCTGAGAGGACTCATAAATATGTTTTGTTTAATCAGATGCACTTTCCTGAAATCAAAACTTAACTTACGTTCTGTGTCAGCCTGTTCTGAGATAATTTACCAATTATAATCAGCTAAATTAGCCATATCAAGAAATATATAATTTAACCTAATGACTGGCTTATGTGAAGACAGTTTTGTAAAGGATGTTTCATAATATAGACTAATTTAGATAACTAACCCTCATTTGGAAATGTCGTTAATTGCTATTAAGCTGAAATAAGATTAATTCAATTCCTCTGCTTTTACTTATGTATTTTGCTATTGCCCTTATTTTCTCCCATTATTCCAGTTTTAATCTAGTATTCTGTACTTTCAACAACATCACCAAGCAAATGAAATGCATCCATAGAGAGTAGGAGCACTTGCCAAACGTGGCTATGATACATGTACTGGATCACTAGCCACTCGGACGGACAAACAATTAATGAAATCCAATGAGCTGTATCAAACTTTTGCATTAACATTTACCGACTTGAAAATAAGGATAGTCCTTTTATTTATCTCGCAAAAACTGACATGCAAAAACTTATTTTCACTCACCCTTTAGTACCATCAATAGGATCCAACACCCAATGTTGACCAGAAGGACCCCCTTCAGATCTACCACTATCAATGGCAGCAAGCACATCTTCTTCGGATAATGGAGCATTACCATATGTTCCATCACTAGCAAGTGTTTCATTGACAAGCTTCATGATACGCTGTAATGTTTCTTTACCCTCTTCTTTACGAAGGTCTCCAGAATCCTAGAGAAACTTAGATTTAGAACTCCCATCCTTTAGTTTGATGCAAACAACATACATTTTCCACTGAAATGGGGAAATAAATAATGCAGAGATAAATAACAAACAGTACAGTAGAAATGATTTAAAAGAACAGGAAAGATTTGTTAACTTTTTGGTTATTTTCTACCATCTTTTCCTTCAAAAGTAATACCTTGCCTCGAATTAGATTAGCTATGCACAAATTGCTTATTGTTGAAAATGTCTAACTTTTCAGAAAATCTTTTCAAGGTTTCATTTGAACGCTATTTTAATTAATAAACAACGAAGATAAACACAACATGGATTAAACAGCTAAGAGTTCAAACGTTACCTCCTCAGCCACTAATGAAAATGATGCAGAACCCAACTCTTTCTGCAAAACAACGCTAACCACGGCCTGTGAGCCTGATAATCAAATGTAAGTCATTTTCAAAAGGAGAGAATAAATTGCGGGCTCCGTTAACAAGATGACAAGCATAAAATGTATATTAGTTTCAGAACATCAGTTTCTTTAATGCAGAAATGTGTGTGTGTGTGTGTGTGAGAGAGAGAGAGAGAGAGAGGAGGTGGAACATATATAGAGAGAACGAAAAAATGTCATAGGAAATAGACTGGTCCCTGCATATTACACCTTTGTTCTACACAACATACCCAGTGAAATCCCACAATGTGGGGTCTGGGGAAGGCAAAGTGTACGCAGACCTTACCCCGGTCTCGGAAGATAGGGAGGCTGTTATATTACACCTTTGTTCTCTCTTTTGAAATCTTTCTATTAGCATAGAAGCATGTTATATTAATTTACCATAATCAGCCACCGTCACAGGAGATTTGTCAGACTTCGATTGAACATCTGCTTGCAACAGTGCCTTTTGGATTTTCTAAAGAAAATAGAGGAAGAGATGTCAGCTGAACTGCACAAAGAAATTGCCAAGATGAATATGCCAAAATAAATCAATCCAGTTTAAACATAATACTCCCTGTGTTTCAATTTGTTTGTTTTACTTTCCTTCCTTTTACCCCACAGGGTGGGATTATACTGGGCTTGTTGTTGTTGTTGTTGTTGATACTTTCCTTTTAAGTCTGTTTAAAACAAAATGCCTCTTTCCTAATTTGGAAACTTTGTAATCTCAAGATCCCACAATGACATGTTTCCACAAGATTCAAAATTATTTACTTGCTGAAACTTTGTGCCAAGTCAAACAAAGACAAACAAATTGAAACGGAGGGAGTACAGTACCAAAATTAGAAATAGAGATATCTTTTCGTGCATGAGTGAGCGCCACGAACAAATCCATCCCCGCCCTCCCCGAAAGAAATTACAAAAAACATGAACGTGTTTTGATAAGGTCTGATATTATGCATTTGGAGGCATAAGGTAGTAAATTGTAGAGTTAGAAAGGCTTCATGATAGGTAATGATGTGGTAGCAGTTCAAATACTAAAAGGCTATTTGGTGAATATTAAGGGTTGTTTCTTTTATGCAGATTTGGTAAAAAGAAGAGGAAGTCTACAGAAAATATAATAAACCATTTTAGGTCTATCTGCAGCATACCTTAAGGAAAAATATTTATAACTTAACGCCAATAAATTAGAAGGACTCCGCTGGAACATATTCCCTTTCCTTAAACTCTTTCAAACCAACCAGAAAAATGAGTCGCTCAAATTTCGAACCTTTCATTAGACCTGTGAAAGAATGAATCCGCCTTTTTGTAGCATATGGGAATGAATCCGCCTTTTTGTAGCATATGGACATACAAGATGCAAAATCCCCTTGTTGTAAAAGATGTTCAAGAAAAACAGAGACGAAAAAGAAACAAAAAAATCTAACGTAACAGACTCCAAATCCACTTTGTTAATTTCCAAACAGCTCCATCGACCTCAAAATAGGTCAAGTTTAGTGCTTTCCATTGCAAGCACTTCTATTGGACATTTTATAAAATTCAAAGGGTTGCTTCTTTAACGTCCTATTTTAGTCCGACGTTTACAAGGCAAATCCCAAAATCTAATGCTTGGGAAGCAGATCTTGCTGAGACGAAAAAGAAAGAGAACATATAATGTAAAAGACTCCAAATCCACTATTACAAGACAAACCCCAAAATCTAATGCCTGATGAGCGCCCCCCCCCCCCCCACCCCCTTCGCTCTCTCTCCATCCAATTCTAATACAAAGAAAGAAACTTTTAACTTTCTTGAAAATAAATTAAAAGCCTATTCACCATCCTCATTCGAATATTCATCGCCAGAACTCTTATCTCTTATATATGCAACAAATGAACTAAGATGTAAAACAAAATATTGATAATAAATCTAATAACCCAACTATACAGCATATATTTTGAGCTCCCAAATTGTCTAAAACTCCATACTTCAACTTCCATTTCAAGAATAATAAATGTGAGAACAACTCATCCCTTATAATAGATAAAGGGCATATTAATCAGAAAGAGAAAGAAACATAAGAGCTTTCTCCATTCTACAATTACAATTCACACAAACTTCAAAAACAAAAAGGGGAAGAAACACCAAATTGTCTGAAATTTCATGTTTGAACTACCACTTCAAGAATAATAAAATGTAAGAACAACTCATTCCTTTTATAGATAAAGGGGATATAATCAGAAAGGGAAAGAAAGATTGGACCTTTCTCCATTTCACAATTACAATTCACACAAATTTAAACACAAACATCAAAAACAGGCAGTAAAATGTAAGAACAACTCATCCCTTATACAGATAAAGGGGATATATTAATCAGAAAGATAGGAACTTTCTTCATTTAACAATTACAATTCAGACAAATTTAAACACAAACATAAAAAAACAAGAGCAAAGATTACTTGACAAAGGCGAGCAGCGAGAGAGGCAGCATTCTTGGCAGCAGCAAGTTCTTTATCATAAGACATTGAAGTAGTAGCTCGTAGTGTTGATTTTGATGCTTTTAAAGTGAAACAAAGAGAGAAGGAGAAATGGGGTTTTGTATTTTTTAATGGGAGGGTTCGTGTCAAGGAATTTATAGTCCCAGATGACACTGTGAAAGTAGCCATGTCTATATTCTTGGAGTTGCTGGCAAATTGGGGCTATTTGCTTAGACATGTGTGTAAATTTTATTTTATTAAAAGAAAAAAGGAAATATACAAAATTCCATTTATATTTTATTTTTAAAAAACCCTTTTCAAAGTTATATTTTCTTTTTAAAAAACTCTCAACTTTTCAAATGTTTCAAAACCTCAAGATGTGGTTTTTTTTAGCTATGGAAGAGTTGCAAATTTGAGTTTTGGAAATCTTATTATATAAATGTTATATCTTCCTTTTTTTTTTTTTTTGCAAAAAGTAGAAATAGAATATGTGTATTTTAAAACAAAGGTCGATTATACTTGTTTGATCATAGATACTCAAGTGCATTATTAGCATATGATGATTGATCATCAGTATTTTCAAATACTGAATGTCAGCATTTGAAAAGTCGATAAATTATTAGAATATTTATTTGAAGAGTAATTCAAGTGAAATAATATTTTTGCTCACAAAATTCTAATTTTTTTTTTAATCCAAATTACTTCAACTTCAACAGTGTATTGTCCAGAATTCCAGAAATGGAAATAAAAGAAAAAAGAAGCATGCGTGGGCTTGTGTAAGAAGGTTAAAGAAGCATAAATGGGCTTGCAATGGTTATAACTTAGAAGGGATTTGGGCTTCTGACTTTGAAGCGATGGGGCCTAATAGTCCCATCCAAATGGGCCTAAATATATCCAAATGGTACATTTTTTTGCGCGGAGTGCCCCTTCGTTTAAATTGATGTTTTAAATTTTCTTTTCATAATTGAAATCTTTAAAATTTGCCGTCTTGCACCGTAGGTTCCGGGTTCGAACCCACGCGCGTGATCAAATTTTTAAAAAAATTCGCAAGGCGAGTTTAAATTTATTTATGTTGGACCGCAAGATACTTTTGTTAAGGAATTCCTTCACAAAGTTATGCTGGGGGCATACGGGCAAACTTTATGCGTAATAAAAGGACTTGGCATATTTACGCCGTTAAGTACATTTATTAAGATAAGATGTCGGTGATAACTTTGGTAATTCCTCACAAAGTTATTGGTCCGGCATGTGCGAGCCTTTATTAAAAGATGAACCTACGTGGTTTACCGCATGGCAATCTTCAAACATGCAGGAATTATCAAAGTTATGAACGAAGGGCAATTTCGCATACTATATACCTTATGAGTGTATTTACAAAACATAACATTACAAACCCTATACAACACATGTATTAAAAATTATTTTTTTTATTTAAAAAATGATAATATTTTTTTACTCAAAATTTTATGTATGAAAGTTGTGCAATAATATTCGTCACGTTTTTAAAAAGCTCGAAAATTTAGTGTATAAAAACGGTATGAAATATGTATGAAATGTGTATATCTCATTCAAGGCTTTAAAAATCCGCTCAAAATTGTGTTGAAATTGTATCTCGCTCTGTTTTTAAAATTTCGCTCACATTTTTGCATACTTATGCCAAAATTAATACAACTACAACAACATTGTATACAACTTGATACAACATTCAAGACTTAAAATAATCGTCAAATTTTTGGTATAAATATGTATATCTTACTCAAGGCTTAAAAAGTCCGCTTAAATTTTATGTATGAAGAATGTAATTGTGGTATATCTCGATTAAACATTACACTCAAAATTTTATGGCTGGTGAATGATATGAAATGCGTATATCTCTTACTAAGACTTAGAATTTCATTCTACATTTTTTCATATATTTGCGAATTTTTTTTTTAAAAAATTTTCAAGGCTTAAAGTTTTCGTGGGTTGAACCCATATATACACATGTTAGTTTTTCATACACAAAAATTTGGGCAAAATTTAAACATTTCAAATATGAGGGGCAAAATTTAAAGACCACCCCAAAAGAAGGGCAATTCTGCGAATTGCCCCAAATGGTAATTTAAATCATTTTTTTGCACGGACTGTCCTTCATTTGGGATGGTCTTTAATTTTTCCACTTTAAATTAAGTGGTCTTTAAGTTTTTCCTTTTTCCTAATGAGAGTAATAGGTTCGAACATCAACTCGCTTTAAAAAAAAAAAAAATAGCAAGACACATATCAAGCAAAACTCTGTCTTGCGAATTCAAACTTTACCTTGCGATTTTTTTTTTTTTTTTAATTTTTGACTGAACGGGGTTCGAACACAAAATCAATAGATTTTTAGCAAAGGCAAAAGTTAAAGACCATCGATTTCAGGGACAAAAATTAAAAACCACCCCAGCGAAGGGCAATCTTGCAAATTGCCCAATTTAAATCGAAAATCAGATAATTTTATATAAATCTCAAGTAAAGTTTATTATATTTAAAAACATTTTGGCTGTATTAGGGAGGGAATCTAATTCCCTGATTATTTTTCTTACATTTGTAGAATTAGTTTATTTTTTAATCCAAATAAGTCATACTTTTGGGACTTAACTAGACTGTATAGTTCATAAAACAACACTTTTACTCGTAGACCAAGGAGTTATTCTTGCGTTTTGTGTCCCACATGAATATTATCAATTTCTGAGTTGAGGCCTAACATTATGCTGAAGTTCTTATTGAAAGAGTAGTTGAAAATTATAATATATAATATTTCTGATCCCATTACTAATCCCAGAGATCTTATGGCTAAAAATATATTTAAAAAATCACAACAATTCCGTAGGCATCTTTTTAATAATCTTATTCTATCCTAAATTTTTAAAAATTATTAGTTCAAATTAAGTAATTAAACATAAGCATTTTTTGCCGCTTCACTTCTTAGTTTTTAGTTATGTAAATAGAAACCATCTTTTCACCAAATGTTCATAAATTATTGTACTAGTTTGATCTGTTTTAGTAACCTTTTTTTGTCTAATTTATATTATAAGGTTTAAGTGAAACTTTTTAAGTGGCGGACAAGATTGTATTCAGAACACGCAAAATTTCTCTAAATGTTAAATATTCATATTTTTAGTTCTTTTATACTTGACTTTTGGCCCTTATTGTCTATGGTTCTTATTTCCCCCTTCTTTATATGTGTTGTCGACCGATGATACGGTGCATCAATATAATATAATTGCCTATACATAGGTGAAAAAATTAAACTGGGTAGAAGGCGCAAGTAGCACGCATACACTGAGGATAAAATACAATAAGGTCGCTTGAGATGATTTAGACATGTCATGCATCGTCCTATATAAGCACCGATCCGTAGATGTGAAACTATGATAAGTGAAGATGTTAAATGGGACGGAATAGACCTAAAACCGTATGGAATGAAGTTGTCTCGAAATACCTACAAATTCTTGATATCAATGCAGACTTAGCCAAAGATAGGACACAACAGAAGAAAATGATATTATTTGTATGGTGATGATATGAAATGAGCTTAAATGCAGAAGTAGAAATTCATATAGTCAATCTAACTCGTTTGGACTGATGCATAGTTATTTTTTAACAAATAAGTGTATAATAAATCACATCAACTTAATGCAAATATACTATGTCCAAATCTGGAATCTGTATATGTGATTAGAGCTTATGTACTTAATAATAATTATAAGAAAACGAGAGACTGAGAGATGAGATCATAGTCCACTGCTGACCCATTAATAGAATCATGTACTCACTTTTAAAGTGTGCAAATAAAAATAAAAAAAAAATAAAAAAAAATAAAGTGGACAATATTAGCTGGAGCTGTTAAACTTTGACTAGGAAAAAAACAAATGCTTTGTTTGGCCAGTCAAAAATGTACTCAAATAGGCCAGTTGCTTATATAAGTATAACGTTGTTACTTCTTTTTATTCCTACTTACGGATTCATCCAATTTTTATTTTGGTACATGAACGTCAAAGTTAAAATCTTGTACGTGTTTGCATTCGTTATAGCTTTAATTGAGTTCTTTTATACCCAACTTGTAAGAAGAGAATCACAGTTGGACCAAAGTAATCTAGAACATCAATAGGAAGAGAAAGAAAAGTAAAAGAAAGTGTGAAAGCATGAATAATATTATTCTTTTTTATTAAAAACTTGAGTATCTAAGTAGTTGAATTCCAAAGAGCACATGTAAATGATTTGCTATAACAGAATTGAGACAGTTTTTGGGAGAAGTTAAATAAAGTTAAACATAAGCTTCTTATTTTTTAGAAAATTTATGTTGTGGAACTCTTCATAGATGCAAGTTAGATCCTTGAGAAGATGTATTTTTGAAGAATCCGACATCATTTGTGGAGAGTTGGAGTAACATAGCTGAATATTACTTATCACTAAGTGTCAAAACTAAATTTATTTAAGCAATGTAATAATTCTACAAAGTGTTGGTTATGCGAATAAAGTTCTACATTAATAGTTGAAAAGAAAAGAAAGATACATATAACAACAACAACAACATATTTCCCACGCAAAGGAAGGAATAGAATATCTAGAACAACCCCTACCTTAGGTGGGGAAGAGGCATTCCTAAGACCCACAAAGAAAAGGCATAGAAAGGTTAGATAATAACAATTCAAAGCGTTATGAAAATGAAAACAACGAAAGTGAATAAGACATGATAAACCATTCTCGAATATTTTAAATCAAGGGACAGAAACTAAAGATCAATGCAAACTTTCGCGGAAAAGGATAAACGCGACTACTCACTAGCCTTCTATCCTGGATCCGAGTCCTCCACGCCTCCTATCTAAGGTTATGTCCTAGTGCTGAGATGCGCGGTGTCCCGTCTAATCACCTCTCTCCAATACTCTCTTCGCCTACCTACCTCTACCTCCGAAACCGTCCATAGCTAATCTCGCACCTCCGATTAGGGCATTTGCGTCTCTCCGCATCACACGCCCAATCTCGCCTCGCCTAAAGATCTCACCTCTATCGAGGGCTTACTCCTACTTTATCTCGTATAACTTCATTCCTAATCCTATCGCTCCTAATGTTCTCACACATCCATATCATTCTCATTTCCGCCACTTTCATCTTCCGAACGTGAGACTTCTTTGACGCCAACACTCCACCCCTACAAAGAAAGACGATAAGATATACGAATATTATAAATTGTGTGGGACCTTCCGGAGAAAACTGTGTCGGCCCTTTTACTAGGAAGTGCTTCACTTTAAAGTTTTAATGGACTTATGCGGTGCAAATTTGAATTAATCAAATCGAGTTTTAGATACCAAATACTTAAATAATAAGTATGCAAACAAAGATATGGCTTTTGTTTGTTCTTTTTTCAAAAAAGCATACTAATAGTGTTTTTTTTGGTGATAAAGTAGGTGTCACATCTTTCTAATTCAAACAAGTATAATTTTGGGGATTCAAAGTTCAAAGACATGAACTTTTGATGAGTGTATTTTAAGTGGGTCAGTTTGACTGTAGTGATAATCTATTGCCAAAACAAGACAAAAAGTGGTCCCACTCACTCTCTTACTAAAATTATTCTATCTCATTAGTTGCAATCTACCAATCTTTTTTGCTTTTACTTAGATAAGGCCTACTCCTCCTTTTGCCCAACTCGTCTGTTTGTATCTCTTTGTTCTTGTCTCATTTTTCAATCTTCCCACTAAGATTTGGCCTACTACTTCCCTCATTTCACGTGCTTTGTTCCTCTTCAAACTCACAATCTTTGGCCTACTCTTCCACAATTTTTTCTACTTTCTTGAATCTATAGATAGACAGAACATTTTGTAGTTTATAAGGATTCTTATAATCTTACATAGTCAAGTAAAGTTCTAATCTTTCTTGGCTTATCCATTCAAATGTCTCTCAGACAGTTCATTTTGTTATTCTTAAAAACTCAATGTTCCAACTCTATTGTCATTTCTACACACCCCCTTTGGACTTAAACCAAAAATCCCACTTGAAAGTTTTCATTTTTACTTGAATCTTTCAAGTATATAATTGATTCTTGGAATTTTTTATCCAATGGAGGAGCCTGATATGGGAATTCCTCCCTTGTTTAGGTGTCCAATAAGTCTAGATTTATTTAAAGATCCAGTCACTTTATGCACAGGCCAAACATTTGATAGATCCAGCATTGAAAAATGGCTTTCTTCTGGTAATTCAACTTGTCCTGTCACAATGCAGAAGCTTCATGATTTTTCTATTGTACCAAACACGACTCTTCGCCATTTGATCGATCAATGGCTTCAAATAAACTGCAGCCATGGTTATGATCTTGATTACTTTCAAACAGTTGATGATTCATTTGTTATTCTCAAGCATAATCTTCAGTCAAAGGAATCTACATTTGAGACAAAAGTTGAAGCACTAGAGGAAGTTCTTGCTTTATCAGAAAATTTGCCTTTCGAAAACTGTCCCTTGATTCAGCTCGATTTCTTCCAAATGATTCTTGAGTTAGCCTTGGAAAATGCAGTTGAAAGTTCAAATTTTGAAGATAATGATAATCTAGTGTTTGTGGAGAAAGCACTAAGTTGTGGACTGAAATTGTTACCATTTAGTGACTTGGGAACTCTCAACATGCTCAAAGAAGATGAATCCAAGTTTACAAACTTCTTGATTTTGTTCAAGAAAGGTACCTTTTTCATCAAGAAAAGCTTGTGTCATTTCATAGTGACAATTTCATCATCATTGCAGTTAAAAGAACTTTTCTCCATGCTGGGTAAATCCAAAATTCTGATTCAAGAACTTGTTCATTTTATTGAGAACAAACTAGATGGTTCTGAAGAATCAATCAGAGCTCTTTATGCATTATCTTCTCTCGAACAGAATCGTGAAGTTATAGTGAAGGAAAATGCAGTTAAGGCACTCATAACATACATTATGAATACTCCAAAGTGCCAATTATATAGAAGCTTTTTAGCACCAATAATGGCAATGAAAACAATTGAGACATTGTTAGTTGTGCAAAGTGCAAAAGAGGAAGTTTTGAACCACCCAAATGGTGTTAGTGAAATTGTGAAGATGGTATTTAGAGTTTCATCAGATAATGAAGCAAGTGAAAGTGCAGTGAATTGTTTAATCATTTTGTGTCAAGATTTAATGGATGCTAGGGAAGAAGCTATTTGTTGTGGGGTTTTGACTAAATTGTTGTTACTCCTACAAAGCCAGTGTACTGAAAGGACCAAAAATAAGGCAAGAACGTTGCTCAAATTGTTGAGATCCATGTGCACTGGGGACCAAAAACAAGCCTTCTAGATTCATATATCATTACATGATTTTACAGTTGATGTGCTCATTGTCTTTGGCTGTCTTTGCTATTAAAATTGTATCTAAAATCATATAAAGAGTTTTCCTACAACGACAATAAATATACTCAGCCTAAACAACAAATTGAAGTCAATATATAAATCTTTCTTGACCATATTTCTCCTATTAAATCCGTCTTAGGCCAAAAAAATCGCTAAAAAGAAAAAAAGAGGCATGGTTTAAAAAATGAGCTTTGCAGTTTGGACTAGTAGACAATTCAAGATTAACTTATTTGAAAAGCCACCTTTTTAGGAATAAAAGGTGCAAGATTTTAATGAACTTTTTAATATTCTCTCATAATATCAAGGTGCAAAAAGTAGTTCTCTTATCACCTTTAAGACAAACCAAAATTTTGTCCACACAAGATAAACAGTTCACATATGTGCTGTTAGGACAAATTTTTCATATGTTAAGGAAGGTACATTGTGTATAGAGTTAGAATTACTTAAATGTACATAATGGTATGTTTTATCAATGTATTTGTAAGAAAAATCCGTTTTTTCGTTTCATTGTTTCATTGAAATGTATGTGCATTAGTACTTATTATAATGGAGATGTTCTGACTAAAATAGAACCAGATTCAAAAAATAAGTCAAATTTAATATTTCCAAGACTTTTATTAGTGAAACTACTTCAAGTTTTGAAAAATCAACTTATTAGGTACTGCTTATCTAGAATCAATATTATAGGAAAGTTAAATTCCAACCAAACAAAACCGAAAGGAAAACAAACTGCATTTTCTAGAAGGATTCATCCTTCTAGAAAAAATAATTCTCATGTTTTTGTCAAAATTGAAAAGAATGTTGTATTAATTGATATAGCTTTGCTACTTTGAGCTTTCCTCAGTCAAATATTTCAACAATGGATAAGTTAATGGGAAACGTGATGTGAGTGCTAAGAATTTGTTATTTCTACTTAAATTTATTATTAGTATAAAATAAAAGTGGGGCAATGCTATCTATGGTGTTGATTCTTTGTTTATCAAAACGAAGATGTCACTTCTCTTTGATCATCATCATGAAATAAACAAAAACAAATCTGATGTCATAATGAAAGACCAAGAGTTAGAATGCATTTGAGGGAAAAAAAAAAGTCTAAATGTGTGGCCAGCAATATGATTGAGGAAATTTCACAAATGGTGACTCAAATTTTACTTTATTGAATTATAATCACCAAATATTTAAAAATTTGTAACAAAAAAAATTGCTTAATTTTTGTCCAAATATCATAGAAAACATATTTTTTTCTTCCTTCCAAGTAACTTTGCCTGATATTTAATTAAGTTGGTTGGACTTTTTGTTATAAAATATAATTTAAAACGATTTTCATGATATTTAGATAAAATTAAGAGGACTTTTTCCTTACACAAGTAGTTTAATAGTTTTGGGTCCAGTAAAATTAGAGTAAAATAATCTTCCATGAAATTGAGCCTGAACTATTACAAGCACGTCGAAAAAGAAAATAGAAAGGAAAATTATAGAGGTAATAACATTTTTGGTCCCCGATATTAATAAATTATAATTTTAATTCTTATGATCTTTGAAGAAACATATTTAATCTTTAATTAATCGAAATGTGTATTTTTAGTCACTTTATACAGGAAATATGTTATATTTGAACAATTCTTAGGATTATATTATTTTCAAATATAGAGTAACAGTACCAGCTTCACGTATCACATAGGCAACTGAGCGGTAAAACAATTGGTAATTATTGTAACTTTGTGAATATACGTAAGAAAATAGATCAAAATTACACTTTCAATTAATTGAAGATCAATAATTGAGGGAGCAAGAGTAATATATTAACCAAAATTACATAGCCTTGGGTTCTAATTCGGGTCAATGAAGGAGCATTTGATGGATAAGTTGTGGGTCGGACCCCAATGCACGATCCGACCCGTCTGATGAGGTGGGGGTAAATTACGCTCTATATCTACTGGGAGAAAATATTTACGCCACATACCCCTAATTTTTAGTTTGTTACCCGAGTTAGCCAATATATGTGTATAAACACCTTTTATACAAGGTTGATACATCGCGTATAATGCTTTTCCCCAGATAGAATGTTGTATAATATTGTATATTGGGCTACGTAGCGTAATATTTTATGTTGGGCTGTATATTTTTTAAATTTCCGGTCTTATTTATCTAATATACATGGCAGTGTAAAGTTTTTTTAAAAGTATATTGATTAAACAGTTACCTGATAATGAACTTTTAACTGAGTAACTAGTGCAAACATCTGATTATGTTAGTAATATTTTTTTTTTTAATTGTCAGTGTTAAATACAGTAGTAGCTTTGTTTTTGGTAATGCTTTTGTTTGTGGAATTTGATTGTTTGTAGGTTTAATTAGAAACTATAATGTTGGTCTGAGTAACGTATGTCTTGATGGATCGATTAGAATTTATAGATTTATGCTTTACTAGAATGAGCACTTTCCCAAATTTGGAATCCAACTCTTACGTTGGGTTTGAAATTTTATAACCAAACATTGATTTTGAAACAAAGTGAAAAATTATTCCGGAAAAAAAACGAATCATTCTCATGGCCAAACGGGTGCGAAGTTTGCATACTTAGAAACTATATAAGAAGTAATGTGAAGCTTTGTAGTTATGAATCAGAATTTTGATAATTCCCTTAGCATGTATGGTCTAGATTTATTAGAGATAATGTAGAGTACATGCTTTGTTCCCAAAATTCATTATGTGGTTAAATCTTCAATATATAAGGATTAGATTGTTTAGTTTTTATTTTTGGGTTGAAGTTTTTTGAAAATAAAACTTTAACTTTTGGAGAAACAGTATATGTCGTAATATTACAAACCAAACTTAAAAAACTGTTAGTATATGTCGGTGTAGTCTTCGTAGTACAAGGAATTTCTTTTCACTAGCATGTAAAATGGGATAGGGAGAAAGTAACTTGTTGGTCATTTGGAGTTGTTTCGGGTACAACACTAAGAATTCGATGAAGAAATAAGGGTGTGAAGTGGTAGTATCCTTCCCAACTATGATGGATTATCAAAGTTTGGTGTTATTGGAGCAGGTAATGGAGCTAGGTGCAAGGAGGTCTTATTTGAAGGATTCAGAGAAGACACAAATGTACAAGAAGCATAAGGATAACCCAGAGTTATATACAGTTGAGCGCTTAGCAGGATCATGAGGCAGAGGGTTCATGCAATTCTATGGCTGAAGGAACTTGAGGAAGTGGAAGAGAAGAAGCTTGGACGTCCATTGGATGACTCTGTAGAGCTCTTGCTTAATACATGCCCAGAGTAAGTCAATTAAATTCTGAAGTCTTTTCCTTCAAAATCCTTTGAGATTTTGTTGTTACTTATAACTTTTGTCCATGTTTGATGTTAGTATTTTTTTTTTTTGGTTCTTTGATTAAGTAAGGGATTTTATTAATGGTACCAGGGTACCACAAAAGATCAAAACATGATCATAGCAACAGTCACAGCCTCACAGCCCCCAAAAAATCCAAAAGAAATGCTGGATTTTACAGTGTATTGCTCCTACATCAAGAGTATATGTTTTGTATGCATTCATACTTTACAAAAGAAGTATGTAATTTTTCCCCTTTGAAAAATCGATTGTTTCTTTTCCTCAAATAGTCCACATGATGTAAAGTGGGATTGTCTTCCAAGTTGGCTTTAGTCTTCCATCAATTTTCTGTCCACGCCGAAAGATTGAGTAGGCGTTACACGTATTGAGGTGTTACCCGGAAAAGAGTCCAAATCTTCCACGTAAAGTTGCAATGCAAAAGAGATTTTTATTGGTTTTACGGTAGTCTTCACATAGAAAGCATCCGTTGAAGAGATAGAAGCCTCTCTTCTATAATACATCTAGAGTTAAGCATGTTTCTTTATCCAAAGTGGGCTTTCTGGGAGATTGTACATCAGTACATTGGCTTTCTTTGGGGATGCTTTTGTTCTCCATCATATTTTCCATTGGCATTCGACCTCATTCCCAATCATTAAAGTTGTCATTTGTTTTTAAATTTGCTTTTATCAAAATAAAACAATCTTACGTGTATCTTATCTTTAACTATGTTAAAACCGTGAATTCTTCTTTCAAAAACCCTATGTCCAAGCATTATCTATGAGATATACAAAATACCCCTAATTGTTGACCCATCTACACTTGTAAATTGATCTTATTGTCATCAGTGGATGTGGTACGCTTACATAGATAAATTTAAATTGCCTATTTTCGCTACGTATTATTGATAATTTTAATATTACTGACTCAATCCCAATCATTAAAGTTTCTCCTTAAGTGTAGTTGTCATTCTGAGTTTATAAAACAATCTGCAATAAGTATATGGGCAAACTTTTGCCCTTTCCTTAATGAAATTTATTACTTTATCAAAAATAAAACAATCTGCAATAAGTGCATCTTATCCAGAACTATGTTGTATAAATCAGGGAATTCTTCTTTCAAAAACCCTATGTCCAGCCATCTATCTAACCAAAATTTGATATTCTTCCCATTTCCCACGTTCAGTTTAATATTCTCCTTAAACTCATCCCAGTATTTGCACGTGTTCTTTCACATAGCCACGTGGCTAGGACTCAAAACAGGTTTAGTACTTTATGGTGATGATTTCGTTCCACAATGCTTCATAACTATTACCCAATTTCCAAAGCCACTTGCCTAGGAGGCTTTTATTGTGCAGTTTGAGGGTTTTAACTCCCATACACCTCCCTTTTTACATAAAAGATAGGTGCCATCAACATATAAAATGTGAGAAGGGGCCACCTTCCTGCCATCATTTCCTCCAATGCAAGATCCCTTAAATCCATCCAATTATCTTCAGCTGTTTTAAACATTAGATTCAAAGCCTCCTTCACCATCACAGACAGATAAGCAGATAGAGGATCTCCTCGCCTTAATCCCCTTTATGATTTGAATTTTGAAATACCTTGTAGTTCCAACTATTTTTTTTTTTTGTGATAACCGTGGTGTCCTGCTCTTGCGCACCTTGACTAGTTCCACAGGATACCTGCCACCTCCCACCAAAGAACAGGTACTGGGTAACTTTGCCCACCAAGACTAGAACAGATGGGAAGAAATCACCTAGTGTTTTGTCTCTGCTGGGAACTGAACCTAGGCCTCATTTTGCTCAACCCACTTTATTGACCACTAGGCCACATCCTTGGGTGCTCTTTTGGCTCCAATTTATGATGATAAAGAATCTGGTAGAAGAAATTCAAGTCGATCCATTTTATCTACTTATCCCGAACCCCATCTGCCTCAAAATGTCCAATTGAAAAGGCCAATTGACATGGTCGAAGGCCTTCTCTAGGTCTAATTTACATATCATTCCAGGCTTCTCTTTTCTCTAATATTCATCCAAGCATTCATTTGCAAATAAGGCAGCATCTACAATTTGCCGCCTTTAATGAATGCATGTTCAACGACATATCCAATGTAATTCTACAGGTGGGGTCTGCAGAGGATGGAGTGTACGCAGTCCTTGCCCCTACCTCGTAGAGATAGAGAGGTTTTCGATAGACCTTCGGCTTATGTAAAACATTTCAAAGCAGTTTGAAAAAGAAAATACAAAAATGAAAGTAGTAACAACAACAAAATAGTGCGAAATGGAAAGCAGTACATAACATTTAGAAGAAAGAACGGTAACAACAACGAAATAATGCAATAACCGAAGCACAAGAAACATAGGTGGTAATAGAAATTGAAGAACAAGAAACTATAAGAATAATGTTAATACTGGTAAGAAATTAGGTGCAAGTACAACCACCAAGCTAGTCTCCGCCGTCCCAAATTACTAGTGACGAACCTGCAACCTCCAAACCAAACCCTGCCTATGCTCTTTGGATTCAACAAGATCAATTGATCTTCAATCTCCTTATTTTGTCCCTATCTGAAGAAACACTATCAACAGCCATTGGATCGAATGCTTCGAAAGAAGTTTGGGATGCCCTCGTAGCTTCTCTATCGTCTCCTGTTAACTCCCGAATTCTAAATCTCATATGCAGTTTCGAAACTTAAAGCAAGACAATCGTACAGTCACTCAAACCTCAATACTTACATAATGCAAACCTCATCTCGGATGAAATGGACGCTGGTGGACGCCCTCTATGCCTTCGGATCAAAATATTTTTATTTTTTAGTTTAAAGATATTGTCACCACCCTTTCAGCCCGACTTGAGCCAGTCACCTTTTTTGAACTTCACAGTCTCCTTTTAATCCATGAATCAATGGATCCTCTGTCTCCACGCTCTCACTTTCTTCCCCGCCACAATCTGATTCCCACAGTCACCTTTAACTAATATAACCAGACCTCTCTATAACAAAGATCCGCATATAATAACATCTCTCTATAGCAACTAAGTTTTTTCGAAACCGATTTTTTATGTTATATTTTACTTCTCTATAACAACATTTTACCTATAACAGCAACGATCAACTTTATAACCGTACACTCTTTGTAAAATTACTCCCCATATCACAGCTATCTTCTTTTTTTGGTAATATAATAATTAACCATCTTTATAAAATAGAATATTTATGATACCAATAATAAATGTAGAGACTTTGACCAAATATTAAATTTGATACTTTAATATACTATATTTATGACAAAATATTACATATGAATACATCTTTGTAATCTAAAAATATCATTGTTTTCTATTTTTATTTATAAATAATGTTCAAAAAGGAAAACAATGTGAATAGGGAGTATGAATCGTATTCTTTAGAGCAAGCAAAGAGACAAATCTTTGATTCCTAATCCTTTTAAAACGAAACCTATGAAACCAGCTACAATTATAAATTGCTTTCATCATTCTTGAAATATTTAATTTTTAAGTAGATCTAAAATGTGTGACTTAGAGCTTAAAACTTTATACATTCAATTATGAATTTATTGAAATTCTATTATCTTTCTTTAATGTCTAAGTAGTGAAGTATGCATATCCTTGAGATTTAAAATTTAAATAATTTTGTTAATTTTTTTATTACATTGAAAAATAAAAAAATTAGATTTATGCATCTTTTTTGTCTATAACAGCCAACTATTATTTAAATGACAAATGCTGTTATAGGTGTTTAACAACAATTTTCTATAACAGTCAAAAAATTTCGGATCCAACGATATTGTTATAGAGAGGTTTGATTGTATTAACCAACGGAGTGCCCCATCTTCTTTTTTTTTTTTTTTTTTTTTTTTTTTGATGGGGAACCAACGGAGTAGCCCATCTGAGCGCTCTTTTAATACAAACAAAGGACGCGATGGCAGGTCCTTTTGAGGTCGTGGTGGTAGGGGTGGACGAAATCAGCAGTCAATTTTTTTTTTTTTTTTCATCCCACCCTTAGCAATTTTGGGACACACGGTCTAGTAGTCACTCACCTTTCCTCTACTTGCTCTCAACATTATCAATATTCGTCACCACATTCGCAACAATGGGTTCCAGACGCAGGCACCAAGCACCATACCGCTTCAGACCTCACCTCCTTTCATCAAGTTGAGTATAAGGGCCAAGATCAAGTGCATGTCGACAACAATCATGGTCTTCTCATTCCTCATACTGGTAATTCTCTTCTTTATCACCATCCCACACTTTTTCTTACGCAATAGTCTTCACGTTCCTTCATTTACCAAACCCATACTTCCTATCCAACATTTTGCTCGTGACATAACGCTTACTTTGAGTTTCGTCCCTCTTATTTTCTTGTCAAGTATGGGGCTCCAAGAAACTCTTCTTACCGGTTAGAGAGTAATGATTACTCCAACTACTCATGGCGGTATCCTATTTCGCATAAATCTGAGGTTATTATTGTGTTTCATTAGTTTTGAAATCTTGTTGAACGTCAATTTAATACACCTATTAAAGCTATTCGATCCGACTGGGGAGGGCAGTTGCGTCCATTATCGCCTATGTTAAACGAACTGGGCATAATCCATCTCATATTATATTCACACACGCATGAGCAACAAGGCAATGTCGAGTGTAAGCATAGACATATTGTTGAAACTGCTCTTAGTTTGCTTGCTCATAGCTCCATCCCTGCGCTTTATTGGCAATTTGCATTTGAGTCAGTTGTATTTCTTATTAATCAGTTACCCTCAGCTACTAATCAAGGCGTATCTCCTTTGAATTAATTCACAAATTTCCTCCAAACTACTCATTTCTTAAGGTCTTCGGCTGTTTGTGCTTCCCCTATCTTCGACCATATAACAAACACAACTTCGACTTTAGGAGTAAGCCTTGTGTGTTCCTTAGCCATAGTCCTGCCCATCTCGGATACCGCTGTCTTGATCATTCCACCAGTCGAATTTACATTGCCAGACATGCTCGTTTTGATGAACAGCCCTCTCCTTTTGTTGTGCCCTCTATTCTCGGCCCACACCTTCTCCACCATCCACCTCTACTCAGTGGCGGATTCAGGATTTTCACTCAGGGTGTTCGGAAAAATAATTGAACCTAAATATACACTGTAATATATGTTCAGGGTGTTCAAAAGTTAATATATGTACATAAACACATAAAATTTACCCTAAATATACACTGTAATTTTTTGTCCAGGGTGTTCGGGTGAACACCCTGGGCTCTTGGTACATCCGCCCCTGCCTCTACTCCCTTGGTATCCTTTTTTCTCATTGCGTCTCCATTTGCTGCTCCTTCACCTACTCTGTTTCAGGCAATTGTTCCTGACTTGCCTTCTCCTGCAACGTCTCTCCCTAATGCTCCTTCCAACAATAGTCAGCCTACTAAACCATACAGCAATAGTCAGTACCCATCTTCATGGTATGCTTCTCATGTTGGCTCTCCACAACAAAACACCAGTTCTTTCTCTCACAATGTTTCTCCCTAATGATCCTTCCAATAAGCTATAGCTTTCAAGAAGTTCGTAAATATGCGCTAACTTCAAATGAATAGTTCATTGACATGAAACCATTGAAAACATGTTATTGACATTAAAATGCATCACAAACATAAATAAAGTTAACATAAGCTTCTTCTTTTTTACGAAAATTTATGATGTCGAACTCTTCATAGATGCATGTTGGAGCCTTGAAAAGATGTATTTTTGAAGAATCCGACATCATTTGTGGAGAATTTGAGCAACATATCTATTACTTATCACTAAGTGCCAAAACTAAATTTATTTACGCAAAGTAATAATTCTACAAAGTGTTGGTTGTGCGAATAAAGTTCTACATTAATAGTTGAAAAGAAAAGAAATATACATATAAGATATCCGAATATTTTAAATTGTGTGGGACCTTCCGGAGAAAACAGTGTTGGCCCTTTCACAAGGAAGTGCTTCCAGTGGCGGAGCCACAGCCCGGCAAGGGTTTTCCACCGAACACCCTTCGCCAAAAAATTATATCGTGTAGACATGTCAATTATTACGTATTACAAACATATATTACATATGAATTTGAACACCCTTAATAAAATTCCTAACTCCGCCACTGAGTGCTTCCCTTTAAAATTTTAATGGACTTATGCAATGCAAATTCAAATTAATCAGATCGAGTTTTAGATACCGAATACTTAAATAATAAGTATGCAGACAAAGATATGGCTTTTGTTTGTTCTTTTTTCAAAAACATACTAATAGTTTTTTTTTTTTTTTTTTTTTTTGTGATAAAGTAGGTGTCACATCTTTCTAATTCAAACCAGTATAAATTTGGGGATTCGAAGTTCAAAGACATGAACTTTTGATGATTGTATTTTAAGTGGGTCAGTTTGACTGTAGTGATAATCTATTGCCAAAAAAGACAAAAAGTGGTCCCACTCACTCTCTCTTACTAAAATGATTCTATGTCATTAGTTGCAATCTACCAATCTTTTTTGCTTTACTTGGATAAGGCCTACTCCTCCTTTTGCCCAACTCGTCTGTTTGTATCTCTTTGTTCTCTCCTCATTTTTCAATCTTCCCACTAAGATTTGGCCTACTACTTCCCTCATTTCACGTGCTTTGTTCCTCTCCAAACTCACAATCTTTGGCCTACTCTCCCACCCTTTTTTTTCTACTTTCTTGAATCTATAGATAGACAGAACAGTTTATAAGGATTCTTATAATCTTACATAGTCAAGTAAAGTTCTGATCGTTCTTGGCTTATCCATTCAAATGTCTCTCAGACAGTTCATTTTGTTATTCTTAAAAACTCAATGTTCCAACTCTATTGTCATTTCTACACACCCCCTTTAGACTTAAACTAAAATCCCACTTCAAAGTTTTCATATTTACTTGAATCCTTCAAGTATATAATTGATTCTTGGAATTTTTTATCCAATGGAGGAGCCTGATATGGGAATTCCTCCCTTGTTTAGGTGTCCAATAAGTCTAGATTTATTTAAAGATCCAGTCACTTTATGCACAGGCCAAACATATGATAGATCCAGCATTGAAAAATGGCTTTCTTCTGGTAATTCAACTTGTCCTGTTACAATGCAGAAGCTTCATGATTCTTCTATTGTACCAAACACGACTCTTCGCCATTTGATCGATCAATGGCTTCAAATAAACTGCAGCCATGGTTATGATCTTGATTACTTTCAAACAGTTGATGATTCATTTGTTATTCTCAAGCATAATCTTCAGTCAAAGGAATCTACATTTGAGACAAAAGTTGAAGCACTAGAGAAAGTTCTTGCTTTATCAGAAAATTTGCCTTTCGAAAACTGTCCCTTGATTCAGCTCGATTTCTTCCAAATGATTCTTGAGTTAGCCTTGGAAAATGCAGTTGAAAGTTCAAATTTTGAAGATAATCTCGTGTTTGTGGAGAAAGCACTAAGTTGTGGACTGAAATTGTTACCATTTAGTGACTTGGGAACTCTCAACATGCTCAAAGAAGATGAATCCAAGTTTACAAACTTCTTGATTTTGTTCAAGAAAGGTACCTTTTTCATCAAGAAAAGCTTGTGTCATTTCATAGTGACAATTTCATCATCATTGCAGTTAAAAGAACTTTTCTCCATGCTGGGTAAATCCAAAATTCTGATTCAAGAACTTGTTCATCTTATTGAGAACAAACTAGATGGTTCTGAAGAATCAATCAGAGCTCTTTATGCATTATCTTCTCTCGAACAGAATCGCGAAGTTATAGTGAAGGAAAATGCAGTTAAGGCACTCATAACACACATTATGAATACTCCAAAGTGCCAATTATATAGAAGCTTTTTAGCACCAATAATGGCAATGAAAACAATTGAGACATTGTTAGTTGTACAAAGTGCAAAAGAGGAAGTTTTGAACCACCCAAATGGTGTTAGTGAAATTGTGAAGATGGTATTTAGAGTTTCATCAGATAATGAAGCAAGTGAAAGTGCAGTGAATTGTTTAATCATTTTGTGTCAAGATTTAATGGATGCTAGGGAAGAAGCTATTTGTTGTGGGGTTTTGACTAAATTGTTGTTACTCCTACAAAGCCAGTGTACTGAAAGAACCAAAAATAAGGCCAGAATGATGCTCAAGTTGTTGAGATCCATGTGCACTGGGGACCAAAAACAAGCCTTCTAGATTCATATATTATTACATGATTTTACAGTTGATGCGCTCATTGTCTTTGTCTGTCTTTGTTATTAAAATTGTATCTAAAATCATATAAAGAGTTTTTCTACAACGACAATAACTATGTCTCAGTTCCAAACAAGTTGAAGTCGGATATATAAATCTTTATTGACCGTATTTCTCCTATTAAATCCGTCTTAGGCCAAAAAAATCGCTAAAAAGAAAAAAAGAGGCATGGTTTAAAAAATGAGCTTTGCAGTTTGGACTAGTAGACAATTCAAGATTAACTTATTTGAAAAGCCACCTTTTTTAGGAATAAAAGGTGCAAGATTTTAATGAACTTTTTAATATTCTCTCATAATATCAAGGTGCAAAAAGTAGTTCTCTTATCACCTTTAAGACAAACCAAAATTTTGTCCACACAAGATAAACAGTTCACATATGTGCTGTTAGGACAAATTTTTCATATGTTAAGGAAGGTACATTGTGTATAGAGTTAGAATTACTTAAATGTACATAATGGTATGTTTTATCAATGTATTTGTAAGAAAAATCCGTTTTTTCGTTTTATTGTTTCATTGAAATGTATGTGCATTAGTACTTATTATAATGGAGATGTACAGATTCAAAAAATAAGTCTAATTTAATATTTTCAAGACTTTTATTAGTGAAACTACTTCAAGTTTTTAAAAATCAACTTATTAGGTACTGCTTATCTAGAATCAATATTATAGGAAAGTTAAATTCCAACCAAACAAAACCGAAAGGAAAACAAACTGCATTTTCTAGAAGGATTCATCCTTCTAGAAAAAATAATTCTCTTGTTTTTGTCAAAATTGAAAAGAATGTTCTATTAATTGATATGGCTTTGCTACTTTGAGCTTTCCTCAGTCAAATATTTCAACAATGGATAAGTTAATGGGAAACGTGATAAGAGTGCTAAGAATTTGTTATTTCTACTTAAATTTATTATTAGTATAAAATAAAAGCGGGGCAATGCTATCTATGGTGTTGATTCTTTGTTTATCAAAACGAAGATGTCACTTCTCTTTGATCATCATCATGAAATAAACAAAAACAAATCTGATGTCATAATGAAAGACCAAGAGTTAGAATGCACTTGAGGAAAAAAAAAAGTCTAAATGTGTGGCCAGCAATATGATTGAGGAAATTTCACAAATGGTGACTCAAATTTTACTTTATTGAATTATAATCACTAAATATTTAAAAATTTGTAACAAAAAAATTGCTTAATTTTTGTCCAAATATCATAGAAAACATATTTTTTTGTTCCTTCCAAGTAACTTTGTCTCATATTTAATTAGGAAAATTTACTTGTCATAGCTACTTCTAAGACCTATTTATGAATAATAACTACCTTTAATTTTATTTATTGTTCATAACTAAAATATTTTCTTAAATTACACATTATAACTAGTGTCCCCGTATTTCACAAAGTTTCACTTTTAAATTGGTTTTCTCTCACCTCTCAAATTTATTTCTCCCTCACCCTTCTCTCTCTCTCTCTCTCTCTCCCGCCCCGCTCCGTCGGGATCTATTTCCCTTACCCGATTCCTTCAAATATGTCAAGTTACTTCATCGGGAAAATTGTTCAAGATTGTGACGGTGGAAGCGAGAGCGGATCCGATTCCTTTCAAAAATATGTTCAAGTGAAGCACGGACTAAATTTTCTCTTGTAAACATGAAGGAATCACTTAAGTGCTAATTTTGTATTTCTATTTGCACACCTCTTAATGGGGCATACTTTTAGTTATGTTTTATGGGACACACTTTTAGCTAAGGCATTACTAAAAGTTTCCCTTGAAAAGTTAAAAATATATATATATGCTTCGGGAAAGTACTGCGAATGACAAGTAAAAGTAGTACTTTTAGTTGTGTTTAAGTAAAAGTACTGCCGGAGAGGCTCCGCGCAAAAAAATGAATCCAAAATGGATAAAAAGTACTTTATGAACCTAAAACTCAAAGCAAGCCTTGATGGTTGATATCATGATTCAATGTCACATTCAAATAAATGCATATTAGTTTCCTTCAAGTCCATTTGCACACAAATACCATTTTCACATTACGTCTTCGTTTAATGTTTATTTCTTTCAAATTTCCAATAGACAAAAAACAAGTAAATAACTAAAAGAAACAAAGAAAGAGAGACAAACAGAGACATACAGCAATGGAATTTGGAGAAGCCTGTGCATGGATTTTGGAGATGAAGGTTCTTAGCGGAATTGGAAGGTTGCCGTATTGATTTTGATTTGGAAAGGGGAACCAAGAACTAGGTTTATGTTTCTTGATTTGATGAGAGAGAAGAAGTTATCTTTGTAAAGTTTATATACCTAAACAAAAAAGTAGTACTAAATTAAAAAAGCTAAAAAGTAGTAACTAAAAAGTGTGTGTAAATTACTAATAATTGAAACTAAGTCAACACAAATTATTAAAAAAAAAAAGAAAGAGATTAGAATAAGCGTGGTCGCAAGAATAAGGATTTGTGACTCGTGGGTACGTCATTGGTTTGTTCTTTTAATTTTTCTTTTTTACGGGGGTTCGATCCGCGCGTTGAAGGGCGACGTTCCTCCATTCACCAATCGGTACGGCATGCCTTTGTGGTCAGGGTGCCACTTTAATATTTATCTATACATTATGTATATATACCTATATATATGTACATACTCGGGTGGCGTGGCATCCCACGCCTCCGAGATCCGAGTGGAAGTGTCGGAACTAGCTTCATGGCATAGAGCACAAGTGTTTGATAAAATAACACTGAGAGCTCGTACCCTTCTCGAGATATTTTCACATGTTATATAAATCGAGATTCCTTTGAAACTTTTATGTTCTAATTTATTTCTGAAACAATTTTTGGTTTGTTCTATATTTCGGTTCATTTGTATTCCATTGTATATATGTTATATTTCACTAATTTATGATAATTTTTTGATATATTTCATTGTATTCCATTGTATATATGCATCAATCATATTATTTCATTGTATTCCATGTATATTTTTCCGTATTTGGAAGTATTTCTAAAAGTTTGGAATGGAGTAATTTGGAGAGAAAAACGTGGGTTATTATGAAACTTCAATGAAGCATGCGTGATACATGGTTGATTTAATTTGACTTACCATTTAAAATGAAAGAAGAGAAACCCGTTTCCATAGATACGACCTATTTTGACTCCTCGCCATTTTGTATTTCGGTATTTCAAAAATGCGAACTCAACCGAACTTTGTATTTTCGTGTATTTCCCTGTATTTCAAAAACGCGAAATACAACAGAAATATAACAAAAACTAGCTACGATTTGTAAATATAGAAAAGTAGCTATAAATTGTTAGAAGCTGTTAAAAGGTAGTTGTTTATGTAAGTTTCCCATTTAATTAAGTTGGTTGGACTTTTTGTTATAAAATATAATTTAAAATGATTTTCATGATATTTAGATAAAATTAAGAGGACTTTTTCCTTACAAAAGTAGTTTAATAGTTTTGGGTCCAGTAAAATTAGAGTAAAATAATCTTCCATGAAATTGAGCCTGAACTATTACAAGCACGTCAAAAAAGAAAATAGAAAGGAAAATTATAGAGGTAATAACATTTTTGCTCCCTCAGTTATTAATAAATTATAATTTTAATTCTTATGATCTTTGAAGAAGCATATTTAATCTTTAATTAATCGAAATGTGTATTTTTAGTCACTTTATACAGGAAATATGTTATATTTGAACAATTTTTAGGATTATATTATTTTCAAATATAGAGTAATGCATGAAGTCTGACTTCACGTACCACATAGGCAACTGAGCGGTAAAACAATTGGTGATTATTGTAACTTTGTGAATATACGTAAGAAAATAGATCACAAATTACACTTTCAATTAATTGAAGATCAATAATTGAGGGAGCAAGAGTAATATATTAACCAAAATTACATAGCCTTGGGTTCTAATTCGGGTCAATGAAGGAGCATTTGGTGGATAAGCTGTGGGTCGGACCCCAATGCACGATCCGACCCGTCTGATGAGTTGGGGTAAAATTACGCTCTATATCTACTGGGAGAAAATATTTACGCCACATACCCCTAATTTTTAGTTTGTTACCCGAGTTAGCCAATATATGTGTATAAATACCTTTTATACAAGGTTGATACATCGCGTATAATGCTTTTCCCCAGGTAGAATGTTGTATAATATTGTATATTGGGCTACGTAGCGTAATATTTTATGTTGGGCTGTATATTTTTTTAAAATTTCCGGTCTTATTTATCTAATATACATGGCAGTGTAAAGGTTTTTTAAAACTACATTGATTAAACAGTTACCTGATAATGAACTTTTAACTGAGTAACTAGTGCAAACATCTGATTATGTTAGTAATATATTTTTTTTAATTGTCAGTGTTAAATACAGTAGTAGTTTTGTTTTTGGTAATGCTCTTGTTTGTGGAATTTGATTGTTTGTAGGTTTAATTAGAAACTATAATGTTGGTCTGAGTAACGTATATACTACACAGACTGATTAGAATTTATAGATATATGCTTTACTAGCATGAGCACTTTCCCAAATTTGGAATCCAACTCTTAAGTTGGGTTTGAAAATTTATAACCAAACATTGATTTTGAAACAAAGTGAAAAATTATTCCGGAAAAAAAAAGAATCATTCTCATGGCCAAATGGGTGCGAAGTTTGCATACTTAGAAACTATATAAGAAGTAATGTGAAGCTTTGTAGTTATGAATCAGAATTTTGATAATTCCCTTAGCATGTATGGTCTAGATTTATTAGAGATAATGTATAGTACATGCTTTGTTCCCAAAATTCATTATGTGGTTCAATCTTCAATATATAAGGATTAGATTGTTTAGTTTTTATTTTTGGGTTGAAGTTTTTTGAAAATAAAACTTTAACTTTTGGAGAAACAGTATATGTCGTAATATTACAAAACCAAACTTAAAAAAGTGTTAGTATATGTCGGTGTAGTCTTGGTAGTACAAGGAATTTCTTTTCACTAGCATGTAAAATGGGATAGGGAGAAAGTAACTTGTTGGTCATTTGGAGTTGTTTCGGGTACAACACTAAGAATTCGATGAAGAAATAAGGGTGTGAAGTGGTAGTATCCTTCCCAACTATGATGGATTATCAAAGTTTGGTGTTATTGGAGCAGGTAATGGAGCTAGGTGCAAGGGGGTCTTAGCAGGATGATGAGGCAGAGGGTTCATGCAATTCTATGGCTGAAGGAACTTTGAGGAGGAGGAAGAGAAGAAGCTTGGACGTCCATTGGATGACTCTGTAGAGCTCTTGCTTAATACATGCCCCGAGTAAGTCAATTAGATTCTGAAGTCATTTCCTTCAAAATCCTTTGAAATTTTGTTGTTACTTATGATTTTTGTCCATGTTTTGATGTTAGTATTTTTTTTTTATTAAGTAAGGGATTTTATTAATGGTACCAAGAGGGTACCACAAAAGTACAAAAGATCAAAACATGATCATAGCAAGAGTCACAGCATCACAACGCCCACAAAATCCAAAAGAAATGCTGGATTTTACTGTGTATTGCTCCCACACCAGGAGTATATATTTTGTATGCATTTATACTTTACAAAGGAAGTATGTAATTTTTCCCCTTTGAAACATCTATTGGTTTTTTTCCGCAAATAGTCCACATGATGTAAAGTGGGATTGTCTTCCAAGTTGGCTTTAGTCTTCCATCAATTTTCTATCCCTGCCAAAGAATTGAGTAGGCGTTCCACATGTTGAGGTGTTACCCAGAAAAGAGTCAAATCTTCCACGTAAAGTTGCAATGCAAAAAGAGATGCCTATTGGTTTCTGGTGAGTCTTCACATAGAAAGCATCCGTTGAAGAGATAGAAGCCCCTGTTCTGTAATACATCTCGAGTTAATCATGTTTCTTGAGATGATCTCGAATTTATTTTTCATGACTTAGAAACGCAAAAAAAAAAAATGAGGCCAGTCATGACGAAGCTAATTGTATTGGTTACCAGGCCATTTCCACCAAGTTTGGGTCTAAACGGAGCCGGTCAATTTTATTTTATTTTAAAAAAAAAATCAATGGACTAACACATACCGAAAGCTGAGATGATCTCAAATTTCTATTTCGAAACTCAGAAACGCTAACAATGCGACGTCAGTCATGACAAAGCTATTAGTACAGGTCACCGGACCATTTGCATCAAGTTTGTATCTAAACAGAGCCGATCGACTTATTATTGAAAACTCCATGGACTAACACTCCACGAAAGCTGAGCTGATCTCAAATGTCTGTTTCTCGGTCTAGTATTGGTCAGTCACGAAGAGGGTATTAGTATTGGTCATCAGGCCATTTGAATCAAATTTGGATCTAAACAGAGCCGATCGATTTTTGTTGAAAAATTTATGGACTAACACACACCAAAAGCAGATATGACCTCAAATGACTGTTTCTTGATCCAAAATTGCAAAATAAGCGAGGTCGGTCATGACAAAGCGATTAGTATTGATCACCAGAGTATTCATACAAAGTTTGGGTCAAAACGGAGCCGGTCGATTATTTTTGAAAAATCTATGGACCAACACACACCGAAACTGAGATGATCTCGAACTTTTATTTCTAGATCGAGAAATGCAAAAAAAGCGAGGTTAGTCTTAAAGAAGCTATTAGTATTGGTCACCCTAAACGGAGTTGGTCGTCTTTTTATTGAAAAATCCATGGACTAACGCTCACCAAAAATTGAGATGATCTCGAATGTGTTTTTCGTGACTTAGAAACGCAAAAAAAATGAGGCCAGTCATGACGAAGCTAATAGTATTGGTTACCAGGCCATTTCCATCAAGTTTGGGTCTAAACGGAGCCGGTCTTTTTTTTTTTTTTTTGAAAAATCAATGGACTAACACATACCGAAAGCTGAGATGCTCTCAAATTATATTTCATATCTTAGAAACAATAAAAACGCCACGTCAGTCATGACGAAGCTATTAGTATTGGTCACCAGGCCATTTGAACCAAATTTGGATCTAAACAGAGCCGGTCGATTTGTTTTTGAAAAATTCAAGGATTAACACTCACCGAAAACTGAGATGATCTCGAATGTCTATTTCGCGACCCAGAAACGCAAAAAAAGTATGTCAATCATGAAGAAGCTATTAGTATTGGTCACCAGGCCATTTGAACCAAATTTGGATCTAAACAGAGCCGATCGATTTTTGTTGAAAAATTTATGGACTAACACACACAGAAAGCGGAGATGACCTCGAATGTCTGTTTCGTGATCCAAATGCAAAATAATTGAGGTCGATCATGACAAAGCGATTAGTATTGATCACCAGAGTGTTCATACAAAGTTTGGGTCAAAACGGAGCCGGTCGATTATTTTTGAAAAATCTATAGACCAACACACACCGAAGCAGAGATGATCTCTAACTTCTGTTTCTAGATCGAGAAACGCAAAAAAAGCGAGGTTAGTCTTAACTAAGCTATTAGTATTGGTCACCAGGTCATTTCCACCAATTTTGGGCTAAACGGAGTTGGTCGTCTTTTTATTGAAAAATCCATGGACTAACGCTCACCGAAAATTGAGATGATCTCGAATGTGTTTTTCGTGACTCAGAAACGCAAAAAAAATGAGATTAGTCATGACGAAGCTAATAGTATTGGTTACCAGGCCATTTCCATCAAGTTTGGATCTAAACGGAGCCGGTCTTTTTTTTTTTTTTTCAAAAATCAATGGACTAACACATACCGAAAGCTAAGATGCTCTCAAATTATATTTCATATCTCAGAAACAATAAAAACGCGACGTCAGTCATGACGAAGCTATTAGTATTGGTCACCAGGCCATTTGAACCAAATTTGGATCTAAACAGAGCCGATTGATTTGTTTTTGAAAAATTTAAGGATTAACACTCACCGAAAGCTGAGATGATCTCGAATGTCTATTTCGCGACCCAGAAACGCAAAAAAAAATATGTCAATCATGAAGAAGCTATTAGTATTGGTCACCAGGCCACTTGAACCAAATTTGGATCTAAACAGAGCCGATCGATTTTTGTTGAAAAATTTATGGACTAACACGCACTGAATGCGGAGATGACCTCGAATGTCTGTTTCATGATCCAAACGCAAAATAATTGAGGTCGGTCATGACAAAGCGATTAGTCCATAAAATTTTCAATTATTTTTGAAAAATCTATGGACTAACACACACACCAAAGCTGAGATGATCTCGAATTTATGTTTCTAGATTGAGAAACGCAAAAAAAAAAAAAAAAAAAAAAAAAAGAGTTTAGTATTAATGAAGCTTTCTGGTCATCAGGTCATTTCAACCAATTTTGGGTCTAAACGGAGCCGGTCGTCTTTTTATTGAAAATTCATGGACTAACACTCACCGAAATTGAGATGATCTCGAATTTATTTTTCATGACTTAGAAACGCAAAAAAAAAAACGAGGCCAGTCATGACGAAGCTAATAGTATTGATTACCAGGCCATTTCCACCAAGTTTGGGTCTAAAAGGAGCCAGTCAATTTTTTTTTTAAAAAATCAATGGACTAACACATACCGAAAGCTGAGATGATCTCAAATTTCTGTTTCGTAACTCAGAAACACTAAAAACGCGACGTCAGTCATGAAGAAGCTATTAGTACAGGTCACCAAACCATTTGCATCAAGTTTGTGTCTAAACAGAGCCGATCGACTTATTATTGAAAACTCCATGGACTAACACTCAACGAAAGCTGAGATGATCTCGAATGTCTGTTTCTCGTTCTAGTATTGGTCAGTCACGAAGAAGCTATTAGTATTGGTCACCAGGCCATTTGAATCAAATTTGGATCTAAACAGAGCTAATCGAATTTTTTTAAAAAATTTATGGACTAACACACCGAAAGCAGAGATGACCTCAAATGTCTATTTCGTGATCCAAAATCGCAAAATAAGCGAGGTCGGTCCTGACAAAGCGATTAGTATTGGTCACCAAAGTATTCATACAATGTTTGGGTCTAAACAGAGCCGGTCGGTTATTTTTGATAAATCTATGGACTAACACACACCGAAGCTGAGATGATCTCGAATTTCTGTTTCTAGACTGAGAAACGCAAAAAAGCGAGGTTAGTCTTAACGATGCTATTAGTATTGGTCACCGGGTCATTTCCATCGATTTTGGGCTAAACGGAGTTGGTCGTCTTTTTATTGAAAAATCCATGGATGAAAACTCACCGAAAATTAAGATGATCTCGAATGTGTTTTCCTTGACTTAGAAACGCAAAAAAATGAGGCTAGTCATGACAAAGCTAATAGTATTGGTTAACAGGCCATTTCCACCAAGTTTGAGTCTAACAAAGCCGGTCAAATTTTTTTGAAAAAATATCAATCGACTTACACATATCGAAAGCTGAGATGCTCTCAAATTTATATTTCATATCTCAGAAACACTAAAAACGCTACATCAATCATGACGAAGCTATTAGTACTAGTCACCTAACCATTTTCATCAAGTTTGGGTCTAAACGGAGCCGGTCGTCTTTTTATTGAAAAATCCATGGACTAACACTCACCTAAATTGAGATGATCTTGAATTTATTTTTCGTAACTTAGAATGCAAAAAAACGAGGCCAGTCATGACGTAGCTAATAATATTGGTTACCAGGCTATTTCCACCAAATTTGGGTCTATACAGAGCTAGTTTTTTTTCTTAAAAAAAATCAATGGACTAACACATACTGAAAGCTGAGATGCTCTTAAATTTCTATTTCGTTACTCAGAAACACTAAATACCGTCAGTCACGACGAAGCTATTAGTACAGGTCACTAGACCATTTCCATCAAGTTTGTGTCTAAACAGAGCCGGTCGACTTTTTATTGAAAACTCCATGGACTGACACTCACCGAAAGTTGAGATGATCTCGAATGTCTGTTTCGCTACCCAGAAACTCAAATAAAGCTTTGTCGGTCATGAAGATGCTATTAGTATTAGTCACCAGGCCATTTGAACCAAATTTGGATCATAACAAAGCCGGTTGATTTTTTTTTGAAAAATTCATGCACTAGCACTCACCGAAAGCTGAGATGATCTCGAATGTCTATTTCGTGACAAGAAACGTAAAAAAGCTATGTCAGTCATGAAGAAGCTATTAGTATTGGTCACCGAGCCATTTGAACCAAATTTGGATCTAAACAAAGCCGATCAATTTTTGTTGAAAAATTTATGGACTCACACACACCGAAAGCAGAGATGACCTAGAATATCTGTTTCGTGATCCAAAAAAGCAAAATAAGCGAGGTCGGTCATGAAAAAGTGATTAGTGTTGGTCACCAGAGTATTCCTACAAAGTTTGGGTCTAAACGGAGCCGGTCGATTATTTTTGAAAAATCTATGGACTAACACACACCGAAGCTGAGATGATCAAGAATTTCTGTTTCTAGACCGAGAAACTAAAAAAAAAAGCGAGTTTAGTCTTAACGAAGCTATTAGTATTGGTCACCAGGTCATTTCCTCCAATTTTGGGTCTAAACGGAGTTGGTCGTCTTTTATTAAAAAATCCATGGACTAACACTCACCGAAAATTACGATGATTTCGAAAGTGTTTTTTGTGCCTCAGAAACGCAAAAAAAAACAAGGCCAGTCATGATGAAGCTAATAGTATTGGTTACCAGGCCATTTCCACCAAGTTTGGGTCTAAACGGAGTCGGTCTTTTTTTTTTTTTTTTTGGACTAACACATACGGAAAGCTGAGATGCTCTCAAATTTATATTACATATCTCAAAAAGGCTAAAAACGCGACATCAGTCATGACGAAGCTATTAGTACTGGTCCCCAAACCATTTCCATCAAGTTTGGGTCTAAACGGAGTCGATCGATTTTTTTTTTTTTGAAATATCTATGGACTAACGCACACCGAAGCTGATACGATCTCGAGTTTATTGTACGGGCCGTACATTCCCGACACACACACCTCAAACAATATAAATATGCAATTTCAGTTCTTTTCTTATTTTCTCATCCTCTCCAAGCCCTAACACGAAGGTTCTCTCCTCTCATCACTCTCATACACTAAGGTAAGCCTATTCTAAGCATTCCAAGTGAATTCTAACATGTATACATGAATTCTAAATAGAAATTCATTGTTCTAAACCTAGGGTTTTCTTGAAAACCTATCTCAAGAATTCAAGATTAAGGCTTTTGGATTTCTTCTTCAAGTTCAGACTTTTTCTACAAGTTTTTGAGCGATTAAGGTATGTAGAATTTCTTTCCACGTTTGGGAACATCATTGTTCTTCCCCACGCCACGTTCATCCCTAAAAACACGAAGTTCCATAAACCTAGGGTTTCCATCTCAATTCGTGATAACCTTAGTTACATGTATCATGCTACAACATGTTTGTATTACTAGTTTGTTATTGTATTCTTGATATTCCATTTTGGTTATTGGGAATCCGTCTGTAATCCATTAATACACATGCTTTGCATTTCATGGGTTCTTAAATGCAAGATATGAATTATTATGCCTATTTTCATGAAGTTCTACATCCTTCCATGTTTTCATGCAAGTTATATTATATATCTATATCCATGTTATATCACATCAACAATCATGTTTATGTAATTCATGGGCTTCTAAGCCAATTATATCCATGTTCATGTTTTGGGAGTTGCACAGATTATCGAGAAGGTTTAATACTTGAAAGTACGCATGCTAGCCTAGGATAAGGATCGCTCCGCCCAGTTAGGACGATTCCTTCATGTTTACCCCTTGCGGTTTATTGTATCCATTCATGTCGTGTTCATGTCTTGTACCCTGACAAGGTACCAGATGGCTTAGCTGATCGGGCAGAGATCAGACGCCATGTGCTTACATGGTGGTTACATGTCGATTATACTAAGGCTCTCCATCTTAAAATGTTTTACTCATGCTATATGTACATTCATGTCCGATGATGCTCATGTTCATGTTCAGCTTACATATTCAGTTCTATTATTTCATATGCCATGTTTATTTCATTCAATTATTTTACATAGCAGTACAATTCAAATGTACTGACGTCCCCTTTGATATGAATTTACAGGACAACCCATTAGCTCGTTAGGACATTGCTCGTATCGGCTTTTGGTGAGCCCCATTCCATTCGGGGTGTTATCATTACTTTATTTTTATATCAGTTATGTAGTCAAGGTATGCCGGGGGCCTTGTCCCGGTATATAGTTTAGCAATCAGACTCATGTCAGAAGTTTCAAAGACTAGTCAGTTATGTCATGTCAGATGTTTAGTTGAGTCGGCCTCGTTGGCTACATTATTATATTTTCGCATTCATGATATAATAATATTTTCAGACTTATGATTAGTGAACTCCATGTTTTCACAAGTCATGCATGTTTACATTATATTCCGCATCAATTCATGCCCCATGTTGATTCGGCAAGCCATGTGGTTCGCTCGGTCACATGCAGCAAGGCACCGAGTGTCGTGTTACGCCCAGGCCATGTTTCGTGGCGTGACACTAACACTCATCGAAATTGAGATGATCTCAAAATTTATTTTTCGTGACTTAGCAATGCAAAAAAATGAGGCCCGTTATGACGAAACTAATAGTATTTGTTACCAGGCCATTTTCACAAAGTTTGGGTCTAAACAGAGCCGGTCAATTTTTTTTTTTTTTAAAAAATCAATGGACTAATACATACCGAAAGATGAGATGAGCTCAAATTTCTATTTCGTAACTCGTAAAACACTAAAAACGCGACGTCAGTCATGAACAAGCTATTACTACTGGTCACCAGACCATTTTGATCAAGTTTCAGGTATAAACGGAGCCGGTCGACTTTTTATTGAAAAATCCATGGACTAACACTCATCGAAAATTGAGATGATCTCGAATGTCTGTTTCGCGTCGCGACCCAGAAAAGCAAAAAAAGCTTTGTCAGTCATGAAGAAGCTATTAGAATTGGTCACCACGCCATTTGAACCAAATATAGATCTAAACAGAGCCGTTCGATTTTTTTCAAAAAAAATCCACCGACTAACACTCACCGTAAGATGAGACGATCTCGAATGTTTGTTTCGTGACCCCAAAAAAAAAACTATGTCAATCATGAAGAAGCTATTAGTATTGATAACCAAGCCAGTTGAATTAAATTTGGGTCTAAACAAAGCCAGTCAAATTTTTTTGAAAAATTTATGGACTAACACACACCGAAAGCAGAATTTCGCGATCCAAAAATGCAAAATAAGCGAGGTCAGTCATGACGAAGAGATTAGTACTGGTCACCAGGCTATTCATACAAAGTTTGGGTCTAAACGGAGTCGATCGATTATTTTTGAAAAATCTATGGACTAACACACACCGAAGCTGAGATGATCTCGAATTTCTATTTCTAGACTGAGAAACGCATAAAAAGCGAGGTCGGTCTAAACAAAGCTATTAGTATTGGTGACCAGGTCATTTCCACCAATTTTAGGTCTAAACAGAGCCGGTCGACTTTTTATTAAAAATCGACTAACACTCATCAAAAATTGAGATGATCACGAACTTATTTATCGTGATTTAGAAACAGAAAAAAAGAGGCCAGTCATGACAAAGCTAATAGTATTTATTACCATGCCATTTCCATCAAATTTGGGTCTAAACGGAGCCGGTCAATTTTAAAAAAAAATTCAATGGACTAACACATACCGAAAGCTGAGATGATCTCGAATTTTTATTTCGTAACTCAAACACTAAAAACGTGACGTCATTCATGACGAAGCTATTAGTACTAGTCACCAAACCATTTCCATAAAGTTTGGGTCTAAACGGAGTCGGTCGTCTTTTTATTTAAAATCCATGGACTAACACTCACCGAAAGCTGAGATTATCTCGAATGTCTGTCTCGCGACCCAGAAACGCAAAAAAAAAAACTATGTCAGTCATGAAGAAGCTATTAGTATTGGTCACCAGGCCAGTTGAACCAAATTTTGATCTAAACAGTGTTGGTCTATTTTTGTTGAAAAATTTATGGACTAACACACACCGAAAGCAGAGATGACCTCGTATGTCATTTTCGTGATCCAAGAACGCAAAATAAGTAAGGTCAGTTATGACGAAGCGATTAGTGTTGGTCACTAGGCTATTTATACAAAGTTTGAGTCTAAACGGAGCCGGTCGATTATTTTTGAAAAATCTATGATCTAACACATATCGAAGTTGAGATGATCTCGAATTTCTTTTCAAGACCGAGAAACATAAAAAAAGTGAGGTTTGTCTTAATGAAGCTATCAGTATTGGTCACCAGGTCATTTCCACTAATTTTGGGTCTAAACGGAGTTGGTTGTCTTTTTTTCTTTTTTTTTTTGAAAAATCCATGGTAACTCACCGAAAATTGAGATGATCTCGAATTTGTGTTTCGTGGCTTAGAAACGCAAAACAACGAGACCAATCATGACAAAGCTAATAATATAGGTTACTAGGCCATTTCAACAAAGTTTGGGTCTAAACGGTGGTCAATTTTTTTTAAAAAAATCAATGGACATTACATACCGAAAGTTGAGATGATCTTGAATTTCTATTTCGTAACTTAGAAACACTAAAAACGCGACGTCAGTCATGACGAAGCTATTACTACTGGTCACCAGACAAATTCCATCAAGTTGAGGTCTAAACGGAGTCGGTCGACTTTTTATTGAAATATCCATGGGCTAACACTCACCGAAAGTTGAGATGATCTCGAATGTCTGTTTCGCGACCCAGAAACGCAAAAAAAAAAAAAAAACTATGTCAGTAATGAAGAAGCTATTAGTATTGATCATCAGGCCATTTGGATCTAAACAGAGCAATTAATTTTTTTAAAAAAAATTATGAACTAACACACACCGAAAGCAGAGATGACCTCTAATATCTGTTTCATGATCCAAAAACGCAAATTAAAAGAGGTCAGTCATGACCAAGCGTTTAGTATTGGTCACCAGGCTATTCATACGAAGTTGGGTCTAAACAGGGCCGATCGATTATATTTGAAAAATCTATGGACTAACACACACCGAAGCTGAAATGATCTCGAATTTATATTTCGTATCTAAGAAACACTAAAAATGCGACGTCAATTATAACGAAGCTATTAATACTGGTCACGACACGATTTTCGTCAAGTTTGGGTCTAAACGGAGCCGGTCGATTTTTTATTGAAAAATCCATGGACTAACACTCACCGAAAGCAGAGATGATCTCGAATGTCTGTTTCGCGACCCAGAAACTCAAAAGAAACTATGTCAGTCATGAAGAAGCCATTAGCATTGATCACCAGGCCATTTGAACCAAATTTGGATCTAAACAGAGTCGATCGAATTTTTTTGAAAAATTTATGGACTAACACACACCAAAAGTAGAGATGACCTCAAATGTCTGTTTCGTGATCCAAAATCGCAAAATAAGCGAGGTCGGTCATGACAAAGCGATTAGTATTCGTCACCACAGTATTCATACAAAGTTTGAGTCAAAACGGAGCCGGTCGATATTTTTGAAAAATCTATGGACTTAACACACACCGAAGCTGACATGATCTCGAATTTTTATTTCTAGATCGAGAATTGCAAAAAAAAAAAAGCGAGGTTAGTCTTAACCAAGCTATTAGTATTGGTGACGAGGTCATTTCCTCCAATTTTGGGTCTAAACGGAGCTGGTCGTCTTTTTATTGAGTAATCCATGGACTTACAGTCACCGAAAATTGAGATGATCTCGAATGTGTTTTTCGTGACTCAGAAAAAATGAAGCCAGTCATGACGAAGCTAATACTATTGGTTACCAGGCCATTTCCACCAATTTTGGGTCTAAAGGAAGCCGGTGATTTTATTTTTTTTGAAAAATCAATGGACTAACACATACCGAAAGCTGAATGATCTCAAATTTATATTTCGTATCTCATAAACACTAAGACGTCAGTCATGACAAAGCTATTAGTACGGGTCACCAGACCATTTCCATCAAGTTTGGTGATCCTGAATTCCTGTTTCATGATCCCGAAATGAAAGAAAAGGCGACGTGTGTCATGATGAAGCAACGAGTATTAGTCTTCAGAGGTTTAAGAAGGACCCACCAAGTTTGGGTTCAAATAGAGTCGGTCGAAAAAGTTCCGTAAGACTCATAGGCTAACACACACAAAATGCTGCAGGGATCCCACCATGTTTTGCGACCTAAAAATGCTAAAAAGGAGATGTCACTCATGATGAAGCAACGAGTATTGGCCTCCATGAAGTTTGGAATGGACTCACCAAGTTTGGATCCATGGGCTAACACACATGAAAAGCTGAGGTGATCTCGAATCCTGTTTCAACTTTGAAATGCCAAAAAAAGCAATGTCAGCCATGTTGAAGCAACGAGTACTGGTCCCTAAGCCGTTTCAGATGGACCCACCAAGTTTGGGGATAAACGAAGTCAATCGAAAAAATTCCACAAGATCTATGAGCTAACACACGAAAAAACTGAAGTCATCCTGAATTCCTGTTTATGACCCTGAAATGCCAAAATAAGCGACGTCAGTCATGATGAAGCTACGAGTATTTGTCACTGGAACGGGCTAGTTTGAGTCCAAACAGAGTCGGTCAAAAAAATTCTGCAGGATCCATGAACTAACACATGAAAACCTGAGGTCATCTTGAATTCCTTTTTCATGATCCCTAAACGCCAAAAGAGCGACGTGCATCATGATGAAACGACGAGTATTAGTCCCTAGGACGTTTAAGATGGACCCACTAAGTTTGGGTCCTAACGAAGTCGGTCAAAACTTTTTTTATAGACCATTGATTGCCAACAATATAGCAGTGTTTCATCTTTGCAGAGACACACATTGCAAAAAATGCAGGAGGCAATACTCTGTAAGAGAGCACTTGGTGCACTCGGAAGCCTTTTCTGAATATGAGAAATGATGTATTATCGTGAAATTGAGAATGCTTCCAGGAAATGATCAACCAAAGTTCAAAACTATCTGCTTGCAATTTGATAATCCATAAAGAGAAACAAATCAACATATAAACCGTAGATTGATGAGATTGGAGATGATCCACACTCATAGTTATTATACATTGATGAGACTCGGACAATCTTAAATTTAAATAGCCATCCATACCATCTCTGCTACAATGATTAAGGCATATAAGTTGCTCTTAAATCTGTCACGTTAAAAATGATGACTTTATGAACTCCTCCCTCCCGTTTCAAAAGAAACGCATGCCTTCAATAGGATTACATATTAAGTGAATCAAGGCTATCATTGGTATTCCACAACACCAGGATGCAAACTTTTTGATGCTTGCTAATTCATTGGTATTCCACAACACAAGGATGCAAACTGTTTGATGCTCTTAACGACTACAGAGTTGCCATTGTTCTCTTGCGCATTGTCCAGAAGGCAGCATAATATCGATTCTGCACTTAAAAGACCAAAGTTCAGTGTAGATGTATAAAATTACCAAAGAACGATTTATTGAACCTACCACAAACTTTTAACTATTCCTCGTGCAACTATTCTTCACTTTCCTCTCCCATTCGGATGTGGATTTGCCTAAGGTGAAGGGGTGCACATGGCACCTCAGGCGAATCCCATATCAAAATGGGAGAGGAAAGTGAACAGTTTTATACGGCATAGCACAAGTTCACATGATACGTGCGATTTTGGACTCGATAATAGCATAGTCTGTGGGACAAGTCCATGAGGCATGTTGGACAATATATGCCATGGGCTTGGGTCGTGACAATTTAAAGGAGAATATGCAGACAAATTCAAAACGGAAAATGTTGACAATCAAAGGGAGGTATAGAGTATACAGTAGTACAGAACACATAGCTAATAATATCAAAATTGTTTTCATCTATACAAGAGGATTTTTTTAATTGTAATCTAAGAAATTATGCCACTAAACCACTAGGGACCTAATACAGAAAGCATGGATTTCAAACTATGAATTTGCCCGAACTTCGCAGAATATGCCAATAGTACCGCACATGCTAGTTTAATTTACTGCAGTTATGATATATAGCCTTCGAAATTTTCTCAGTAGTAAAATTTCATTTCACTGGGAATTAACGAGTGGTGAAGGCCATTGCAGATATATGCTTTTTTTGAGAAGGCATTGCAGATATATGCTCTCATTTAATTTACTGCAATTTTGATATATAGCCTTCGAAGTTTCCTCATTTGTAAAATTTCATTTCACTAGGAATTAAGAAGTGAAGAAGACCATAGTAAGATATCTAATGCTCTCTCTTGATCATGAATATATGATGCATTATTTGTTGAGCAATATATAAGTGGTAAGTTTGAATACTATCTAATTTATTTCAAGGAATTGTCAATCTTAGTGCACATTAGGAAATGAAAGCCATAACTTTAATGGAACTAGAAGCTCCTTAGCTCATGGCATGGAGCTGCCTGTTATCACTTAGCAAGATGTTTCTTTCTTTCACGACCACAAAGATGAAAATAGACTACATTAATCATTTTAGCATTCTAATGCAAAGGATGATAAATTAATAGCATGGTAGTCAGATACTTCAATACAAATAAATGTAATTGCAAAAGAAGTATCAGATGCAACTCTGTTGGTGAAATTACACATATCATTCAATCAAGTGGAAGGTCTAAGATATATCATCTATTATGCCATCACTCATCATCTTTAGATCTAGTTGTTTCTATCAGATGAACTTGAGTCCCGCCCAGAGGCCAGAGCTATTATTTCTGTAAACAGGTAACCGCTAACTGCCAATGACTAACAAAAAATACAGACAATATGCAATTGATCTTCTTTGGTGCTCCTATATCGAACTAGACGTACCAGCTGGTACACCAGGAGCTTCTGACCATGCTGTCAACAGCGCAATGCAACCCTCTGAGGCTCTGACCCAGTTATGGTTCGTTTTGACCACTCAGAGGATTACACACAATCATAATAAAACTGTCATCCACCGGTGGCTCCAAAAACACATCCTTAATGTCTTAACAATAACCAACCGCCATAATTAGTCATCTTTTCCTTGAATGGATACCAGTGTAGCCAAAGCCTCCCTTGACGGACACTTAAACTTGAAGCGTGCAAGACAGGTTGAGCAATTTACCTAATTTAGGCAACACTTCTCATCACCTATGGACTCTTATCTTAAAGAGAGCACTAAACAAATAACTTATTTCATTCAATTGTAATTTGTTATATTCCTTTTATCCATAAAATTGTTGTTTGTGCTCATAGTAATTATTCTCAAATACATGTACAATTATTATCTTCTAGAGAAAAATTATAGTTACTAATTTTCAACATTTGCTCCTTTATTCATTAAACCTCGTGCGTCATTTGCGCTTAGTGCTTGAAGCCCATACCAACCACAGCTTTCTTTTACTTTCCTCCTTTGGTAACACTAGCAAACTATACTACATCTAGCCAATCCAAACTAGTTTGTCACTGATACACGGTTGATTGATTGAATGATTAATACAAGATAAATTTGTCAATTATTTAGAGACATCTGTTTATAGAATGTTTTCTAACTAAGGTAGTCAAGAAAATTAATATTATGCAGAACATTCTCTATGATTATGTTATTGTTGAAAGACGAAAGAATCATTACAAGTAATACGTAAAATACACTTAATATCACATTACCATAATTAAGAATCCCAAGAATTATGAAGAACTTTCCCTATTTCATGTAGCTCAAATCTCCTATAGGAGCACTCTTTTGTATATTTTTCTTGATAAGTCATCCTATTTTATGTTGTCAGCAATATCAACAAAAGCTTTGTCCCTTCTTTTCTCTTTTCACACATCTATCTATAAAGTGCTAATAAAGCAACTACCATAGTATGGAGAAAATCGATCCAAGTCAACAACAGATTGTCAAAATTTTGAAGAGCACATGGAACAGCAATATAATGTCAACAGGAGAAAATGAGTATGAATAGCACATAGCTAACACAAGATGTTAAACTTACTTGCATCATTGACTGTGGATTTGTAGTATATGTTGTCTCGATAGTTGATTCTTTCTGCACAAGAAAATAAAGCAGTCAATCTTAACAAAAATATGGTGCAAGCCACGAAAATGTTCAGACGAAGCTGAGGCTACCTCGAAGATAAATCCATAATGAAGAGCAACCCTTTTCACATCCTCCAAGCTCAGATCGATAGACATTTCCTGGATTATTTTTTTTTTGGGTGGGGGAGAAGGAGCAGTAAAACGAGTATATCATCAATTTTTAAACGGAAAAGGCTCAAATATGCCATCGAACTATCGGAAATGGCTCATTTACGCCACTCGTCAATAGTTTGGCTCATTTATGCCATCGAACTATAGGAATGGCTCATTTATGCCATCGAACTATAGGAAATGGCTCATTTATGCCACTCATCAATAGTTTGACTCATTTATGCCACCGTCTGTTACCAAAATGACTCATCCATGCCATATTTCATTAAACCTGATTTTACAATACCATATATGACACGTGGCCTCCAACTAGATTATGGTTGTGGGTGGGCAGGGTGTATGGGTTGGATTTTTTGTTAATTGGGCATTTAAAATTGGGCTGGTTTAATTAAATGACGTAGACCTCTAATTGGAGGTCACGTGTCATATCTTGTATTATAAAACCGGCGTTAATGAAAAATAGCATGGATGAGTCATTTTGGTAACGAGCGATGACATAAATGAGTCAAACTATTGATGAGTGGCATAAATGAGTCATTTCCTATAGTTCGATGGCATAAATGAGTCATTTCCTGTAGTTCGATGGCATAAATGAGTCAAACTATGATGAGTGGCATAAATGAGCCATTTCCGATAGTTCGATGGCATATTTGAGCCTTTTCCGATTTTTAAATACTAAACATGCAGCTATTTTTTATTTTTGTAGACAGAGAGCTTACATCTTCCGGACTATACATATCTGCAAAATGATAAAGCAAGGGCCCCAGGTTTATCCAGACCTGCAAGGCAAGCAGATCATTCACCATAAAATAAATATATAAAAGATGAACAAACAAATGATCAAAAAATTTGAATAATATGTTGAGCTCTATTACTTACTCCACCATCTTTGAGGACCTTTGAGATTATCTCAATATACTCAACAATGTTATGGGCAGTGTCTAGGAAGAAACAAGTGACAACTGCATCCCAAACTCCTGCACATTAATATCTGATAAGAATAGCTTCTATCATGATGTTACCGAGTTAATGAATTACAATGACTAGAACATATCAACAGACGACACATGACGAGACTTAGCAAATTGCATTTGAACCATTCATGCACTCCCCCACCCCGACCCCCCGAACCCAAAACGCCACAACCAAGAAAAGAACCGAATATATGCCATGATAATTTTACTAGATAACTGAGTTTATGGTGATCAATCATAGGAAATGCATGCCTACAAAAGAAAGCAAAAAGCAGACACTTTCACCAAGGAAAAGAATATAGTTGAGGCTCTGATTGTTAGCTGAAGGATGTTACAGATTATTTTCGCAACTGATTATGTTTAGCAAAAGACAAATGGGCTTGAAAGTGGTTCTAATGAGCTGAAAGATGAGGACAAAACTTCACTTTGGGACCCATTAAGATGCATGTGTATACCCCCATTGCAGCTCTCATTTCCAGAAGGAATAGATGAATTATCAGAATACATTATCCTTGTACTATAGGTAAATATAAGGAGTACTGTATTGTGCTTAAGATATTCTGTTTAAGGTCCTGAAGCTAATGTAAACATATGTGTATATATTTCTACATGAAATATCACATAGAAATTAGCCATAAATAAAGATTAGTGGACTAAATTTAAGTGGCATATTTGAATTGACTTGAATTAATATAAGTGGGAGCAACAGGATTGGAGGGTTCCTCTGGAATTTTCCATCTCCTATACCTGCTTGGCTTGGATCACTATAAACCTCAACAAAATCACCACCACACATGGAAAAGCCTTCAGTAATTCCTGCACTGTTTCCAAAGGAATCAATCAGAACAATACCATATAGAAGCAAAGACCAAATGGTACAAACCATTGAGTGAATTGCAGAACTCAAAAATGATCGGTTGCTTTCATAAATGATGTTGCGTATAACATAGACTATTCTCATTTCTCTCACACAGCGTAATTCAACTAACTGCATCTAGCAAACTAGCAAAGATACATCAAACAAAAATTAAGAGCTCCCTCTATCCCAATTTAAGTGTCTTACTTTCCTTTTTGGTCTGTCCCAAAAAGAGTGTCTCTTTCTATATTTAGTAGGTTGACAATTCAAACATCCTACATGCAAGTTTAAAACCACAAGATTCAAAGGATATGTTAGTACATTACACACATCTTTAATTTAAGACCACAAGATTCAAAAGCCTCTTTTTATTCCTTAAACATCGTGCCCAGTCAAAATAAGACACTTAAATTGGAACGGAGGGAGTATTTATGAGCTATGTTGTCGGACTCTTCAAAAATGTAAATGGTTGTGTGTTGGATTCTCCAAAAGAAGTGTATTTTTGGAGAATCCGACACGGGTGTGGCATAGAAAGTGAAAAGTCTGCACAAATTAGTTTATGAGAACCAAGAAGAAGACTTATGGATATGGAAGTAAATGATGACATCAAAAGATCTAGTCAACTTTGGGAAGAGTTTCAGTCGTCTTATTCCTTGCCTTAGTAATGTGCAATCAGCTACTTGGCACCTTCCCTTATTCTCCTTCCTTTCCTTTTAGATCTGAGGTAGTACTAATTAATGCTTGAATTGCTCCTATTAGAAATAGGGCTACTCTTGGGTACGAAAGAAGGATATTCCGAGCCTGGGCACATCCCTTTGATAGCTTTGTTTAGCCTCCTTTACTATGTCAATCCCCAGTAAGGGAGACTACAACAACAACAACAATATACCCAGTGGAATCAAACAATGTGGGGTCTGGGGAGGGTAGAGTGTACGCAGACCTTACCCCACCTTGAAAGGTAGGAAGGTCAAGCTTTCGAAAGACCCTACCAAGAGAGAACAAGGCAAAAGGTCGTATAAGGACAAGCATATCAAAGCAATATGAAAATGAGAAATAATAAAAGCGAGAAAGTCATGATAAAACAGTACGGAAAGAAAGGAGCAGTAGCTACCATAGATAAATAATATAATCGAAGTACAAGACCCAACAAATATAAGCAGAAATCAAAGGGCAATAAACGAATGAGCAAAACTACAACTACTCAGTAAGGGCGACTATAATTGCAAAATATATATGCAAACAAAGACTTCTTTTTATTTTCCTTTTGAGAATATTTGTCATTTCGAATCAAGGGTTATCTTTATGATAACGCATTTACTCGGATAGCACTTCCTCCAACCTAATCAAGCACCCACAACGTTTTCATATAGCTCAACAAAGACTACGCGCACTTCCCCACCTACCTATTTATCTCTTCAAAACAAGGTTATTCTTGACCTAAATCATTTACTCTTGTACCAGTTTCCTCCGAACTAATCCTGGCCGGCAACTATACATAGAACGAGATGGTTGAAATGGAGAAGTGCTACCAGGGTGTTATGTGATAGAGGAATGCCTACCGAAGTGAAAGTTAAGTTCTACATAACAGTTATAAAACCATCAATGTTGTATGACAGTGAATGTTAGGTAGAAAAGAGGCTTGCATCTTTGTTGTTCCAAGAAATCCTAGTATAATTGTTAAGGAGATCATTAAGTTTGAGGAAGTTCTTTCCAAGGAGTCTAAGAATAGACCCAATTTATAATAAAGCCAAGAATTTCGGTTGTTGAATGTGGTTGACCGACCGGCTCATCTTTGGTGCTATGATCTATCTATACTATATTAAAAGCACAAAGGCCTTAGTGAAATGTTATCGACTTTTTTACCCTTTGTTAGTGTATCAAATCCTAATTAAATAAGAATTATTCAATGCCGTAAAATTCTACTTTAGGAGTCCCCAATTTTCAATAACTATTGTCCTCATAGGATTTTGGTAAATTACTAAGGTAATAGACTTCTATCACAAGTAATCATTCTTGCATTAATTATACCCATGGCAGAAAGCATTCACAAAAAAAGTTCAAAATAAACACTAAATCTGCAAATATAATTTTTCCTATCCTTACTTTGGATGGCAAAACAATGTTGCCGTGAATTATTATACATCGACTGATTCGGTGCCAAATTATCAAACATCAAATGAGATTTGCACTACAGAGTCAACTTAATTATTTTTTTTCTTAATCATTATATAATCTTTATTGTTGTAGAGATTATGGAATGCACCTATAGTAATACTGTATTTGTCCAGTTTCGTTATTGCATAATCTTTTTCATAATTCATACTAATAGGTGAGATGAAATTGTTAAGTTGCATTCATTCAACGAGATGGATTATGATAATTATTTTGTTAATGGTGACAGTTTGACGCATTTTAGATTAGTTATTCACGGCAAATTCTCTTGAATCCTCATCAAGCCGTTAAAGGTAAGTGACTTCAACCTACTTCCAAAATTTATTTTCTATTTTCATATTTTAATCTTCTGGAAAGAGTTGTATTTGTCCAGTTTCATTATTGCAAAATCTTTTCAATACTAATAGGTGAGATGAAATTGTTAAGTTTCAGTTATTCAACGAGATCGATTACGATCATTATTTTACAATTACTTGTGACAGGTTTGATGTTTTTCACATCAATAACTCACGTTTTAATTAGTTGGAACAGATAAGGAAGGCTATCCAATCAGAAAGAGAGATGGAGAATTGACCCTGCATGTATCTGGTGGACTTTATGGAAGGAAAGGAATCAAAGATGCTTTGAAGACAACAAAAACTCTATCCAGAAGATAAAGATGAACTGTTTAGTGCTTTAATATTTTTGGTGTAAACAACAATGTCTAGAAAACATAGAATCTATCTTTGATGTCCTAGATTACATTTAGTAAGCTTCTTGGTCTTCCTATTGTAATCCCCTTTATGTTTTGGATACAAACACAACTTATAAATATATACTGTTTACCATTGTCAAAAAAAAAAAAAAAAAAAAAGGGTATCCAGTTGTACCTGAGGCAGACACTCATTTGGTTCCAAATTATTTAAAGTTCAAGATTAACCTCAAAAATGTGGAGATCATACTGGTAGGCGATGTGGACAGCATTGATGAGCTTGCGCAGGAGCTGAATTGTAGGATAGGTGTTTTACCCACTACCTATCTTGGGCTACCTTTAGGTGCCTCAAACAAAGATATTGCGGTCTGAAATCTGGTGATTGAGAGAGTTGAGAAGCGACTAGTAGGATGGCAAAAAAAGGTACTTGTCTAAAGGAGGGGAGGAAGTACTGATAAAAAGTACATTGTCTAGTATATCCACATATTCCATGTCCTTATTGAAGGCTCTGGTTACCGTGTTCGAAAGATCGGAAAGACATAAACAGAGCTTCTTATGGGATGCATCGGAGTGAATTAAGAAGTTTCATTTAGTGAGTTGGAAAGTTGTCACATCACCAAAGAAATGGGGAGGGCTTGGAGTGAAGAATCTTAAGGTCTTCAACAAAGCTCTGTCAGGTAAATGGATTGGGAGTTCACGATGGAAGAATGCCCTAAGGAGGGGGTGATAGCAGAAAAATATGAAGCAATAGAAAGGGGATGGAGGACTAGAGACATCACGGCCTCATTTGGATGCGGGAGAAGTCACATTTTTTTTTTCTTTCCAAAATTGGGGACGGAAGCAGAGTTAGCTTTTGGGGCACAGGGGAAGCTCTTCCCAACTTATACAAAGTATCGTGCCAGAGAGAGATGACAGTCCAGCAAATTAGTAGATCACATGCGGGGAAGCACATTGGGACTTGAGATTCAGGTGGAACTTCTACGATTGGAGTTAAGTCATTTTCATGATCTGGTTGAGATATTGTATGGGCAGAACAAACCACACTATAGCTAATGTATGGAGATTGCGTGAGGGTATGGATGGTTATTCACTGTCAAGTAATATTATCAGTCTTTGTTAGGGGGAGAGGAGCTTATATTTCCACACCGCTCTATTTGGGTCCCCATGACGCCAAGGGATGTGTGTTTCTTTGTGTGGCTGGCAGCGAGATGAGTGATATTGACAACGAAAAAACTACGAAAGAGGAGGATCATGTATGTTAGTTGGTGCTTCATGTGAAGGTGTTCGGGCGAAGATGTAGACCATCTCCTTTTACATAGCAAGGTGGCTACTCGTTTGTAGCCAGTGGTTCTTAATTGGATTGGAAATGGCTGATGCCGGACATAGTGAAAGAGGCATTGCATAGTTGGGCCGTCAAGAGGGGGAAAAGATGCACAAGGGCATGGCATGTTGCTCCATTAGCGGTAATTTGGAAAGAGAGAAATAAGAGAGCATTTGTAGGGGTTGAACAAGAATTTGTTAAATTGCAAAATAGTCTTATATTTCTAGTTTCTTTTTGGTGTACCTATGAGGTCACTTTTTGTTTAGAAGATTGGGTTTCTTTAAAGGAGAACCATATTTTGGTGTAGGTTCTCTCTTTTTGGTATACGACTTGTGTATCATCTCATTGCATTTTGTACAATTATGGGGACTAAGACGCGAAGGTGCTGGCAGTGGTAAACAACAACTCAAAAGCTCTAATTACCTCATACTTGAATTGTTTATAGAAGAAGCTGCAGATAACCAACTAAATGCAGAGAAGTTGAATCATAGAATTCATTTTACAACCTAAAATAATTATAAAGAGGGAGAGAAAAACCTATTCTTTTTTTTTTTTTTTTTTTTTTTTTTGAAAAGGTAACACTTGTATATTTATCTAAAAATCAGACCTGCCACAAACAGTTACAGGTCTCCATAGTTACATAGGAGTATTCAGAATTCAATCCTATAACAAAAACTTATATAGAACCTAAGACATCCATAAATGATTCTAGATCTTCCATATACTCCTGTTTACACCAAAAATAGAATAAAGCAGGACAGTTCATTTTCATCTTCTGTAAAGAATCACACTTATTTTCAAAACATCTAAGGTTCCTTTCACTCCACACAGACCACCAGATGCAAGCTGGTATAATTCTCCATCTCTCTTTGTGGCCAGAAAGGTTGGCATAACTATTCCACATCTCCAGGAATTGTACAATTTTCGCAGGCATTATCCAAGATAACCCTTTCAAATTGATGAATAAACTACATATCTGAAAGGTAATCTTGCAGTGAATTAACAAAGGTAATCTTGCAGTGAATTAACAAAGGTAATCTTGCAGTGAATTAACAGGTGACTAACAGTCTCTGCTTCTTCACCACAAAAGAAACACCTTGGACAAAAATTAAAACCCCTTTTCATGAGATTTTCCTGAGTCAGTACTGCCTGCTTAGCTAGCAGCCAGACAAAACAAGAAACTTTGAAAGGGATCTTAGCTTTCCATATCAATTTCCATGGCAAGTCATCAATCTGGTTTCTGAAAATGTTAAAGGTCTTGTATGCCTCCTTTACAGAAAACTTGCCTAGTTTGTGATTATGCCAGATTAGGCAGTCTTCATCATCAGATGGTCCCTTAAATTGCTCCAAGGTTTTTTAGAAATCTGCTAGTCTCTGAATCTCCCAGTCATTTAGTAGTCTTCTAAAACTCAAATTCCACCCCTGATTAGAGAAAAACCTATTCTGGCTCCTAAATATCCAGTTTGGACCCCGGATATGCCTCAAAAGTTTTGGAATTTAAAACTCATGTAAAACAAAATGAAACCTCAAAAGTTTTGGAATTTAAAACTCATGTAAAACAAAATGATAATTTAATCTTCTTGACTTTTATTGCGTCATATTATTTCCATCCTGCTACTTGCAACACAGACCACTAAAAACGGTGTCATAAGTTAGCCTTCACCATCCCACCACATTCACAGATCTAATAATATCCAATGTCAGATAATTTCACAAGTTGAATGGTTACACCAAGTATTCATATCATTATCAAGAAAGAAAAATTCATTTGATAAGCATGACATGCATGAGAGCAGTAGAACACATAAGACGCTACAAACACGTTGAGCATACCTAGCTGGATGGATATCTGGAATTGGGACAGGACGAAGCTGATCATTGTCTGACACCGAATTGCAATTGCTGTGTATCCATGGAAAGATTGTCCATTCACCAGTAGCTTGGGTACTATATATGTTACAAAGGTAGCAAGGTCAGAACCATGGATCCACATTTTTTTAGGAAATGACTGACCTAAGAACTTACTGATTAAGAATAAAACTGGAGCAGATCATCATGTAGTATGAGAACTCGTTTCCCTGGCTAGCAAAACCTGTTTTCAAGATTCAGTATTGGGTTAAGCACAGCTATTAACCAGATTACGGAAAGGTTCCAACTCCAGGAAACCTACCAAGACATGAAATTTCTAGAGCAAGTCTTCCAAGTCCAGCGCCAGGAACCAAACAGGCTGGAGGACTACTCAAGAAGAACTAAGATTTTAGAATTTTCCAGTTGACAACAGAAATAACAAATAGCCTAAGATTAAAGGCAATGGAAACTGCAAAAGGAAGTGACGAACTTTTCTTTAGATCGATTAGGAAATAGGCGTTCAAGCTCTTCCAGAATGGGCCTATAACACTGATCACGTTCTTTTTCACCCTGTACAATAAAGACAATAAAAAGTTGATCTTCATTTTCTTGTTTTCTTTTTCCCCTTTTGCCTCTGTCTGGGGATATTCTTAGATAGTTCACTTGATAGTAAAGAATAAGTCAAGAAACCAATAAAGAACCATGTCTACCTCCTTGGCCCAGTCTCTTACAATGTTTCTGATGATACAACGAACCTGGGAAAAAAAACTATTCAAGAAGCACAGTAGTCGCATATGTATAACGACATAACAAAGAAAAAGACAATTTAGCTAAACCGATGAGCAACAAAACAACTTTTCCTCAATACCAAACTAATTGACACTTGACAGTTGACAGCAATATGAATCCTTCCTATATATCCATTCTGTCCAATAATAATTTTGACGGAAATTATGTAACATTTTTACAGTACATCAACAATTCAACATGAGAATGGAAATTCACTGACTTCTAGTTACTCTGACTTTTTAAAGTGGGATGGAAAAGACCAATCTGGATACGCTGAACAATATCCTATTCAAGCGGAGACAGGAAATATTCCACATAGCTTTAAAAAAAAAAAAGGAAACTGTCATCCTGGAGAGGTGCAACTTACTGCATGAAAAAACTAGTTTAATAGCTCACTCTCCTGTATGCACTCTCTGGGACAGATACTAACATATTTCAAACAGCAGAACCAAAAACAACAAGATACCTTATCCACATCAACAAGTGGAACATGCAGCTGCATAGATGGGTCCAACCAGTCCGGAGGTGATGAAGATAACTGAAACCGCAGATGGTAAGGAAATAAGTATTAGCAGATCAAATTAACTACCTCAAGAGTAAGTAATTATTACAAGGAAGTAAAATGACAAAGTTATACAAGACATGGGAAAGAGGGATAATACTATTTCTCTCTCCTTTAGGTGGTTCATCATGTGCAATAAGAAAGAGAGACAATCATGGTACTTACTCTTTCCAATCAAATTACCAAACATCAATTCAGAACCTTTACAAACTACATATGAGTTATTTTTTCTTACGGCGTGGGTCTTTTCCCAAGAAACCACTTAGACCAATTAGTGTAATAAGATAGAATAAGAACACCAACGGGCACGAGAAAAAAGGCATTCCTCGCTCACCTCTAAATGGATCTTGTTTCAAATGGTCATCATGCTCATTTGGGATTATTTTCTTGACTTGAAAGGATTTAGCACTTATTTACATTGATCCTATGGTCCATCAGGGATAAAAGAAACTCCGTTCACTACAGTTATAAAGTTATCACTAGACAACCATCCCCTCCCATTAAAAAATGGGAATGGGTTGACCATTGTGATTAGATTTATATTTTTTTATCACCCACCTGATTATTTTAAAAGGTACCACCTGATCTTTTAATTCTACTACTCGAACTCATAGATAACATATCTTTGAACTCTATTTTTTTTTAATGACGGGAATTGGAGGTTTCAGGTAGGTGCTTTACATTTCCATTGCAACAAGCAGAAGCATATGTGTCCCGGTCTGGAAGGCTCTTACAACCATCAATGCCTTGCTCCTGTTGTCATCTACAAAGGTCAACTCCATAGTAAAATTAAAATAAGAGTAACACGGTAATCACCAGATATCAGAAATTTCCAACAACTGCATAGAAGTAAGGACCTCATTAAATTTTGTTGGTGCCGGGCACTTCCCATTGCAGGTTTCTTCAGAGCTCGGTTCAGCCGAGCAGTGGCAATCTACTCCACCACTAGTTGAGGTTGACTCACAGAAGCAAAGGTTCCTTGATCTATAAAAGTGATGACTACCTGACGAATCATCTAGATGTTGGCAAATATCAACATCCTGGCTCATATCAAGTGGCGGCTCAAACATCTACAAGTTAACACATGAACAATTGGACCTCAGCTTATTGTATCATACAAACAACTGGTTTTTACTAGGTTTAAGACCATGAAATGGCAAAAATTTATGATAAACCAACAGGATGGAATGAACAAATAGAACAGAAGATGAAAATTTGATAAAGAGCCCCGCATCACCTTTAGCATCTCAAATATGAAATATGAATTCTGAGCGATGCACCTGCACCACAAAAAGTATGATTGGTTTGGATCACAAAAAAGACAATGCTAGAGAGTAAGGACTAGTGTTTCAACCATTGCAATTCTTACATATTAGAAGACAAAGTTGTTCATGTAGCACCATATGATAATATTAGAATAACAGTGAAAGCAGAATTTAGCTAAAAGGCAAAGGGGTTCTTGGCAGACATGCACGTTTAAAAGTAGACATGGTTTGTCCATGAGGGGACATTGGTGGTTGAGGCATTTAGCGTAACAACATCCCTGGTTGAATTTCCAACTATGACACGTAGTGTCAGTCCTCGTGGGCAGGTTTAACCCCACACTTGTGCTTGAGGGGAATAGGAGGTTCATCGCACTAGTAGGTGAATGCAAATTAATCCGGACACCACTGTCATCAAAATGAAAAAGAAAACACCGACATGGTTTTTGATAACATCATAAAACTGATTTTCCAAAAGAAAACGCCAACATCGTTTTTGAGAACACAAAACTGATTTTCCATCAACAACACAAAATATGTTTAAGTAGGGCAACAAACTTCTTGCTACCTTATCAGCCCCACGCCACTAACGTGCTCATACTTTGAGATCAGATTTTCCGGTTCATAGTTTTTGGAGTGGAATAGTATCAATATAATAGGGCTGAACTTAAATTGAGGCACATGATTAGAGTATGTTAGTCATATAATTTCACTCTTGTGCTAAAATAAGAATGGTTTGTGATATATCCTTATTTCATGTTGAGAAGAGAGGATCCACTAAAGAGAACCCCAATCAAACGACTTAAACAATAATACTACTGCCAAACAAAATGAAACAAGGAGAACGCAAGTACCTTACCATCCACTATTCAACCTCAGTTTTCTTCTTATGAGAAAATATAGTATATGTAAATGCACATAAAGAATATGAACGAGGAGAAGACATCAAAAGGTATGGAAAGAATGAACGCTCAAAAAATTCTTGATTTTTCCTTTCCCAAACTAAAGCTAGATGCAAACTTTTATCTTGGAATACAGTAGCAGTGCGCTTTATTAGCAAATACACCACGCCATTGCGACCTTAGTTTATCACTGGGATTCAACCATGAAAACTTCAGCCCAATTCAGGTTCCTTCAGGCAACCACCTCACATTCTTCCCTTTTTTTTTGAAAGCAGCCTCACCTTTGCAAAGCACATCTTCTCATTTAACTAGTTTTCATAAAGCGTCTAAGAATTACAAATAATTCCATTACGTTATCATATTCATCATTTTCCTTCAATGGGTACCTAGTAGTTCTCATCAGCAGCTTATTTCCCGCTGGTTGATCCACCGAATGAAAGAGGAAAAGGTTTCTCTGGAAGACATGCAAAATTACATTTCAAAGTAGTTCTGCTCACATCATAAACAGCTATATGCATAGCTAGTCTCACAGCTAAACCCAGGTTAGCAATGTTAGGTTACACTTTATCACATTTTTTACAATAACAACAGCAGATCCTAAGATTTCAGCAAGCACAAATTTTTCAAATGTTCCAAAGGAAATCGAATCAATTTCATTGCATGTAAGGTTACAACTAATCCTAATCAGCAGTATAGTCAGTTGATCAGATAAATGTACCATCTAAGCTTCTGAAACTTCAAGGGAAGGTGAGATAGTAGGGCCTGCAAAGCATGCAGCACAAGTCAGCAGAAGTATAGACAAAGGGATCTGAGGACATCAAGGACTAGCTAAGTCAACCACGTCAGCGCATAAGAAAGACATGGCACGAAAAGGGAAACAATAAATTGCAAACTCAACAAGGTTGCTTCAGAAATGTAAGTATCATGCAACAAAATATCTATCAGGGACAAAGAATACCTTATGGTGTGGCGGTAGCTTTGTAAAAGACCTTTCCCATCTTTTCACATCCTCTTCTGCAGCTTCAGGATAACTGTACATAAAGTAAGACAAGTAATCAGAATGCATTTTTCAAATAGTATTATTCCACGCGCATAAGTTTTTATTTTGGTCATATGTATCTATCAGCCTGTTTGGATGGGCTTAAAAAAAGCAGCTTATAAGCTGTTTCCAGCTTATAAGCTGCTTTGGATAAGCTAAGTCAAACTGGCCCAATTAATTTTTTGGGCTTATTTTAAGCACAAAATGACTTTAAGCTGGCCAGCCAAACACTCAAAAAAGCTAAAAACAGCTTATAAGCAACTTATAAGCCAATCCAAACGGGCTCTATATTGCCAAACTAAACGCAACTGAAGAAAATAGTGGCTCTCAGACATAGGTTGACAAGCTACTGAGGCTTAGGATATGTTTGGTATGGCGGAAAACATTTTGCAGAAAATGTAATCCAATTTTCCATGTTTGGTTGGTCAAACAAAACATTTTCTCTAGGAAAACAAGTTGTTTAAAAATGAGGAAAATGACTTCCCTAATGGAAGCAGAAAAACAAATGATATTCCAAGTTCATAGTCTCCTCCCCACACACCCCATCCCACCCCCAAGACTGTTTTGCTAGATTAATATCAAATGGTTTAGAGATAATATCTTTTTGGTTACTTACCAAATACTAGAAAACAAGTAAAAAACCTAGTTGATTTTCTAAGAAAACATTTTGCGTCATAGCAAAGACAGCCGCAAAATAATGGAGTGAAACAAATATGCGTCAATCCGAGATTAGTGTATGTATTCCGGTCTATTCAGGTCCATATCAGAATAAGATTAATTTACACTAGAGTAAGTTAATGCACGTGGAAAAAACAATTGGAAGGTTGGTGATTATTAAAACTTATGAATAGATTAGGGTAAGTAACTGTAAAATGGGGAATTAAAGAGTGTGTGTGTGTGTGTACTTGAGGTATGCGCTGATGATACGGCGGAGGGACTTGACTTCTAGGGCTTCTTCCATCTTCCGACGCTCAACTTCCTCTTTGCTTTCGATGTGCGACATTGCCGGAGACCATCAACTCTCTCAACCCAATTCTTTTCCCAAAATGTCTGCACTTTTGCCTCAGACAATTCACTCTCTGGTAATACGAACAATGTGCAAAAACAGCAAGGGTTATTATTACTTTGCTACTGTATATGAGAATGCCAATCTTTTTTGTCCATTTTTACTCCCTGAATTATCTTAAAAATTATCACATATTTTGATAAATTTGAATAACTTTATGGCCTTTTTAATATTATAAAGAGTGATGATGTGTAAAAAGTATAGCCATACTATAAAAAATCTATTTATTCAACTAAATTTAAATATATTTTTAATCCATTTTACGCCTAATTGGAGCTAATTTTGGTAAATATGAATAACTATAGGAGCTTTTTTAATGCTACAAGGAGTGATGATGTGGAAAAGGTGATAGTGACACTACAAAAAATCTATTTATTCAACCAAATTTAAAATTGATCAAAAAGTTTGTTGTCTTTTTTTTTTTTATGTGGAAATGATTATTAAACTTGTTTCAAATTATTTTATTCCTATAAAATTTATTATAGACAAGTAAAAGAATATCATGACATTCTCTTTCTACCTCAGTACATGCTCAATTATTAAATTAAAAATAATTTTTAAAGAACAATGTAGGTGTTGCTTACATACACGTTTAAGAAATTACCATATAAATTTCTTTAAAAAAGAAATTAAATTAAGAAAAAATAAAACATATATCATTTCTTAACATGTTTTTTTTTTTTAAGGAATAGGAAAGATTAAGTAAGAAAAATAATAATTTTATAAACTTTTCAGTTCCTTTTGTTAATTGAATTTGAAAGAACTTCTACAAAAGTATTTCATCATATCAAGACTTTTATTTATTTAATTTTAAATGCTAATTTTATTTATTAGTTAACTTCATTGACGTCGTCATACAACAATTTGTAGCATCATATATTCTTTTATTAGTGTAAATATTTTATTTTCCCCCAAAAATGTGTTAGCCAATATAAGCTTAATTGAGAAAAAAATTAATATGTTAATCCAACATACGGTAAAACTCAATTTGAATCATTAAAGACTTTAACCCCAAAAAATTTCAATATAATAAAGAGGAGAAGAACTTTGGTGCATGCATTTGTTTGAAAATAAAAATGAAGTCTAAATATACTCTAAAAAAAATGTTATTTTCTAACTTACAAAAACTTTTATATGATTCAATATTTTAGCAATATTGAGAAATTGTCGAACTATCTTTACAACTAATACAGTGTAACAAAAACATAATAAAAAGCAAAAGTTGCAAAAAAAAAAAAAAAAAGAAAACACACACACACACACAAAAAAGGCTATAAAATTTGCACGATTTCCCTTCTTTTGGGGTGGTCTTCAATTTTTGCTCCTCAAATTGCTGGTTTTTAATTTTTTTCCTTCGCCTAAAATACTCAGAGATTCTGGATTCGAATCCCGGCTTAATTATAAAAATAAAAAATAGCAAGGCAAAAAGTCCTACCCTATGCGGCAATATTTGTAAGCGCATAATTAAAGTACATCTTATGCGGATCAAACGCAATATCAATGGATCCTTTTGCACAAATATCCTCAAGAACACGAAAAATTGCTTGGCCCCTAAAATAGTACTCAAGGTTGCTTTTACCCTTTTCTTTCTAAAATTATTATTATTATTATTATTAGGGGTAATTTGTAACATCACAAAGTCTATTTTCTTATATATTTTATTTTCGATCAAAGGCGCCACACATGATTAGGACGGAATGAATCTAAAAGAATGTGTAGTATACATATTTGCACAACAAATTAAACTATTGTGTTTAAAAGAAATGTCAGGTCTTCTATGTTTTTCATAAATCATATAAAAACAACAAAAAACAAATGTGGAGAAGTCAAAAAAATGAAAGGGGTATTCTTGTAAAGTGAGTAAAATAGCCACTACTATAAATTGTCTTCCTAAAACGAGGGAATTGAAGAACAGAGAGAGTCTCCTTAAATACGTCTCCAAGCAAAGCGTACCACCACCGCCTTCCTCTATCAAACTTCCCAACTCTCTCTAAACAATACTACTTCTTTAACCCCAAATCTCAAAATACCCAAATCCATAACCTTCTTCTAAACCAGGTAACCTCTCTTTGTCCTTCATAATTTCCTATAAAATCTTGAATACTACACTGGCGGGAAATGCGTTTCTTTACTTTTTTGTTTGTGTAATGAGATGAATATGTCAAAATCTGAACTTGGGTTTTTTGATTTACTCATTTTAATGTAATGCTTGTTTGTTTACATCAGTGTTAGTACCAGAAATGTAGTGCCTTGGGTGTATATGCACGTAGGAACAGTGAAATTTATTCGATGCTGTTTTTTTGGGGTTCCATTTTTCTTATTTTGTAGGGTTTTTGTCATGTCTATGCTTTGCAGTGTAATTCTTGTTTACTACCCTAGCATGAATGCTATAAAGGTTGTATCTTTATTGGAATACACTAGTGGATTTAATTGTTGCTGCTATTTTGGGATTCTTGTAGTTTTATCTTAATAGGGTTTGTCTAATGTGGGATTTCCATCCATGCTTTGTAATGGAATGCTTGTTTATGTACAATAGTATCTGTGCCAGAAATGTTGTGCCTTGGAATATTTGCACGTAGGAGCTGTGTGAATGTATTCTTTGCGATTTTTGGAATTGTTATGTCTTGATTTTATAGGGTTTATGTCATGTGGGGTTTTTTGTTTTGGTATTACAGGGATTGGAAATGCCGTTATATAAAAGAAAGCCATTTGCTTTGGTGGAAAAACCAAAGGATTTGAAGCCTAATGAGCTCGTGTTCCAAGTTCGTTTTACTAAAGAGATATTTAGGGAATATGGGTAACCCTTCAAAAGTCACGATTTTTATTGAAATTTATGATCTTTTCTTTTTATTTGTGGTTTTATTCTGATAAAATTACTTTGCTGAAAAATGTAGTGAGTATTTGAAACGGATAAACCTGTATCGCCATAGGGTGTGGACATGCAAATTGACAGGAAAGAATTACTTGACGTATGAGGAGGCTTTGGTTTCGGAGAAGAAGGCTGCAGAAGAAGTTCAGAAGTTCCCCGAGGAACTAGTGGCTCCAGTTCTCCGCGATGTGCAATTCAGTACGTCAATACATTTTCTTAGCTTTATTGAGATCTGTTGGTGTTTTAATTCTGTTGGTGTTTTTAGTACTAGAGATGATCTTAATTTTGCTGTCTTGTGTTTCAGTTGAATTACTTGATCACCTAGATCTCCTATAATTTAATTTTTAAGGTTTGGTATCACTGCATTTTCTGAAGAAGATATGTTGTTGTAATGCAGCCCCGTTTAACAAGAAACAGAAAGGAATCACAATTTTTGTCTTATAAGCTCCAAAGACTTGGACAATGGGAAATATTCTGTACGATTAATTGATTTAGAATAAAGATAGAACATCCTTGTTTTTGGTCTTCCTATTTTCACAATTTGTTTTCTTCCCGCTCACATGGACATCACATATGTTTTCCTTGTATGCAATTCTATCCTAGAAGGTAGTTTACATGTGAATGTGGAACCTTTACATGTGAATGGGGAACCTTTTATAATGCAGATAAACTGTCTGTTATGATCTATCTTTTGTATATTTTAACGACGGATAAATAGATTTACTTCAGCTCAGCATTACCCATAGATGAACTTTTGGTTCAGTATTATTGGGTTTAAGGATTCTGCAAGCTACTGTTTCAAACAAATGTGGATATAGATGTGATTAGATTTGCTTTCGTGTTACAATTCTGGTGTTGTTTTACACGTTCATTCTGTTGTAGTTTTTTGTATTGATAGATGTGATTAGATTTGCGATTGGTGTTGTTTTACACGTTCATTCTGTTGTAGTTTTTTGTATTGACGATCCTTGGTAATGACTGAATTGCAGGTATGCTCAGCTTAAAAGATCTTGGGGATGCTGTTGCTCAAAAGCTGCAGGGCGGTCTTTCAGAAGGTAGTGAATTATATGGGAGGAAAAACAATCATGTATACTCCTGCAAAATTGAGAGAGTTGTGAAGGATGGTGAGAAAACTCGTTATGAGGTTGCATGGCTAGACAAATATGAAAGACTGCCTGAGAATACAGCCATCGATGAAGAAGATCTGATTAGGTGCAAAGTGCGATTTAGTAGAGCTTTTCTGAGGTCTTTTATTAGAGAATCTACATATCGAAGCATTCCGTGGGTCTTGCATGAAAAATTGGCAAAGAAGCATGGGATTCCAACTGATCCGCCAGATGAGCTTAAAGACCAATTCTTTATGCAGGATGGAGTAGTTGTTATAAATAGGAAGAGAAAGAAAAGTGAAGATAGAGTAAGTGCTCTAGTAACTGTGTACATACTGTCCGGTTAGTTTTGTCGCTTTCATGCACTAATAATAGTCTTGTTTATTCAGGAGGCAAAAGAGAATGGTTTCCGAGATCCCGACGAGATAGGAAGAGGTAGTGCTGCTGAATGTTGGCTTGTTATTATTTACTTTCTATTGTAAAGAGTTTTCTTCTACTTATTGGTACTTACATAGTCAAGTCGGATCAAGGATACTACTTCGTATATATGAATATTTACTTAACTAGGTTGCATCAGATCTTCAAATTGTTACACATCTTGTAAATGTTACATGCTTACTTGAAGTTTAGCATCTTAGGGATATTAGGTGCTGACATTTAGAATTTTTACTAAAACACGAAATTTAGGTAATTGTTTATACGGAAAAACTTGAAAAGAAAAATCGCGCAAACATCACTTACTTTTCCCAGATTCAAATTGTTATGCACCATCTTGAACATATTTACTTGGAAAGCATTCTATTGGCTTAGAAATATCATGTTTACTTGGAAGTGTTACACATTTTTTTATATAATTTAACAGAATCTTTTATTTAAATAAAGATGCCTTTTATTCCACCTTTGTGCTTTACATTTTGGAACTGGTAGTAGTAGTATATGAAGCAGTACTTCTTGCTGTCTATTTTCTCATGCACCATATTAATGCTTTGACTTCACTGCATTGACAATGCAGAAGACAAACTGAAGGCACAGTCCATTAGATATCCAATCGATGATCTTTTGGTGCAATATACAGAGTCCGATAAACAGTTGACTGAACGCCCTCCTCCATGTAGGGAATTCAACGTCCCAATGGAATGTTTGGGGGATCTTTTGATGGTCTGGGACTTTTGTACTTCATTTGGCAGGTTATTCCACCTGTCGCCATTCTCCCTTGAAGATTTTGAAAGGGCTGTCTGTCACAAAGGAAGCAACATTGTTCTCATATCTGAATGTCATTCAGCCCTTCTTCGCTTTCTTTGGAAAGATAACAGTGAGTATTTCATAGCTGTACAGAAGAAAAGGCCAAAGCTGAAGGTAATATTTGAATCATGTTATATTCTCTTTCGAAGGTCATGAATTCTCAACTCAAAGGATTTATGTTTTTTCCAGACATATGCTTGATTAACCTTCTTGTGTTAAAAAACTCTCGAAGGATGTTTTTTTTTCTTTTTCCGGACATATGATTGATCAACCTTCTTGTGTAACACAATCTGATCAAGTACGATATTTGTAAACAACAACATCAACAACATACCCAGTGTAATCCCACCAAGTGGGGTCTAGGGAGGGTAGAGTGTACGCAGACCTTACCCCTAACCTTGGAGGTAGAGAGGCTGTTTCCGAAAGACCCTCAGTTCAAAGAAAAACAACCACATCAGTCCGGAAAAAGAAATAACAACAGTCCCCAAGCCATGGAAAAATACTAAATAAAGCATGACAAAGCAATCTGGAAAAAGAAAAAAAAATGTAACTAACACAGAATCATATGTCAATCGAGGTACAAGGCACAACATATAATAACAAGAATCAGAGGACAAGAAACTACAAGAGTAATACGAAGTGGGACACGCACAACTACCTACTAGCCTACTACCCTAATCCTTGTCCTCCATAACTTCCTATCTAAGGTCATGTCCTCGGTGAGCTGAAACTGCGCCATATCCTGTCTAATCACTTCTCCGCAAAGGCTTCTTCTGCCTACCTGTACCCCTCCTGAAACCATCCATAGCCAACCTCTCACACCTCCGAGTTGGGGCATCCGCACATCTCCTCTGATGATATTAATATTCTTAAAAGGCGAAGTTGGAACTTGTCATGATGCGAGGCAAGCTCCAAAAATCCCGAGGGGACTATTTGGAGGGGAAGAGTCTCAAAGGCTAATGGCCTATGGACCTATGTTGGGTGAGTGGGTAGGGGGAGTTCACCCCCTGCATGCTTAGTATCTTAGATGTTTGCCATGGTCGGAGCATTTTCTTTCTTTTAACTTTTTAAGGTTTTTGACTATATCTTGTATAATCCGTTTGTGTTCTATTCCTTGGAATTTGGTAATTTGTATACTCTTGCGTATCTATGTTATTTTATTAGGAATTTAAAACGTTTGAATTTTATACCGTTGAATGTGTTTCCCACTACTCATGATTTTTGTTACTTTTGATATAATTAATTATATAAAAATGTTTCTCATGGATAGCCTCTTGCCGTTATAGGCAAAATGCCCATGACCTGAAAAGAATATATTGAAGCTCGCATACCATACGTTGTAACCCAAAAAAAGAAGAAGAATTAATTAAAGCTCATGGTTGAAATTTGAATTTACGAGTTCACTTTTAATATTAAGATATTTTATCAATGTAAATATTTGCAAATTGACTCATAAATCAGAATATGTTTGACATATTTCACCAATGGAATGTTTTCTCTCTTACAATGCAAACTATTAACCATGCATTCTTGTTTACACCTGATGATATTACCTATACATTTCTTTGTTGAACATTGATAATTGTCTTACCTAAATTTTCTTTTTTTGCTTCCAGATTACTTTAATCACCTGGACTGAGTATTTGTCCGATTTTTTGGAATTGACTGGTTTTGTTGAATTGTCTAATCATATTGCAACAATTAAGAGAGGTCACTATGGCCTTCTAGACATTCAGGCCAAATTGGCAATCTTGCGTGAATTGGTCTGTCGAGTCCTTGAGACAGAGTATTTTAAGGAGAAGTTGGATGAGGATATTGAAAAGCAGTATGCACTTGCAGCAACAAGGAGAGAGGAGATTTTGGAAGAATCTAGAAAGAAGCGAGAGGATCATTTGAAAATACAGTCTAATGGGAAGGAAGCAACAAAAGGGTGTGGCAACTCCTCAGATACTGGGAGCGACAACCACCTCGTTGAGAATGGAGATATACCAAGTAGCAATGGCAAACAAACATCTCAATCAAAACATTCATTAGAAAACAGGTTTATTTTTTTGTAAGTTTTTCTGGAACTTGGATGGTAACTTCATGATATCGGTTTCTTATTTTCCCTTTTTCTCTGTCTCCTGTTGCTTCCTGTCTGATGTCTGATAGCGACAATGAGCTATTAGTCTCATTTAAAAATGCTAAGAAGAGAAAGGCTGACGTCCAAAGTGCTACAGCAAAGATGAATGCTTCCTCTAAGATTGCTTCTAACAAATTGATAAAGGAAGAAGGGAAGGAAACATTAGAAAACAGGAGTATGGACCAAAGAGCTGCTCACAGAATGCGGAAGAATGAGATAAAGGAGCATCTTGAAAACAGGAGTAAGGAGCAAAGGGTGAGCACCTCTCCTCTCTCTATCTAGTTCTCTGGTTCTCTTCATCGACACACAAACATGTGGTCTCGTGTTAAACGGACAAGTGGACATACTGAACTTTTCTTACCTAGATGTTGGTTGAAATGGCTTCATTGTACGCAATTTGCACAGTGCAAAATGTGACTCAACATAAATGCTTTTTACTTGTATTTGTTAAAGATGTTCCTTATGTGTCTGCGAATTGCAGAAAGAATATCTTGAACGGGAAATCGAGAAGAGAGTAATACGCACCAATCCATTGGGAAAGGACAGAGATTATAATAGGTATTGGTTTTTCCGCCGTGATGGAAGAATATTTGTTGAGAGTTCAGATTCTGTCCAGTGGGGCTATTACTCTTCCAAGGAAGAGGTATTGATACTAGAACACATTTTCTCTTATGGTCGTCTTCTCTTACATTGTGATGATGTTCAACTTTTCCTTGTTACAGCTTGATGCTCTGATCGGATCACTGAATGTCAAGGGTGAAAGAGAGAGGGCTCTTAAAAAACAACTGGAAAAACTCTACGCTAAAATAAGGTGAGTTGAACTTCGGATGAAATACTTTCATCTGCTTATATTCTTTAATTGGAATCTCTGACGTGACTTAGAAGGAGACCACAGTTCCGGAAAAAGAAAAGAAAAAAAAAATCATGTAATGTAACTTGATGATTGGTATTAGTCTCGATTTTTTGAAGATGACACTCTTAAGTGAACTGAACTTATCAAAATAAAAATAAAGTGAGTTTTGCATGCTCTCAGTTTGGAAAAAAAGTTGACACTATCGATTTGTAGTTTGAGAAAAGAATCAAATTAGCGTTATATGCTTGATTCTTTTGATATTGCGTATCTGGAAAGTGCTGAGTGGTTTCCTCTCCATCTCTGAATGTCTTTGGTTTAACTTATTACAGCGTGGAACTTCAAAAGAGATCGAAGGATGTGGCTCAGAAGGCAGCAACAGACGATGCTGAGGTTCGGAGATCAACACGTGTCCGTGCTCCACCAAGGGATAATCCTGCTCTTGCCTTCTTGAAGTATGTTAACAAGTGGAAGGTAGACTAACCTGGAAAGTTAGACTATGCCAACATACTTTGCTGTTCAGAATTGGTATTATAGTCGCAGCTAACCATCAAGCCGAGATGAATATAGGGTTAAAGAAATTCGTACTGCATTTTGTTGAAATGACGGTTCATTTTTTTTCCGCCATTGAATGCTGGCCATGATAGGGATGAAATTTTGTTCTTTTCCATTCCTGTGATTATGGTACAGATGTAAGGTTACCATTCCAATTTTGTATATGATGTTCATCGGCTGGTTAAAGTTTTATTAATGTAGTTGCTAACATCAGTATGTTGTTCCTCTAATAATTTTGGGTATCTAACATTTGACGATATTGTGATATGGAGTGGAAGACATGTCATTTATACATGAAAGTATCATTTTAAGCTAATTGGCTTTTGAAACGTCGGGGTAAAAGGTTTGAAACACTGGTTTCTACCAGAGCAAATAGCATTATAGATCTCAGTATAGTTTTGTTCGTTAGTGATAATATTAGCTTTTGTCTTTGGGTATTGTTCTCAATAATTGAAAAGTCATAATAAGATATTTACTTTGCACTTGGTGGACCAAAGAAATTTCTGTTCAAACAATGACAGATTGACAGGTGATGTTTAGAAAATAATCCAGAGGCCTCTGCTGTCATTTTCTTTTTGCTGCTACCTTTCAGATTAAAGACTTGTTGATGTTATGAGCAATATTCTGGAGGAAGGGTGTTATAGCTTGGGTACTTCCATTCAAGTTAACTCACTCCGACCTCTTTAACATGTTTAACCTTACAGTTTTACAGTAATCACCATGAAGCATAACAGATTGGAAGATAATTGGAAATAAAAACCACACTCCACCAGCAAGATTTCTGAGAACACTGTCTTGTTTCAAAATTCATTTTATTTCTTTTGACATGTTTGTACAGTTTTGCTAAATAAACACCAACCAGTAACATTTGCTAGCATAAACTGACGTTTACATAAATGTCAAATGGGAGATGAGCTTGCTGTAGATAACAAAATTACATTATCTCAACAACAGCTCGTCCAGCAATGGCTCCCTTATCAAGATCTTTGTATGCCTGTGGAGCTTCCTCAAATTTGCAGGTCCTTGAAACAGCTGCAGTTAGATTGAATATGCCACTTTCGGCAAGCTTAATCAGCTTAGGGAGATCTTGTCTTGCTCTGGCCCCATAAGAGCCAATTACTTTTATCTAGAATCACAAATATCAACAGTGAGAAAGAGCTGCTTAAACTCATTAAGAAAACACAATAGTGCTCAGAAAAATATCTGATAGTTGTATGCCCTTACATAAACATATTATGGAATTTCATGTTCCAAAATAAGAGTAATAAATACCCAATAAATGAGGACTATTTTAACCTTTATAGCGAGTTAAAAGCTTTACTAAAATACACTAGTATGCCATTAAACAGCTTTACAGAGTAAAATACACTAGTATGCCATTTTTTTTTGGCTTACTAACAGACCAAATGAGCAGAGTTTTAAGCAGACTAGGCCCATGTCAATAAGCCACAACATAAGCCAATCCAAACGGGCTCTAGGCCCATGTCAATCCACACATATTTACTCCTTAATATCTTCATCTTACAGAATTTTGTGTTTTTAAAAGTATGTGCATATATACATACTTCTCGTTGAAGGCATAACAGTTTATGACATATCAAAAGAGGGAATGGATCTTCAGTGTTACTTCCTCCGTCTCAAATTATCTGTTGCGATTTCTAAAATTAGTTGTCTCAATTTGTTGTTTTAGAAGTCCAAGACAAAATTAATTGTTTTTTTCCACTTTATCCTTAGTAGTAATTGTTCTTCAAGACTTCAAACACCTCAATTATGGGGTGATGTTATGATTATTCAAATACCATTGAAGGGTAAAATAGTTAAAGAAAACCTTCTAATTAATGTTCTTAAGGGGCGTGTAAAAGAGAATCACGACAGACAATTTGAGATGGAGGGAGTAGCAGATTGGAATTGAGACAGACAAGAAATAAAAGACCTCCTGCACACAAAAGCACACACCTGTCGTCGCACTAGGTGGTTTATATCCACCTCCCCCTTAGCACCAGATAGAGTAAGTCCAATCATCACAGCCTTGCCTCCATCGCGAACGCTCTGCACGCATTGCGAGAATGTTTGTGGTCTTCCCAAAGCTTCAACAGCTATGTCAACACCCAAGCCTCCTGTGATGTCCTATACCAGCCGAATAGCTGATAACATTAGTTTAAGCAATCGGTATATTCTCAGATGCAAAGGGAACAAATGTTACAGAAGGAGGATGTACTTAACAACCTAACAACAACAACATACCAAGTGTAATCCCACAACCAAAAAAGCAAAAGACTAGGGGAAAAATCTCCCAACAAATGCAGATTTAAGACATTTCAGAATGCTAGAGGGAAAATTCAGATGCTAATAAACAAAATTCCAAATAGCTAGTATTATAAGCACAAGCTTTTCTTTATTATTGGACCTTTGATAGGGGCAACACAATTATTGTTCAGCAGTTTAGGATGAAAAAGATAATATCTGGTTAATGAAAACAAAAGAAAACATAATTAGTAATGTACTAATTAATTAGGATGGCCTCGTCATTAATCACCTGATTGTCTGCATTCTCTATTATACCGGTTTAACCCATAAGTGTGACACCTTAATCCAACATTAAAACAGGAGCATTATTATAGAAATAGATTAACCAGAATGGAAATACCAAAACAGAAAATAAAACATCATAAACATAGCTAAACTTGTTAGAATAGCAGTGAAAGGAAAAAGCTCAGGCAGAACCCATCTTGCCAATAACAACTAATCTAAGTTATGAGATTTAACTTAAACAAGATTTGACGCCTGGATTTAACAAAATCCACAGAAAAATGTATAAGCTAGACAGGAACTTAGTGCGGAAACAGCCCTCTTGAATACACAAGTCGGCCAATGAATTCAGAATCTATAGATCTCACTTGGAAGAATTTCACGGTCCAGTTGCACAAGCATTTTCCTATAATTATCTACAGCAGAGCGCATACAGATGTACTCGTGGGCCTTGGACTTAATGTATATTAGCATACCAACCCACCTCTTTTATCTAGAAATCAGAATGAGTAAAAACTTTATGCTGTTTGACAGTTAATTTGATAGTATATACATAATAGGTTAAGGGAAGAATCTATACCTTTATTCTCTTCACCGCATCCTCTTTTGCTGCATTTACACAATGAGTGGCTCCAAGGAATTTAGCTTTCTGCAATTTCTCATCTTGAACATCTACTGCAATAATCTCTGACGCCCCAAATGCTCTTGCTATTTGCAGACAGCTGTATCATGTTTTCAGGTAATAAATCACAGAAGCAAGTCAGAATAAAAGTAGCTAGCTTAATTCAGAACGCCCAACCATAGGAGTAGAGGTAAGAATGAATAAAGATAAAGTATGACATGGTCTACTAAGGCAATCAATTATGAATGCATAGAAATGAAGAACGGAACTTGACATTGAATAAATTGTTGAATTAAAATGGAGGTTACTAGTTAGACATATAGACTGTCTCACCAGTGTTCAGACTACAGGCGTAATGTACACATGTCAGAAACACTAAAGCATTTCGTTTTATTCATTTTAAAATTTTAAAAACTAATCAAATTAAGATGATCCAACTTTTACCTTGAGCCAACACCTCCTATACCAATCACGGCAATAGCATCACCTGGACGCACCTCAGCAGCATGAGCCATAGCCCCATAGGCAGTAAAAACTGCACATCCTAAAATGGCTGATTCTGTGTATGGCAATGAATTTGGCAGAACAGCCAATGCATGTGCTGGAACTACACAGTACTCAGCTAGACCTCCCATGCTATACATATACACCGGCTTATCTGAAAGATCAAAATATGGACCAAATCTTAATGTTAACCACATTTTTTTTGGATAAGGTAATGTTAACTACATTAGGCAATTAGAACCTATGTTGCTTGGACTCTCAGAAAATGCTGCAACACCTGTGTCGGATCCTTAAAAAATGCACTACTTTTGAAGGATCCAACAGGTACATTGATATTTTTGAAGAGTCCGAGCATCATAGATTAAAACCACATTAGAAGAGAAGAAAAAGGAGTTGACGAATAACACGAGAAAGTTTCCATTCATATATAACTAGTCCACAGCAGTCATAGACAGCCCAATGGCCAATCTGAACATGTGCCAGCTTAGCCGTTCAAATAGTCCATAAAGGACATACTCATCATACATATTAGTTAATCAATTATGCCTCAATGCCAAAATAGTTGGGACCACCGTGTGGACTTTTTGAACCCTTATAACTTATATACTTTTTTTTTTTGAGAATGGTAACAGGTACCTTTTATAAAACAGAAGAATACAATTATATTGAAAATGTTGATACAAAGCATGTCGGAGTGCTATTAAAACAAACATTTCTGGTGTGAAACATTCACGTACATCCTATAATGCTGAAGAAGAGCACTTGTGCATATGTGACAAAGGCTCTAACAATGTTAACATACTGCTTTCCTGAGTCCTAAATTCTTCAATAAAAGTAAACTCCAAGTAACATTTTTTGAACCCCCTTTTTCTTTTTTTAACCTGGTAATATGGTTTCGAAATCTCCTTGACCACCTATCTGTGCCTTCCTTCTCTCTTTTTTTTTTCTTTTCGAACAGGTAACAACTCTGTGCTTTCCTTCTCATGCAACAAGTAGTATCCACCAGAACTAGTAATACAACAAGAATGGGAGGAAATCTTACACCCAAACCAAGTGTGTTCAACCTTGGTAGTTACAATGAAAGAATCAGTTTTATCCTAAAATAAGTGAGACTTTTTTTTTTTTTTTTTTTTTTTTTTGATAAAGTAAAATAAGTGAGACTTTTCTACAGAAAAATTGCAACAAAGACCTTTGTCTACTGATTTCAGGACCATGCCAAGCTATCTGTTTAGTAGCTTAGAGAAACCACTAGCATAAGCAAAAATGGTAGCAAATTGAGCATTTGATGCATATTCCATTGAAGAATAATTCTTGACCTGAATGCTTGAGACGACCATACGTTCAATTTTGAAACTCAGATAGAAACAAGAAACATTTGCAAGTAATAAAAGCCTCCTTACCATTACTGCGGAGGAACAGCCGCGTTTCCCCATCATAAAGAGTTCCCTTCGCTCGGTTGTAAGCAAAGAAAGCCTCACATAAGTCATCTTGACCCTGTGTTTATTAGATAACGATGGCATCAAAGATTTGCCATGACTGCATCATGATAAGCAAATATCTTCAGTTTTGTAAGAAACAAATCTAACTATTATCACCTTAGAGCAGAAGAGACAGCTACCACAAGGCATGATGAAAGCTCCAACAACATGAGATCCCACAGGAAATCTGAAAAATATAACAAAAGCTGATTATCATTGAACCGCCAAGGACAACTACATCAAGGGAAAACTGTAGTATGTTTGAAGAAAATGTAACTGTTACCTTTCAATGATTTTACTGTCTGAGAGCTGTCCATGTTCAACCACTTCACCAGTAATCTCGTGCCCCACAACACAAGGGCTAGCGAATGGAAGTTCACCTTTTATTACATGCAGGTCAGAGTGGCAGACCCCGCAGGCTGTAGCGAACACATCAACAATAATATAGCTATCATATCCTTCTTATATAGATACCATTTGCATTAGCATGTGAAACTAACCATACAAGCAAAGACATACAATGCAAGCTTACAAGTGTCAAGAGCCAGGATCTAAAAAAAAAACAATTGCTTGTTGACCTACCAAAGGGCCTATGACATACATTAGTCAATAATATATATTTTCTCTAGACCTTCCTAGGCAATTTCCAAGAGAAAACTCTTTGTCTGGATTTCCGAAGATGAAAACATTCGTGCATTCGCGCATGGTTTGAAACTCGATGGATGATGGGCCCGCCCCTCTAACTATCTTCACTTAAATACCTAGCTTTTGTTTGCAGCAACCATTGAGCCGTGCGCCTAACCCACACGTAGCGCGTTGCGTTCTTCCCACTAGACCAAAGCCATTGGCTCAAAAGATAGGTTTTTTGTGCAAGTCCCAAAAACAAAACTTCTTCTTGGGCAATATGCATAAAGAGGATCATTTACTGTCAGCATAGAATTATTTTGGCAGGGAGATATTGCTGGGTGCAGGAATTGGTATCAAAAGCAACCATTTTTATGTGGGTATAAACGTTAAAGTAGTCACTGTCCAATTCAACAAAGCAACTACTTTTATCTGGGTAATTTCCAAAAGACAGTTTTTTTTTTTTTCTTTTTCTGGGCAATTTGCAAAAAAAGAAGGAAAAAAAAAAAAAAAAAGAACAATTTGAAGGCAGAAAAGCAATGTGGAGAAGGGAACAGAAAAAGAAGGTACCTTTAGTTTTGATGAGAACTTCATTAGCTTTAGGGCGGGGCATATGGAAGTCTTCAAAGGTGAGGGGTTTCCCCGGTTCCCAAAACACAGCAGCTCGCATGTGAGAAGGCCCACCGCTCAGATGGTAGTACGATGCCGCTGATGCTGCTGTACTCCTACTCTTCTCCGAATCAGAACAAAAGGATCGATTACCACATTGAGTGGAACGACAAGTAGCAGCCAAGAGTGTTGATCTAACTGAAAGGGCCAACTTTGATGATCTGCGGATAAGTTGAGGGAAAGACATAGTTTGATCGATCGCCTTTGGACAATGCTGCAAGAGTGTGTCTTTTCTTACTTGTTTACCCAACTACTGAATCAACTGGACAAAACAAAACTTCAATCCACCCAAGATTGAGAGGGACTTCTTATTATTAGTATTAGTATGAGAAATCCTAATGGATAAACATTTCGGTATGGGTCAACTTTAAACTAGACGCCACCCACTTTTCTATCTGCAGGACACGTAACTACCTTATTTCAATATTAAAACTCCGACTTCTTCCTTACAGTAACATAATACTTTTAGGGTCGTTTGGTATTGATCTTAATTTTTGTGTCATATTTGGTAGACCATAAATTTATCTTGGGATAAATTTATCGTACCAAATATGTTTTTTAACATAAGTTGGGATATTTAACAATTTTTATATCTTTTAGATGGTATAAAATAATCCCAATAAATGGGATAAATTTGTCTCGGGATAATTTCGACTATCTAGGGTCGTTTGGTACGAAGGATAAACATAAATAGTTCTGGGATAAGAATTTAGCAATTTCCTATCCTTTGTTTAGTTAGTAATCATGGGATAAGTTATTTCAGGAGTAAAAATAGTGTTGGAATAACTTATACCTGCCTAGGGTGGAATAAGTTATCCCGGGATAAGGAAAAACCTCTTCTTTTTAGAAATTATTCAATGTATAATACTTTTAGTCTAACATACCAAACCGTCAATAAAAAATAACTCCAGAATAACTAATCCCAAAGATAACTTATCCCAATGTAATTAATCTTAGCATAACTTATCCCAGCATAATTTATTTTTGAACCAAACGACCCCTTAGGGATGGTTTGGTATGATGGATAAGCAAAAATAGTGATGGGATAAAAATTTAGTACCACCTTATCCTTTGTTTGGTTACTAATCGTGGGATAAGTTATCCCAAGATTAAAAATAGTGCTGGGATAATTTATACCCATCAGAGGGTGGAATAGTAAGCCGGGAATAACTTATTCCAGGATAAAACGGCGAAATTGACTAAAATAATCCTGAAGTTCTCAAAATCCTTTTTCTACTACATAACGTGTAGGATATTTTTGTGAACAAACAACTTTTTCTTAAAAGTTATGCAATGCATGTTACTTTTAATACAACAAACCAAACAATCAATAAGAAATAATATCACGATAACTAATCCAACATAAATAATCTCAGTATAACTTATTCCAACATAATTAATCCCATCATAACTTGTGTTCAAACCAAACGACCCCTTAAGATTAGAGATTTTACTTTTCATACATAGTCAATGAAAATATGCTTTGGGTGATCTAATAATAGAAAAATTTCTTTATATTGTCAGATAAACTCAATTATTATATATGGTGAGTAGATGTGAAAAAAAATAGGAGTAGCAAAGTATAACTTGTTTACAGCAGTTTTGAGTTATGTGCTTAATATTCGTATTACACTATCTATTAGAAAGTCAATTATTATTAATTGTCTATGATGAGCATGAGTTGTTACTTAGAGGAGAGCGTAAGTTATCTAATATCTATTACAAATTAGTTTCTTCGCCTGAAGAAAATTTCTATTTGTGATGAATCTCAGCCTTCATCAAGTTTTGGAAACTAAACAGAAAGTCCAGACTGATTTGCTGTGGGAATTCTTATAGTTTACAGAAAGATCATGAGATTGTTCCGAAAAGCTTACAGCTACACTGTAGAACTAAATCCAAGATTTGTATATAGGCACACACTCAGTGTTGATGAGAATGAAACACTTGAGCTCTTTTCTGGCAGGGTTATTTTATTGTATGATGACGATTTGCCACTATGTATTTGCCTTTCAGATCTGTTGTCTTAAAAGTTCTCGAGAGATGTTATATATCGCTGGCCAGCCTGGCCTTACAATGTCAATGCATGGCGTACATCCAAGTTTGAACTCTCAGATCATCTCTTTGTATTGGCTCTGCAAATTGTGAAGTTGAGAAATATTCAAGCCAATTCCTACTCAAAAGCGGAAAGAAGTAAAAGGAAATTTTTTTGTTGTTGGTTTTCGAGTGTTATTGGGATTTAGATCCTTTGTAGGAAAGACTTAGACCTAGTAGTATAAATACATGCTACCTAGGGCTTATTATGGTGAACAGAAAGTAGAACCTAAGAGTATTCCATCTTGTAACTTGCTTTCTCTCTTGATATTAATAAAAGTGCAGGCCGTTCTCCATGGACTAGTATCACATCGATCCGAACCACGTTAATTACTGTGTTTTTATCGTTTCTGCGCTAACACAAATAAACCAGTTTGTTTTATCATCTTATCATATCTTGACACTGCGCTTTACATGCTCTAAAGGTTTTTTAGTTTTTCAGTCCTCCTGTTTCATGCTAAATGGGGGAGGCAGTCCTAAAGAGAATCTCGTTGTTTCCTTCTTTTCTTACCTTTACCCTTCACTTCTAGGCCTGCTTTGCTTCTTCAAGCTTCACTCCTCCTTTTGTAGAACAACGCTTACGAAAAGAAAACCCTAAAACCCTAAGGCGCAGTATTGGCTTTTATGCAGCTGCTACGCTAGGACAAGTTGATTCAGAAAAGGAAGTAAGCTAGCCCAGTTCTACTTTGTTTTCATTAGCATTTAGCAGTATAGTGTGGCATTGGATTTGAAACCATTTGCAACAAATGTTGAAATCATAAAGGTGAATAGCCTGTTTCATGTTGTCTGTATTAAACTCTATTTTCACCTCTTTTTGTTCTTTTTACTTATCTGAAATCAAAAGTCACAGCATAGGGACTGCAACTGCAAGCATTTGTTTATGATATTCTGCTTATAACACAACACTAGAAAGTGTAAAAGGGCAATAGTTCTAGTGCAGCTGCCCACCATTATTTTCTGATGTTAAAAAAAAAAAAAAAAAAAAAAAAAAAAAAAACTATAGTGGCAGATTGAGGGGTTGCATGTACAAATGATATGGAAGAGTTTGATCAGTTGTAAATCAATTTGATAAAAGCTAGAGAAGATCATGTTGTAAAATATCCAGCTAGAAGCAATCAACTGTTTCTAGTTTGCCATGAAGCTTGTACTTTCAAGAAAATGCTCCATGTATAAACCAATCACCAAAGCACATTCTTAATTTCTCTAGCTCTGCCTATGCAGAAAGAGGCTTGTAAGTGCCTATTATACTCCTTTTTAATGGATCTTGTACCAATTGATATGTGCCTATATATCTTTTCTTCTTCTTAAGTCTTCCAAGAGAAACATGCTGTAACGAATAGCATGCAGTTACAATCACACAAATGGAGATGTTTGCCTTTGTTTGGAATGCAGACCGATGAAAACGCGTTTGATCCTCAACCAATGAAATTCGGGGATTCATAGTTAATGAGTAGGTTAATTAGGTGACAAATTACATTAAGATCAGTGCCAAGTACAGAAGCACAGATCTTAATGTAAACAGAATGGTTAGTATATATCATAATAAAACATAATTAGGCAGAGCAAATGATGTAGAAGGAGGAGTAATTAACTTAAATTTTGGTTTTAAAGGAAAACAAAAAGTGAGAAGTTAGAAGCATATTATCATAAAAGGCTAGTTTAAGACTTAAAACATAAGCATGAAAAGAAGGTAGAGGCGGCCATCTGTCTCCTAAGTCCTAACTTTGCCACGGACATAAGTGAGAAAATTAAGCATCTGGATTAAATGATCAGCTCAAAAGTTTCTAACCTTTATACCTCTGACTCAGAGTACAATTAGACAATAATACAGATATTAATTAGCTAATCATTAGTAAAACATTACGAGTTAATTCATCAGGCTTAAAGATATCTTAGTAAAATTTCTATACTAGATTTCCTACCTGTTTAAGAAACATAAGAAAAAGTGCTTAAATAATGAGTTTGGCAACAGTTGAAAATGTTCAGTCATATACAGCTGTAGTATAGTTCAAGAATTGAAGCTTAAAGAACCGACCAAATAGTAAGACTCTTTATTATAAGGGAGTCGTGCATATATACGTAGCTTAGCAGAAAAATGTTAAAAGTCAAACAGATGACAACCCACCCACATCTGCGCTAGCTATATCCTCCTTGGAGAGCGGCGTTTTTGGAGATCCAAAGCTCTTCAACTTGATGTGTGAATTCTGATCTATAGTACTGTTTGTGAATTTTGAATTTTTATTTGTGAATTTTTTTGTTCACCTTTAATTTCAAATATTTATATTTTTTTTAGCTTTAACCAATTATCTAGGTGTTATATAGCCCACGGAGGCTTCATGGCGCTATATGCGCATATATATATATAATGATGGCGCTATATGAGCGTATATCATGGCCCCCAATGACAATACAGAGCTAGGGTTGAGTTTCTTATTCCTTTATTACATTGATGTCTCTTCTTATGTTGTTATCCGCCTTACATACTCCGTACTTTATTCGTACTGACGTCCCTTTTTCCTAGGGACACTGTGTTTCATGCCCGCAGGTCCCGATAGACAGGTTGATGGTCCTCCGGGTAGGTTACCAACTCAACGGAAGGTGTTGTTTAACCAATTATTGTACAAACGCATGGTTCCTTTTATTTTGCATATGTTGTAGACTATAGGAGGATGAGTAGAAACTTACTACCACCTATTGTTTATAACAAATCAATGAATAAAATATAACTGTCTTTTATACTTACATTTATCATCACTTAACCAAGATACTATAATATTAATCTCACTCTAATTTCTAACCGTTAATGTTAAATTATTTAATTTGATTTGGCGTAAATGACTACTATAAAATAAAAGTAATTGTGGGAAGTGTGGTGGGTGGGGTAGTGGGATTTAAAACTTGCAATTCCAAGGGGAAAGCATATGTAGTGGAATCCCATACTAAGGGCCATTTCTCTTCTACTCTTTCCCCACGTGCTACAGAGTACTTTCCTCTTGAGTGTGTTAATCAATCATTCATTCATCAAAAGGTTTGAACTGTTGCCTTTCATATGCCAGTTGCCAGTTTATCACTTCTGTCGTCCACTGTATCTAATTAAGTCATAAACTCATCCCACTCTGTAACTAGCTATAAATACACCTGATCAGTCATCTCATCAACCATTTAGCAATATATATTGCCCATACTTGTACGAGAAATTATAATACTGTATACAGATCGCTTAGCTTCATCCATCATCTATATATACGTATATCACAGTAAGCGAGTGTAGAAGCAGAATTAGCTACGATGCAGAAGTACGAGGTGGTGAAGGAGTTGGGATCTGGGAATTTTGGGGTGGCCAGGCTCATGCGCCACAAAGAAACTAAACAGCTTGTTGCCATGAAATACATTGAGCGTGGTCGCAAGGTACCTACTTTTTTTTTTTTCATTAGTTTTCTACTAGTACTACTGCTTATTAATTTTTCCTTTCTTCATGAATATTCCTCCTATACATATGGTTTGTAGATTGATGAGAATGTGGCAAGAGAAATCATAAATCACAGATCACTCCGCCATCCTAACATTATTCGTTTCAAAGAGGTATATATGTTGAGCTGATCATTTTCATTTGCATATTTTTTCCTTAATTTGCATATAATGATACAGAATGGTGTTAATTAGGTGGTTTTAACACCAACACACTTGGCGATAGTAATGGAGTATGCAGCTGGTGCTGAGCTCTTTGATCGCATCTGTCAAGCTGGTCGATTCAGTGAGCCTGAGGTACTAATTTTTCATTAAACATTATCATGAAAAATTAATTAATTCATACCCTTTTCACCATGGATATATATTAATATATATGAAAATATATTCACCTTATACATGTTCCACTAACTACATCTTTTTTCTTAAATTTTGCATTTCAGGCCCGGTACTTTTTTCAACAGTTGATCTCTGGAGTCCACTACTGCCACAACATGGTAAGATTTAATTGTCTAGACGTGTGTCATTAGTCATATTTATTTTAGATGGTAATATACAATTTAGCAACAATATGAGCTATACCTTAATTATTTGTTTTTGTCTCTGAAATCCTTCCTGGGAAAAGTGAATTCTGTTTTGTAAATTTTAATTGAGAATTAACTGGGGATTGTGCAGCAAATATGCCACAGAGATCTGAAATTGGAAAACACACTGTTAGATGGAAGTCCAGCACCTCGCCTTAAAATTTGTGACTTTGGTTACTCCAAGGTATATACATACACTTTCTATATCCTTTAAAATACTATTATTTACGATTATTATTTTCTTGTGATTACGAAGAATTGATACTTGCAGTCTTAACAGTTCAAAGAATATTATAGAATGTGATTATCAGCTCCTAATTAATATTAATTGCAACTATTAACATAATAACCTTTAATCATAACAGTCCTCCGTGCTGCATTCACGACCCAAATCAACTGTTGGAACTCCAGCTTATATTGCTCCAGAGGTTCTCTCTCGTAGAGAATATGATGGCAAGGTAACATGCTTTTGTTTTTCAGACATTTGGTATTCAAAATCTATTGACTCGAATTTGAAACAAAGAAAGCTTACTATTAGAGATATTTTCTTTTCTATCTCTCAAACAATTTGTTAAATTATGATAATTGAAATACAAAGGTATATAAACAACATCAATTTATGAAATTCGCAAGCGCTAAAATCATATGAAGTTTTTTCTTTTTTTCCTTTCAATAAGGAAATATATTATGTATGTTAAAGCAGTGCAAGTTGTCAAATGCAGGTGTTAATGCATTATTTGTACATAAAATCTCCCTTTGAGCATGGCATAAACTAGCATAAAGTATGCAAGTGACCATGTGGCGCCATGTTCTTTTCGGTCTGGAAATCTACATCTTTTTAACTTTTTTGTTTTAAAAAATTTATAAAGTTCTTGTGATTGAAGTGTAATTACAATATCTTTATGTGATGGTGACTTATAAAATAATCCAGATAACAAATGCACTATATAGCATTATTGGACCTTATCCTTGAAGTTATAATTGGTTGCCTTTCTCCCCTCCCTTTCATCATCTTACTTTGCAATTAATAACTTGCTAATTCAACATCTTATCTCATTTTATTGGTGAAGTATACCTACTCTCCTTTTACCTAGCTCGTTTAAATTACATCTATTAATTCTCCTATAGTTTAGTTATTTATTCTTAATTCTCCTATATTTTAGTTATTTATTCTTACCTTTAAAAAAAAGAAAAAAAAGAAAAAAAAGAACAAGAAATAATGCCTTCCCTTTTTTTTAGTCGGCGGATGTATGGTCGTGTGGAGTGACTCTATATGTCATGTTGGTGGGAGCATATCCTTTTGAAGATCCAGATGATCCCAAGAATTTCAGAAAAACTATTTCCGTGAGTTTTTTCCCCCTTTAAATTGACGCACTTAATAATTAGTCTATTAACTACCATTTCCTACCAATAAATGGTGTTTTTCTTTTTCTCTAATTTTCTTTAAAATATTCTGCAGAGAATAATGGGTGTTCAATACAAAATCCCAGACTACGTGCACATATCTCAGGATTGCAAGCACCTTCTTTCTCGCATATTTACCGCCAGTCCCGCCAGGGTATGATTCATTTAAATTTGCAATTAATAATCTTATAATTAGTCCTACAGTATTGATAAATTCACCATGAAATTTTAAGACAAGAAAGCAAATAACAAAGTCGTTTTCATTTGTTCGCTTCTTTAAATATTGACAGAGCTTACTATACTAATAAAATTCCTTCGAACGCAACTGTGCACTAATATATATAGATGTGTTGTGTAGAGAATCACACTAAAAGAGATAAAGAACCACCCATGGTTCTTGAAGAGCTTGCCAAAAGAACTAACAGAAACAGCTCAAGCAGTATATTACAAAAGAGACAACCCAACATTTTCCCTTCAGACCGTTGAGGAGATCATGAAAATTGTAACAGAGGCAAGAAATCCACCACCTACATCAAGGCCTGTTCCAGGCTATGGCTGGGGAACAGAAGAAGAAGAAGACGACGAGACCAAAGAAGAAGAAGAAGACGAAGAAGAAGATGAAGAAGACGAGTATGAAAAACAAGTCAAGCAAGTTCATGCAAGTGGAGAGTTTCATATCACACATGATCATGATGCTTAAGTTTACCATTTGTAATTTCAATATTAGTGCAACTTTGATGTTTTGTAGAACTAATAACAGCACCCTTTTTCCTACATCAACGAACTTCTCAAATATACTAAATATTCATACTATTTCCTTGGTACTCTACTTGTATGGAGATTGCAGGGTCAACTGCTTCTATCTGAAGCCTTATGGAAGGATACTTCTTTCTAAGAAGATATTACACTTCACCAGAAAAGGGGTTTTCCCAAATTTTTGCTGCTCCTTTTTCTTTTTCTTTCCTTTTAAACTCAAGCTCTGAACATAATCAGCACAACAAAGAGAAGAAGCTGCTTTACACCTTTCTGATGAAACTTAAATGATAAGATTGAGACTCTCTTCTCTAAAAACCAACATTAGACAATGGTTGCCACTCAAAGTTTTAACCAAATACTGACAATGACATAGCCCAATCCTACAACAATTAACTCATACTATTACATTCTCATCACAATCCTCCAAAGAGAAAAGAGAAAAGAAAGGAACCTTCAATACATGAAAATGTACTACAAAGCGAAGCCCTTCAAATATTCTGGATCTCGCTTTGCTCGTTCCTGGAATTTCTTGAACCAGCGATCCAATATATCCATAGGCACCACCAGCTTACTGCCATCCACCCCACAAAATGACTGCATGAAATTGAATAAATTCTCACCAACTTTCAGTGCCAACCTCTCAATTTTCTGCCCTGCAGCCACATCCAGGGAGGGAAGTGTTGCAAGATCCTCAACTGAAACACCTATCTTGGCAGAGATTGGAGTTGCATCAGCAGTGAGCTGCAGTTGGCCACCTGGCTCTGGCCAAGGAAGCGACAGCACAGCAGAGGGTCGAGTCACCGTGACTGCACCACAAAAGAGGAAAGGTGAGCCAGGGGATTGGATATACACAGCCAGGGCCTTGTCTGGTGGTAGCGTGAGGTTGTTGATGAGGAATATGCAGACTTCTCGAATTGAATCATATGCTTCCCCTGCACATGTAATGGACAACTGTCAAGTGAAAAAGTACACAGTCTTTTTGATCAGTGAAAAAGGTTTAAACTATCTTTGAGTTTTGGTTTTGGAACTCACCAACAAAGGTGTTCATGTCAAGGACCCAATGGGTGGTGTCTATTTGAGTAAAGGTGGAGATATCCATAGGAAAGCTTCGGTTCGGGAACACCACTCCAAACATTGTTGATTACCTTGTTTTTTCTAAGGAGAAGAAGAAAGAAATCACAGTTAGAAACTAGATTTCCGTAGCATCTAACAAGAAGTCATTTCAAATTAATTCACTCAAACAGCCATAAGAAATTTGAATTTGCCTAGATTGTAATCTTCGGTAAAGATTATAAATTAGTTTAAAGTTGCTTACTTTGTGTTCAACACAAAAACACTGAACAAAGTTACGTCCTACCTGCCCAACCTTGAAATCATTTTTTGCAAAATGCCCAATGAAAAGAGAAAATCTAATATATTCTTGCAAAACAACCCCACGAAATAGCATCAGATACTGCTTAATGGCCTAAACATACTTCCAAAACTTAAATCAAAGAATGCCAAAGGGAAATCGGCGAGCAATCTAAGACCAATGATGCTAAGCAATCAGAAAGCAAAATGAATCATCAAGGGAAATCACTTCAAGAGGTCCTCCGACACCAACACTATAACACTAAAAAGCCCAAAAGGGTGACAAAATGCCTCCTTTTTTCTAGCATGCATAATCAGATTGCAAATAAAAGCCACATGATAGTATACAAATACAGTTCAATTTACAATCATTAATAGTAATATTGACCCTTGATCAGTTTTCAACACCAAAAACATAAAAGTATATGGAACTAGGACATAGAAGTTTAAATGCGCAAACATGCAAATAACACACAGAGTACTGAAAAGGGGACCCCTGGATCGACATAAAGTTTTTCTTGACAAGCTGGATTCCAGGGAATAGTAAGAAAACATGCAAACTCTTCAGTCTTCCGAGTAAAATTTCTTAAGCAAGTCAAGCCCTTTAAGACGGGTATCTTGATTACTCCACCCGGGTACCTGCTAGTTCCCACCAACACAGGTACCGGGTAACTATGCCGGCTTAGGCAGATTGGAAGCAATCACCTAGCTTTATTTGCCCTGGTCTACACCCACTTCATTGACCACTTTTATACAATCTGGAAGCTAAACTAGGCAGTGAAACATTCCCTCTATAGCAGATAAAGACAAAGCCCCCAAAATTTCCAACATATCCAAATACCATAACCCCAGGCAATCATTAAATCAATCAAGTACAGCCCCTCAATCCCAAATCAGTTGGTCATTATTAATCCAAAACACTAAAAAAGGCTTGATCTTTGATACAAGTTCTTTACTAAATTAGGCACAGTAGCATACAACAGTAAATAAATGCAAAATAATGATAGTAAGTGTACCGAGCTAATGTATACAGCGAGGGAGCAGAGGCTTGCAAATGGAGAGCTGTAAGGTGTAAATGGGGAGGGCGTACCAATTTTGTTGTTTCCTTTTTAAGATTAATTAAAGGTTTAGGGTTTTTGCAGAGCCGAGAAAAGGAAAGATTGAAGATGAACAAAAGTGGAGCACGGAATCTGTAATCACCAACTACTATTTGCATCCATTTTTATTTTTAGATGTAGAAGAAATGGGGAGAGGTGAGAGTACACACACATCATAAGTCTAGAAAGGTCCAGAACATTTGCATTCTACTAGCCAATAAAAACAGATGCGACATTGGGTCACCGTATTAATGCATGAAAGGAGAGAAATTAATTACTAACATAATGAAGTTGGGTGACGTAGTAAAATTTTTAAAGAGTTAAAAACAAAGAATTTTATTATGAAAGAACTATTTGTTCGAATTCTTTCTCATGTACCTAATTCAAATTTGAGTCATGTAAAAAAACTTGTTATCAAGAATTTGTTTGTTTTTAAGACATAACTTCTAATCAAAGGTGCAGCTAAATTGCAACAAAACTTTATTTTCTGCAATAATGCTTTAGCTCATAGTTCAATCGGATATGTAAGTTATAATCATACTGATTTCTTTGTAGATTCAGATACTAGCAATAACATTATATACAAAATAGATTCATAAGTTTGATATCTTATATAAAGCTCATGTGAACTAAGTTGAAACGAGAGCAGTAGAAGTCATAGATGGAGGTGAACTATAAATTACTTATCAAAAATCACATGTAACGAACGAAATACCAACATAAAGGTATTAGTTGTAGAGGAAGCTAGTGCACTTTGATCAAAGCATGTGAAAAGACCATACATAAAGTTACAACGACAAGTTATTAACAGGGTAGATAGAAAATTCAATTAAAATGAACACTTAAAATAAAGAAAAAAGTACACAAATTTCTTAAATATGTAGAAGGAAAACACATTGTATTAATATTAACGAGGTTTAAAACTACATAAATCCTGAAGAATAAGTGATTGACTGGTTATAGTATAATATGAAACTTTACAACCATATAAAATGAATTTATTTGTAGGTGTTCATTTTGATTTGGAGGGTTTCTAATTATTCGTCTAAAATTCATGCATAATGGACTGAAATTTGGTTAACAAATTAAACTTCAGTCGTGTATATCTGAAGTTCGAGTAACCCCACGTTGTAATCGCCTTTCTCTACCCCTTATGTAATAATTTTTTTTTGTGAAATTTACTTACACAAATAATACAAGTTATAAACTTGGAACACGACTTTTATAATTTTAATGGGGGTGAAAATCATTTACACCCCCAAACTTCGCTTTGAAAATCAAACTCCCCCCTCAACTTTGAATAATAGACATTCTCCCCCTTTATTCTATGCAATAACTATTTCACCCTTATTTTTTTCAAACCCCCATTTATGTAATACATTTTTATATTATATATAATATATTTTTTTTAATCTAGGTATTTATAGATTCTTATTTTAAGTTTATTAACATTATAAGTAGAATAATACTTTTATGAATTTATAACAAAAATATAATGCTATTTTTTATGATTGTTAGTTCAATATTATATGCAGTATATATATATATATATGTATGTATGTATATGCATGTTTGTTTATTTAAGTTTCACTTCTCTCTTATTCTCTATTGTTTGTACAATAACAACAACAACAAAATCTCACAACGTGAAATCTCAGACATGTTATTCTCTATTATTTGTATAAATAAAAAAGTTTTGGTTGTCTCTAATGGAATATTTCTTAAATTATAATAAAATTCATTTAGGGTAGTTTTTTTAATTGTTTTTTCATTACTTACATAGAAATATATTTATAAAGTTATTATGACCTATTATTTTTCACTTGCATAAATAAATATCAAAATTTTGATTATTTTTAATAAAATAAAAAGTATATTTGGAACATCATTAACTTACATACTCAATCTCTAATTCCCTAGAAGATAATATTTTTTAAATTATAATAAAAAAATTCATTTAATGTAAGGATAAAGTAGCATAAATCAATTTTAAAAATTTGGCTCTAGTTTTTTTAATTGTTTTTTCATTACTTACATAGAAATATATTTATAAAGTTATTATGACCTATTATTTTTTTTTTTCTTAAAAATCTGCATTTTCTTAAAATTTGAAAATAAATCACTTGCATAAATAAATATCAAAATTTTGATTATTTTTAATAAAATTAATTTTTTGTATATTTTGCTAATTTATTTTACTATAGAACATCATTAACTTACATACTCAATTAGTATTTCTACTTTTTACTTCCCTAGAAGATAATATTAATTTTTTATAAGAAATTTGTTACATAAATTAAAAAAATGATGAAGTGGAAAAAGAAAACAAAAGTTAATAATGTAAGGATAAAGTAGGCATTTTAAAAACTAAGAAAATGAAATCATGAAAATCAAGATTTTTAAAGACATTTTAAAAAAATAATCAAGTTTTCCATATTTTTAACAAATCCATTTTTCCATATTTAAAAAAAAAAAATCATTTTTCAGTTTTTTAAAAAAAAAACAAATTTTCAATTTTTTTTTTAAAAAAGGTTTTAAAAATCATTTTTTTAAAAGAAAATTCAATTTTTTAATCCATGTTTTTAGTTTTTTTTTTTTTTAAATAGGTTTAATTTTTAAAAAAAAATAAAACTCATTTTTTTTAATGAAAATTTAATTTTTTATTTTTATTTTTAAAAAAATTAACACGTACGTAAAAAATTTTAAAAAAAAAGATAAATTTCAAAATGGTGTCACTCTCCCATATGAGTATTTAAAGTTGTGTAATAGGACCCTGAAAGGTGAAGCGATTAGAGTTGGAAAAATTTACAAATTTAGGCTGTGTGTTAAATAAGGTGTTGAATTGGGCCGAATTCGTGGTCTGGTGTATTGAACCTCCACGACTCCTTTTGTCTGCCAAATATACTCACAGTCCTCTCCTTTCAATCTCTCTGCATCTCCTTTTCCGGCAAACTCATCGGCGATCCGCCAATTTGTGTTGTAAGTTCCCTGCCAGATATCCTCCTCTTTCTATCCCCATCACCTATTATTCTTAAAAATTTATGTTGGGTTGGGTCCCACAGCATTCAGAACAAGCCTCAAGATCCATTTTTTCTTGTCTTTCAAGTTTTGTGTTAACTGGAGGCTTTGTTTGGCTTAAAATTTGGACTAACAAAGTTGTAAAGATAGCTCTTTTCCTGTGTTATGTAAATGAGTCAAGTCTGTTTAGATTAATGTATGTTCTAATACTTGGTTTTATGTGTAGCTACTTTATGTTATTTCGTCTATCACCAGAAAAGTAACAGTACAATGCTGGTGTATTTCATTGATTTGTAATATATTCTTACTACAGACGCTCTCGGATGTGTGCTGATTACCGGGTAGCTTCCAATTCCACAGAAGATGTCACTTTCCAGGCTTTCTGGAAGACTCAATCTTTTCCTTTCTTTAAACAGGAATCATCATTATCCCCTTCCCACATCCAGGTGATTATTCAGCTTTCACTTAATTGTTCTCTGTAATGGCCTATCTGGTTGTTTCTCTGCATATTGCTATAGCATGAGTTAAGAATGATTGTTGAGTGTGTCCCCCATGTTGCTCGGTGTATTCTTCGTTGATTCAGGAACCAGCTTGAAATTGTAGTGTCAAAAGATAGAAACCTTGGGGCACTTGACATCAGATATGGACAACTCTTTGATTTTGGATGTCGAGGTTTCACGTCAAGGTGTGATCTTAACAAGTCTGCAATTGATAACTGCAAAGGGTTGTCCCTTTTGAGAGGACAGAATACAGCTAGGTCTTGGCAAATGTTGAATCTTCGTCATCATTATGCATCTCAGGCTACTACTGCAACGGAGAAGAAATCAAAGAAGATGCTCTATTACTTGACGGGTTTGGTATTTGCTATGGTAGGGGCTAGTTATGCTGCAGTTCCTCTGTACAGGAGATTCTGTCAAGCCACAGGATATGGAGGTACAGTTCAACGTCGTGAGGTAAGTTATAATTCTTCGTTGACCTGATTATAGATAGGCTGTTGGAGTCCTCTTAAAGTGATGAAAAATCACCACCTTACAGAGTGTTGAAGAAAAGATTGCGCGGCATGCAAAAGATGGAAGAGTTGCTTCTAGGTAATTTCAGATGTTGCTTGATTGAAGATACTTCTTAAGTCCTTATTGTATCTTGCAACTATTTTTGGTTTACGAAAACATCTTAAAGTGTTTCCTCAGCAAGTTCTTTATTTCGACTTGCATAAGAGATAAACAGTGAAAAAGATGGTGTTTCTTGAAGCAAATACTACAGAGAACTTGTGAAACTGTCAGATTAAATTTTGATACTTTTTCGCTATCTTATTATTTATTCCAATTTTTAGCAATGGAAAACTGCAGTCTTTCCATTAAAGAGTGTGGTTTTGAAGTTGAAACACCAGAATATAGAAGTAAATTAAGTTCCTAATCTCTATTTATCTTTTCTTTTGGGATCAATATTTGAGGCTAGTGGAATTTCTAATGTGGTATGTTTGAATGAAGATTCTTTTTTGCTGTTCTATATCACATTTTTTTTTTAATTCAACTCTTGTATGTGGCATTAGGGAGATTGCTGTACAATTCAATGCTGATGTAGCGGATGGAATGCCTTGGAAGTTTATTCCAACACAGCGAGAGGTGCCTTTTCTGTTATAGGCATGTGTTATGCTCATAAATAGTTAGTCAACCTACTTAAGGTTTAGCATGCTTCTTATGTTCCACTAGATGTCATTCTCCTTGCCTTGTGATACAGGTAAAGGTAAAACCAGGGGAGAGCGCTCTTGCTTTTTACACTGCTGAAAATCGAAGCTCGGCTCCCATTACAGGCGTATCAACATACAACGTAACCCCCATGAAGGTATATGTTTTTACATCAATGTATTTTCCACCCCGTCCTAGTTCTCAACCGCCCAATACAAACTTTATGCAGCTTATGTGAACTTGAAGAAAGAACTCCTCCCTCCTTCCACCTATTGTTATATATTTCCAATGCTTTCCTCTTTGGTACATTTCAAAACTTTGGATATTCCGTATCATATTAATAGTTTTTCTATTAAGCAGGTCTTCTATTTCGAGTCTACTCCTGTCAAAAGAACATATTATAAGACTAAAAAAAAAAACTCTCAAAAAACATTGAGCTATGATGTCATATGATTGAATTTCATATATTTTTTTGTTCTGTTGCTTCGCTCAAAATCACATTGCTCTGAATAGCTTAGCATAAAATGGCATAAAAAATGATGATGTGCCATTAAACTTTGTAGTTTGGTCACTGCAACAGAATTTTCAGCATGTGTGTGGCTTCTCAATAACTGTCCAGATAATTTATAGATTGGTTTCTTGTATAATTGGAACGATACCTCTCTTAGTCTCGTCATCAGAAAATCAGTCACAATTTCTAAAGAAACAGCTCTATCCCAACATTAGATTTTATTTATAATCATGCTTATTGAGTCCATTACTGCCTGGTCCTCCTCTTATTGAGGATGCAATTTTTGTAGTACCTAGGAACACTGTTTCAACTAGTCCTTCTTTTGAATTACAAGAGACAAGTAAGAGCTGTCGATCCGAAATGGGGTTGCCCATTCAAGGGACATTGTCATCTCCTACTAGTGGCCCCAAAACAGAGATGATTAATGTGAGATACAACTTGCAATTTCTTCTTCCACAAGTGAAAGTTTCTCATCCTTGTATTCTTGAACTTCATGTAGATGTGTTATATGATGAAAGACCTAGATCATTAAGCTGGAGTGTAGTGCTCAGGAGAAATGTGCAGGATTGGGAGATGGGGAGTCTGCTTGAACTACTTACTAATGTGGAGAAATATAATATGAATGACACATGTGCTAATACATTGTTATGGGGAACAAATAACTCTTTCACTGTGAAAGATTGTTATCATCATATATGCTGCCAGAATCAGATCACTGAGCTTTGGCCCTGGAAACTTATTTGGAAGACCAAAATGCCTACCAAGATCATCTGCTTTTGTTGGATTGCCGTCCAGGAAGCATGGTTAACAATAGATAATCTGAACAAAAAAGGCCTCGAACTGGAAGATAAGTGCTATATGTGTCAAAATAGCCCAGAAACAGTCAATCACCTGCTCCTTCACTGTGCAGTGGCAAAGGACCTATGGAATATGTTCTGCTGTATTTTTGGCTTACAATGGGTCATGCCACAAAATGTGAAAGAGGCTTAAGCAGGCTGGAATTCATGGAGAGTTGATAAGTCCATCAAGAAAGTCTGGGTGATGATCCCTGGAGTTATTTTTTGGAGTTTATGGACTGAAAGGAACCGTAGATGTTTTGATGGGATTTCAACTCCAAACCACTCTCTTGAAGCTAGTTGTCTATTTCTTCTGTTCAGTTGGGTTAATCTAACCCCTGTATTTAGCACTGAACAATTTTTGGACTTTTTTAGGTCTCTAGTGCTAGTATGACGTATTGTAAAGAAGCTAACAACTATTGCTTGTGCACTCTGTGAGCCCTTTTGTTTCTCTTGTAATTCTGCATCTACTTGATGCCTATCTATGAAACACCTTACTTCATCAAAAAAAAGACCTAGATCATTAAGGCATGTACATTTCTTTTACCTTACTCCTAAGTCTAGGTTTTAGTCTCACGATATCACTTTTTTCAGTCAGTATATGGTATTGAAATCCTTTCGGTGTTGGTTGCATGTCTTGGAGGAACATAGTCACCGTCTTTTCTGTATTTTCATTTTAATCGCCTACTCGTTGTGTACAAAATGAAGCTATTTAAAAAGTAATTTTTTTTCCTTTAATCTAGTTGCTTCCACTAAACATTGGCATATGCTTGTTTGCTTCGATAAGTGTGTGCGGAAGTATTATGTATCCATTTTGGGCAGTTGCATCGAAGTTTCTAATGCGAAACAAAATCTTTGTGTCTTCAGGCTGCAGTGTATTTCAATAAAATACAGTGTTTTTGCTTTGAGGAACAGCGATTGCTTCCAGGAGAGCAGATTGACATGCCTGTAAGTAACACATCCACTTTCTTTATTACATCAATCCCCCTTTTCCTACCAACATTGATACTGTAATCAATTTGCATCTGTAGGTTTTTTTTTACATTGATCCCGAGTTTGAAACCGACCCCAAAATGGATGGCATCAACAGTATAATCCTATCATACACATTTTTTAAGGTGTCGGACAAATAAAGAAGCTGCGGGACTGGTCACTGGAGATGTAATTACTACAGGAATAGCTCTGTTTTGATAGTTGACAAGGGAAAGAATGGTGATAACATTATTTCACCAAGGGAAAGAATGGTGATAACATTATTTCACATGCAGTTTGTGTTATTATTGGACCAAGAAAAACGTTTTACATTCTAATGCAATAATTTTGAAAAACTCTGTTATATGCCTTCCTGTTGTGTTGGATGATGTAGTTCTTATCAACTTCCCTGGTTATGCATTATCCTACAGTATTATTATACACACGAAAAACATGTTTTATCCACTGCGGCTTGATCAAACAAACAGAGTCGTATAAAACAACAAAAGTTGATGACAAGGATTCGCAACCCAAAATATTCTGAATTATCCCATTAGTGGATGCAACTAAAGCTGCATTTGGCACACTGATACATGAGCAGTTTCAGTCAAAATATGCTAACTGAGTAGATAAACCTCCCAGGAGAAACTAAACTGCTTGTTTGTTTTGTCCCATTTCATAAACAAAGGATTCAAATTACTACACCAAAATATATTACTACTCCATAATGTGTCATAATGAGCCATGAAATTAACCCGTGACTCTTATTATAAAATTTCATTCAAATATTCCCCAATTCATGTCAAAACACTACCTGTTTGGACACGGTTTGAAACCATGTTTGGACATGCAATTTGGATATTTTAAGGAGTATTTTCTCTTATAGATATAAAAACTCCACAAGTTGTGAAAACTATCAAATCATTCTCAATTCTTATACAATCTTACCAAATGAGCAAGTCATAATTCATAACAAAATTAATATGCTAATTCATAACAACCGGCTCAAAATTAATACTAGAAGACCTTTCTAAAAATACAACATCAATTGATCAAATTTTAGTTCAATAAATAAAATTAAACTATGGGTCTTTTATTGCAAAATTAAAAGGTTGGTAGACATAAATAAAATTTGGTGGAAGTTAATGAGATTGGTAAATGATTGATGGGGGTAATTGTTAAAAATATCTACCAACTTATGCGTCTTTTTTTACAAAATATAAACTTATAGGTTAAATTTTATATTTAAAAAAATTGAAACCATGGTTTCAAACCATGCGTAAAAACGCATGTCCAAATGCTGGTTTGAAACCATGGTTTCAAAACTCATGGCCAAACGCCTACTAATTATCTATAGTTGAGTGACTTTTTTGAAACTAATAGTTGAGTGACTTTTTTGTTTTAAAAAATATATTACTCCCTCTGTCCGAATTTATATCAAGGTATCTGTTGAGTTATAAAGTTTAAAGGAATTTTTGATCCAAAATAAATTATAGATATTTGTGTGGCTGAAAATCATTTTATTAAAGGTAAAATAAGAAGTTTAAAGTTTAATTGCCATTAAATATAGAAGGTGCCTTTTTTTTTAGGATTGACTAAAAAAAAAGTGTCACTTAAATTGGGACAAAGGAAGGAGGAAGTAGTAACTTTAGTGCAATAAAATAAAAGAAAATAATTTGTTGAAAAATTGTTATATTGAGGGGTATCTCATTCTCACTTATTAAAGTCAATTAGGAGATGGAAAATAAAAGAGAAAGGAGAAATGAGAGTAAACGCATCCACTTATTTCCGACCAAAGTGTCAGCACACAGTGAGAGAGCGAATCTAGAGTGGTAAAATCTTGAAAGAGGAAAAATCCCCTATAATTAGTACTCCAATTAACTCTGTAGTCTCTTCAATCAAGATTCAGAGGACCACATCTCCATTGATATGGATTCCTCCTCAGCTTCACAAGACCCTCCCAAGCCAAAGAAATCATCTTTAACAACCCCACCTAAGCATTCTTGGATTCTTCCTTACAAAACCCAAAGCCTTGACACTGTTTACACTATAGGCAAAAAGTTGGGCCAAGGTCAGTTTGGAACTACCTATCTTTGTACTGAAAAATCCACTGGCGATCTTTATGCTTGCAAGACTATACCAAAGAAGAAGCTGATCTGTAAGGAAGATTACGAGGATGTTTGGAGAGAGATTCAGATAATGCACCATTTGTCTGAGCACCCAAATGTTGTAAGAATAAAGGGTACTTATGAAGATGCTTTATATGTGCATATAGTTATGGAGCTTTGTGCTGGTGGGGAGCTCTTTGATAGGATTGTTGAAAAGGGCCAGTATAGTGAAAAAGAAGCAGCGAAGTTGATCAAAACAATTGTTGGGGTGGTCGAGGCTTGCCATTCATTAGGAGTCATGCATAGAGATCTCAAGCCTGAGAATTTCTTGTTTCTCAGTTCTGAAGAGGATGCTGCTCTCAAGGCCACTGATTTTGGCCTTTCTGTTTTCTACAAGCCAGGTTTGCTTTCCTTTCCCTTTTATCAAACAAGGGATACTTTGGGTGTTTTTACATTTTGCTGTTGTCGATGTTCTCTAGGCCGGGAGATTCAAGCATGTCTTTACTTTTAAGTGTTGGTATAAGAAACTTGGTTCACTAGATTGTAAGCATAGGAATTCATGATTTTCACAAACGAATCAGTTATCAGATCAATGGTACCTTGATCATTGATGATTGTTGAGAAGATGTTGAGTATAATGCCTTTAAGTTTGCAGCTGGATGGAGAAACTATGATTCTCTTTACTTTGAGGTAATGCTCATGATGGAGAAATAGTTCTTTTCTTCTGGATAGTTACACAGGGATTACTATCTGAGAGCTACTTCTCTAATTATTTTGATAAGTGAGAAACTTCTCTAATTTGACTAATTAAAAAAAAAAAAAAAAGGGCATCCCGGTGCACTAAGCTCCCGCATTGTACGCAACCTTACCCTGCATTTCTGCAAGAGGCTGTTTTCACAGCTCGAACCCGTGACCTCCTGGTCACATGGCAGCAACTTTACCAGTTACGCTAAGGCTCTAATTTGACTAATAAGGTTTTAGTTTATTACTTGTATCTTTTTAAGAACGAGCTAGAGTTTTTCTTTGTTCATGGTTTGAATTTATATGGAATACAATGACAGAAGAATAGGTATTTGGGAGTGGGTAAAGTCTTAATTTGTTATTTTAAATTGGTATTCCCACTTCTCGTTTCTCCTGAACTTTTGGGTCAACAGGGCAAATGTTGAGATTTATTGATTACATTATAACACGATTTGTGTATGTGCAATTCTAAGAAGTACTTTACAGAAGCAAAATTGTTTGTTATAATGTCCTTTTTTTAATTGCTTTATTACTAGTGTTCCAATTTAATGATATATAGCTTACCAGTTGGTCGATGCCAGACATTTGAGGTAGTGTTCTCGAACATGAAAATGATAACTGTGTCTTCGATCTAGTGATGACTTTTGTAACTTCGATTTGTTTACTGGTCCTTCTAGTCTTGTTATGAGTATCTCTTCGAATTGTCCCGTGTCATTTTCCTTTTGGATGCAATTGTTCTATTCAACTTGGTCTTACTGAATGAAAAGTTTCTGTTGACTTTACTTCTTTAGTTCCTACTGCTGTATGTTTCTGGTGAGGTTCTGTTTTATTTCACTGTCTCTAACACTTAGCTTCTGCTTTCACTTGCTGATATGATGTTTTCAAATGTTGTTAGTCATTGAATTTGTCCTACTGAGAATTGCTGATTTTTGTTCTACTTAACTTAGGAGTACTGACCTTTTAATAGTAAACGGTTCTGTTCCTTGATGTTTTTATTATTATCAGGTGAAACATTTTCGGATGTTGTTGGAAGTCCTTACTATGTTGCCCCAGAGGTTTTATGCAAGCATTATGGACCTGAATCAGATGTATGGAGTGCAGGAGTTATCTTGTACATATTACTTAGTGGTGTTCCACCTTTTTGGGCAGGTATTGTAATTGCCAGGTTCATATCTCTATGTGTGTTCAAGAGGAAGTAAAGTCTGTTATAAAGTTCGTCTTTCATGCTCATATTAGCTTATCATTCTTATTGTTTCCTGATTCCAGAAACTGATATGGGAATCTTTCGTCAGATTCTGCGAGGCAAACTAGATTTTGAATCTGAACCCTGGCCTGGAATTTCAGATAGTGCAAAGGACTTGTTACGCAAAATTCTTGATAGAAATCCAAAGAGGAGGATAACTGCCCATGAAGTTTTGTGTAAGTCCTTGTAGTTGTGAAAACTGAGACTTATTTAGCTCTGGAAAATGCTGTTGCCTCCTTCTATGTTGAAACAAATTGCTTTTACAATGAGTTTACATTTTTGTTTCCTGTGACTTTCAGGCCATCCGTGGATCGTGGATGACTCAATGACCCCTGATAAACCTCTTGACTCTGCAGTTCTTTCACGCCTCAAGCAATTCTCAGCAATGAACAAACTAAAGAAAATGGCTTTGCGTGTAAGATCTTGAAAAGTTTGTTATCTACTTACATGTGTCTGTATCGTGAAAACCCTCCATGCCTGGAACAACTTTTGGCACAAAGTTTTCTAGTGTGAAGGGCAGAGAGATTAATTGAGGGGTTGCAGGGAGGATTCCAACAACTTCAGTAGTAAAGAAACTGAAATCGGATCTAGATGCAGTTTTAAAAGAAAAAGAAAAATGCAGAAAAGTAGTAAAGAAGAGTAGAAATAAGATTCTTACCTCCATGTTTATTGTCATTTCTGCATAATGTTATAACAAATCCTTCATAAGAACAAGGGTACCTACAGTTATGACCCCCCTGAGAGCCAAGTCAAACTTTGGACACTTCTCATGTGGAGTGCTGGAAGAGAAGATCATGCATTTTATAGGTTTTTACCTATGATATAAATTGCACAGAGTTGATAAAACGTTGCTGCCTTATTTTATTTTATTTTTGTAGATTAGGTGTAAAGGAAAAGCCCTAAAACTGAAGTAACTGAGTCAAAGATGCTTGGATAGATTTCTTGAGGCTGTCTGCCTTATTACTCTGGTCTGTTGAAAAAGTTTTAACTAGGCACTTAATGGCATCTAAAAAGTGAAACTATTTGAATTATGACTTCCAGTGGACTTTTGCCCCTGTGAACATAAGATAAAGCTCAAGAACTCATTGCTGCTTCTTGAAATACTAAATTTCTGAAATAGCATTTCTTGAAACTATTAACAAGTGTATTTCTGTGGCGTAACATAGTTATGCAAAAGTTTAAAGTGTTCCCGTTTCTTTATCTAAAAGTTAAGAGCATGAAGGAAAAAAGACACTGAAGCTTCCTCCTTAAATGTTATGTTTGGATTGAACAAGCTCCTTTGTTTAACTGTTGTAGCTTTAAAAAGCTGGATGATGAATCACCGGATTTTAGACCGTGAATACTCTGTGAATAAGATTCTGTATCATACTGCCATATCAAGTCCAAAGTGACTACAATTTCTGTGCTAATGTCCCTTAAAAGCGCTGACTTGCTTTCTGAGGGCTGATGATTATGGATGGATATCTTGCTTTATTTTATAGTTCTCGCAGAATAGTTAGGATAGCATTTTGAATACAGTGAATGTGGATAAGTGGTATTCCTCACACTTCACAAAACAGTGGAATGATCACTTAACTGGATTATTAAAAGACGAATAGAATCACATTTTACATTTGATCAATTATAAAATCATTGAAGGATGGAATTATTGCTAGTGCTACTGCATAAAGAAAGCAACTGCCTGTAGCAAATTCACTACTAAAAATGTAAGTAAATGAACAATAACTACTACCATGCCATGATGATACACTAGTCGGGTTCTCTATTTGAATCTTATATACATTCCTGTCTCTGTATCATTCTGATTTTATCGGATGTCCCCAAAGGGACTTATATACATCCCACTCTAGTTGAGTTCATCTCATTCCATTACTAAATAATGTCTTTTAAGACAAACTAGTAATGGTAGGGATTATCTAAACCTCACAGTACTGACATACAAATCTCTAAGGTTTATCTTGGGTTCCTGGATTGTTTTTATCAAGTTCTGACTTTGTACTTTCTGTCTTTCCAGAATATAGATACCAAATTGCAAGATCAAAAACCTATTAACACTATAGTGGTCCCTTTCCTTAGTGTAGTTGGTTTTTGTACTTATTTAATCTTCTTCTTCTTCTTTTTTTTTTGCTGACATTGTTGTTGAACGGGCCTCCAGATTTTTCTTTCTGGATGGAAGTTATAATTAAGATCGTGGTGCTTCTCTTTGCTATTTAAATGATATTTATTTTGAAAAGTCCAGTCACTGTCGATCTAAGTCAATGTTCAATGTCTTATTGAGTTATATCTTTGATTCTTGTTTTACTCATTCTCTTATTACTCGTAGGTGATTGCCGAACGGCTATCAGAAGAAGAAATTGGTGGCCTCAAGGAGCTATTCAAAATGTTAGACACAGACAATAGTGGAACGATAACTTTTGAGGAACTAAAAGAGGGATTGAGGCGAGTAGGTTCTGAACTAATGGAGTCTGAGATCAAGGATCTTATGGATGCGGTAAGAATTTTCCTCATCATGTTTTTGTGTCTTAGAGATATGTCCACCTTGTCTTTTATCCACCCACTCATGTTTATGTGCAGTATAATTTTCCGCTCATAGATCCAACCATGTTTTATTTAACAGGCAGACATTGACAACAATGGAACAATAGACTATGGGGAGTTTATTGCTGCTACTGTTCATTTAAACAAACTGGAAAGAGAGGAGAATCTAGTATCAGCCTTCTCTTTCTTTGACAAAGATGGTAGTGGATACATAACTATCGAGGAACTTCAGCAAGCCTGCAAAGAATTTGGTCTAAGCGAGCTCAATCTTGATGAAATAATTAAAGACATTGATCAAGATAATGTAAGTTCTATTCTCTTATGGTTTTAATCATGCACATATATATTGATAGAGTTACATAATGTCCACCAACGTATTAAAAGACATCCAAAGGGGCTTATGAAGATCTTGAGCGACACTGCCGATTGTCTTGAGGGTCGGATGCCCTCAACCTTTCACATCATATTAGAGTCAACCTTTTCCAAGCTCATTCGCACACCCATAAATAAACATTAAAGTCCGCGCGTGAGCCCCAAATCCACACAGATGGGTGTTGAGTTATATGGTGTCCGAGAGAGTTAATAAAGGTCTTGATTCACTTAATCGATTGCCCTAAGGTTTTTAGTTGAATGCTCAGTTCTTCCGTCATACGTTAGTTTACCATAGAAACTTTACCTTTGTCATAAAATAAAAATAAAAGAAGTTTTCCATAGGAACACTAGAATATATTAAAATATATAAATTGACCATGTTGTGAGTTAAGACTTGAAGAGTTGCTTTTTGTCCTTTTTCTCTCCCTTTTTAGCCAACTAAGAGAAGGAAATTTGTGCAATATATGCTGAAATAGTCAACGGTGAGTCTCATCTTGTGCTGCCTTTACCAATGCTGAAGACGAGTTTACTGATTTACACTGTCATGTACCAGTCCATGCAATGGTCTTTCCATTGGTTATCTCTGTGTCTCTCTCTCTCCTTAAAGGTTTAGTTTTTGTTTGAGTTGCTATCTTAGTTTTTCAATGATTACATGAGTTCAGTTTATTTATCAATTTTCAGTTCAATTTGCGTGCAACTTGTCCTTCCATCCTCTGTTGATGTTAATAGACTGGTGTTCGATTCTTAATATCTGTTTCCATGTTTTCCACACTTACAAATTGCAGGATGGACAGATAGACTACGGGGAATTTTCTGCAATGATGAGGAAAGGCACTGGTGGAGGCGTTGGAAGGAGGACCATTAGAAACGCTTTGAATTTAGGAGAAGCACTTGGACTCGTACAGAGGGAAGAAAATGTATAAACCATCCACTAATCTAAACGAGTTCCTGTCCAACTATATGACATTTACTGCTACAAGTATTAGGTGTTGCACTTGATCCCTTCCCCTGCTTTATGGATGGCTGGTTTATTTGTTCAAGCTTAGAACTTTAGATTTTGGTACCAGTAACGAAGAACAATTTTCTTCTAAATCTGCTTCTTCTTCCTTCTAGATGTTAGCCTTTGTGCTGATTTTAATTTTCCGATTGTGCAAAATTTCATTGGACGGAAATTTTTGAATACCTACAATACCGTGAACCTACACTGCTATAGAAATTCACGCCTCAAGAGAAAAGAGCATCAGATAAAGTTACCAGTTTCACAAACAAAACAAGAAAAGAAAAGAAAACGAAGTATCAGTCTCAACCATATTATCCATTTTCATGTACGTCGCAGTACATAGCCTGTTTAGGATTTGAATGCACGGAATTTTTATTATAGGCTCCAAATGAGGAAAGGGCTTTCTAGATAGAAGGGATATGTTGTCAAGAGACCTCTTCAGCAGAGCAAATATCCATTCAGGGCCTAGCGCGATTCGTAGTAAAAGCAAAAAAGCAAACTTTTGTAATACAAGGTAAAATGTCATTTGTCACATTAATGTAACTGAACTTACTCACAAAAGCGGTAAAGGGTTTGATTTGTAATTAACTTCACGTCGCGATAAAAATGATTCTGTACTTGAATGTCAGTTTGCACAATACATGCCGAAATTACTTATGGATGCACGTCCCTTATATGGGAATCATTGGTGGCAGCCTACTGGAAAGGCCAGCATATGTCTGTGAGCTACAAAAGTATATGTAGCTCAAAGCTTACTATTGACAGGCAAATACTTCGTATGGCGACCATGTGCAACTATCTTCCCCGTCTCTTTCTTCCTCAAGTCAACAGTGACAGCAGCGATTGCCTTCCCAACACGTAATACTTTGGCTTCAACTTCGATTTCCTCCTGATTATGTAAGATAAACAATGGTTGAATGAGGATATTGCATTGTATCCTTTTGAAAATTAGAGAATATTGACTCACACCATACAACCCTTAAAATCGAATAATATATGCGAAAACGCATAGCAACAACTACTAAATTTGGCTATAACAAGTCATCTTAGGAGTTTTAGCAAGTAAAAGAAACAAAATTTTAGGTCTATAACCAATCAACCGAAAACAAATAGAAGGATGAGATTCAGCAAGCACATTAATACAAGAAATAAAGTCCGTCGCCAATGAAAGTCCTCTGCTTGGTGCAACTTTTTGCTGCTACAATGAACAACGTACCTCCTATTTCTTTCTTTTCAACAAAGTAATTGACAACCCATCACAAATTGTAAGTTTTTACTTATATTTATGTTGCAACTGATAGCACTAAGATTAGGTGCTTTAAGTTGCTGGTAGTTTCAGCTCATAGTACTGCTTTACCGGGGCGGATCTAGGAGGGGGTGAGGGTGAACGGGGTGAGGGTGTTCACCCGAACCCCCTCGGAAGAAATTACACTATATATATAAGGTAATTTTTTTTTTTTTATGTACATATGTAGATTTTGAATCCCCTAAACACTAGAGATTGGCTCAGTGGCTAAGGGGTTTCAAAATTTACATTGAGGTTCTAAGTTCAAATCCTAGACATTATATTTTTATTTTTCGAACCCCCTTAGTGAAAATCCTATATCCGCCACTGCTGCTTTACATTCACGATATTAGGGTGAATAATAGTCTCTTGAAGCCTACTCGACTATCACTTCTGTTCAAAGCGTCAAATTGTATATTAGATGCCTGATATAACAAGATAAAAATCCATATATTGTCTAGTTGTGAATGAAATTACATTTTATTCTAATTCCTCATTTTTTGATCACCATGAGGTTCTTCCCTTGAAGATATCATTAACATTCTACAAGTCGATTAAAGCCAAGGCTTCTAAATCAAAACGGTTAAACTGACTATTGATAAAGTCCACACTATTGGTGAATGAAGAAGGCCTATGTTGGTGTGACGTGCTAGAGTAGCATTTATGAAGTAAAGTTTGTGGCATTGCTAAAACCAGAACACACGTATTGGTTAAGACTTGAAAGTGACCATTGAGTATAAAGTGTATGCATAGCAAAGACCTACACATGAAATAAGGTGCATACATACATACATCCATCAGATCAACAATACAATGGTGTGAAACAGTTTATTCCTGTTAAAGAAAAACATAATATGGGTGACTCATTTTCGTATATAGCTTCCCATCAGTATGGAATAAGTTGAGAGGTAACAAATGATGAAGAGAAAAGCGAAATTAATTTGAGAAAGAAGAACTGACACCGAGAAAAGCAGCATCCAAGTAGGAAACATTGATCTCAAGAGAGACACCAGTGAGTGGGGTGCCAACTGTATGAATTACAGCTGAACCCAATATATCCACCAGTGCCGCCGTCGCTCCCCCATGTAGGAAATTACCCGAATTCACTAGACGAGCTGGCACTTTGAAAGAGCACACGACCCGACCCGGCTCAACAAGCTCCACCTTCAGCCCATGTGACACAAACGGTTCAATGAATCTCCAAGGCATCGAATCCACTCCCCTTTCATAATCCCCTCCTTCTTTCTCCAACAATTTCTTCACATCATTCATTTTCCCCATCTCAATTTCTTGATTATCCCCTTATTTTATCAAGGGCCGCGCCCACGTGTATGATTCTCCAAATAAAAACTTACTATAAAGACTTTTCATTTTAATAAATACTAGTATGTAATCATGAATGGACAGGTTTATTGAACCATTTCACTATTCAACTTGTTGTAAAATAATATTGTAAAACTTAATGAGAGAACGCTAGCATATTGAGCACCTCAATAGGTTATAATAGTTAATACTTGTAAAAAAACAAACCAACATATAAACTTAGTTCATTGTCTAAATTTATTAACAATAGTTTTAGCACTATTTAATTTATTTTACAAATTAATCAAGATCATAAATATCCTCGTACTATCCCTATCATCCTCATGTATGCATTTGTTTACTATAATATTTTTTGTTAGTTTTTGTATTTAGTGTTTTACCTATAACTCAAATAAAGATTTTGAACTACTTATAATTAGTTTTCAATATGACATATTGAATTGTATTTTAACTATTAATATTGCCTACATATGAATTTAAATTATATTTGTTTTTATGCAATATTATTAAGATTTCAGTTAAGTGATCTTATCTGTAGAGTATGATTTTTTAATCATAATTCAAAGACTTTCTCATCTCAAGTATGTCTAATCCTTCTATCTGTATATAGATTTCTACACCATAAATTTTTCTTTGTATATATTTTTTCTCTTTCTTGTTCCATATTTATTATGTTTGCATTTTTAAGTACTTTATCATACGATTGTTTATAGTTTTCCGCTTATGTCCTTGCCTATCAATCCTCTTTTAATATATATAATATAAATACATATTTTATACTCCTTAAATCTAATTTATTTTAATACTCTTATTTACTACTCAAAATTGCTTCATTATATAAAATTATCAAAGAAATATTATTTCGGTTGCTGTAAATAACGTAAATCAATCCAAATTTGAGATAGACCTTATAAGAATATTGATAGCATCTCAATGTTATAATTTAACAATCTTTTAGCAAGACTTTACATGGTTGCTTGAACTTTTGGTAACTTACAAACTAAGATTTTAATTTATTATTTTTTTTAAAATATAAGTATTTTAAAGTATTGATATTAAAATCGTATACAACATGAAATAAAATTTTCCTTCTAACTTCCCCCTAATAAATTTGAGATTGCCAATGATCTTACAAAATAGTTGGTAAATTGTTTCAAATTTTAGCCTCTAAGCGCATGCTTATTTCCTTGATCGTGCAAATGAGATCAAGCTGCAATAATCCATTAACACTGGCTCTACTTGCCTGTTAGATACAATCACTTTCTCTCTTTTAATCGATAACTAATCAACCTGCACATTGTATAAATTATTAAATGTTAAAAGGTCCAAAAATGCAATCACAAAAGCTGATACGATATATCTAGATATACTGCTAGGCACAATTAGTGTAGAAATGCTTCTACTTCAAGTTTAAATTGAAATGATCAATTTTTCAATTTCTCTTTTCTAATTTTTGATTGCCCTTCAAGATTATATTTCAGTATCTAAGTATTAAATCAATTATTAATATATAAATCAAATAACATCATAGATTTTGGCTTTGTTATAAATCAAATAGGGATTTTTCAAAAATATACAACCCAACATAAATTATTACGGCACATAGCCCAATATCCAACATTATACCTGAGGGGAAAGCATTATACATAATGTATCAGCCTTGTATAAAGTGTATAAAAGGTGTTTATACACAAATATGAGTTAAATTGGATAACGAACTCAAAATATGGGCTACGTGGCGTAAATTTTTTCAAAAATAGACATAGAGCGTAACCTTTATAGTGTTTTGGCTTCCCAAAATCGTCATATATGGCATGAGGATAAAGGCTGCCCCTCCAATCTGCCAAAAACAAAAACCCCATTTAGTGTTTCTCGACCTTCCTTTCTGTATAGTCTATTTAACATAAAGACATGCAGTAAATATGGCACCACTTAAAAGATTAAGAAATACAGGCTTACTGTGCATCTTTTGGAATGATTTTCGTTTTTTTTTTTTTTTGACAACTCCATCGATGAAGCTATTAGGTTCACTTCTTAATTAATCCAACATAAATTATTCAAATCCAAAGAATTATTCATAACATAAACAAAAAAAGTTTGAAAAATAATGCAAATATTAAGTTATAACTAAGAAGAATGTGAACCATTCCTTTATAACGAAGAAAGAAGATACTTAAAAGTAAGAAGTAACTAAAGGATGTTAGAAGGAAATAATATTTTCTCCGAAAGTAAAAATAAAAAAACTCATTCCTCTGCATGAACTAATAAGATATCATTGTAGACTTGCTCAAGAATAACCTTTTCAAAGGAAAGAGTTATATGACCATATAGACCGAGTTTTTCTTGTCCTAAGACTACAACCATGCATATATAGAAAGATGATCAGAATAACTAATTAATAGAGTTAACTTTCTGTTCACGCTAAAAAAAAAAAATCAGAACTACACAACTTAATCAATGATCATCCACATGATACAAAGAAACATGCTAAATAGCATCTAAATATATACAGTTCAACAACTCCTTAGAGAATAGGCTATCATTTAGAAAGCCATACATAATTTCATGTATGTTAAAAAATAAAAAATAATCCGCATACCATGATCACTTTTTCAAGATATGATTACCAAGAAGTAATAGCATTGTAGGCAATCAAGCAACTCTTAAGACAACTAAAGGGCCACTATTTATCACTTTCAGGAAGGTTTAGTTGGAAAAAAGTATTACTATGATTTATGAGGTATAACCTTCACCGCTCATCTGCACTACCAAATCAACAATTCGGAGAAGCCTAAGCGTCATGTCTTTTTATCAATATATTACGGTGTGCATGGCGCAGATTAAGGGGGAGAATGGGTAAGTGGGAGTTGGACGTGGGGTTCCTGGGGTTAGGATTAGTTGTCTTTTTTTGATTTCTGTCCTTTTTTTTTTTAAAAATTAATTTTGAAAAAGTAATGTAAAAGATCTTGTAGTTTTTTGTCCTAATCTTTGGCAATTTTGTCCAAAAAAATCTGATTATATAACTTCCCTCTTATGAGCCAAAAACTACCTCCTTTTGGTAGATATGACTTATATTTCATTCTTAATTTAAGTTTTATTTTTATTTTTTATGTTTAACTCAAAATTCAAAATTTACCCACAGAAGGAGCCCAAAAATGTGAATGTTAAAGCATTAAACTGTATGAAGAAGTTATAATCAGTTTCAAGTTCAAAAATCTCAATTAGATATGGATTTAGTAATTCAAATTCAATTTAAAAAAAAAAAAGTAAAAGGAGCTTAGAAACGTGGTTGTTATGAATATGATGCTCGGTTTTGAAACAGATCGTGTAAATTAAGTTGAGAAAAGAAGAAAACCGTGAAAGTTGTAACTGCATACCTTCTACGACTATGTTGATAAACCTCTCAATGCATGTATATAGGATCCAGTAACCCATCATCTTATTCATAATTCAAAAGATAACTGCTTAACCCCAATAATTTTAAAAATTACGGATATATAACTGATAAATTTGCCACTTGTGTTTTACTTGCTACAAAGAAGGAGCCCAAAAACGGTTTTTTATGGATTATATTTTTTTCTGAAAATAAAATTGCAATAAAAAAGATCCAAAAAAACGTGTTTAATTTTTTGAAACTTTTAGAAATTTTAACCGTGCATGTATGTGTTTGTGAGTTGGGTAAATGGGCAAGTGACGTGCACTTGGGTTAGTTTTTACTTGTTAGTTTTTTTTTTTTTTTTGTCTTTTTATCATTTTTATTTTCTTAGCTTTGTTGTTTTTCTTTTTATTTTTCTTTTTTAAATACAAAAAACAAAAACAAATGTAAAGATAAAATAGGGTAGTAAATCTTGTTCATAAAAAAAGTGTTTATTTTTCAAAACAATTTCAGATAATTTATGTAATGTATGTTCTAATCTAAATTCATTATCTTTTAATTTAAATTAAATCCAATATATAGATGTATATGTTTCCTTTTAAAAAACAGATATTTAATTATTATTAAATGCAAAAAATAATAACTAATAACTAATTATTAACTAATTTGTCCTAAAACTACCACTTGTCATAATCCTATGCTACCACTTGTTACAATCCTAGGGCAAACTATCCTCTTTTTAATAATAAAAATATAGATATAGATGATGCGATGAAGTAACATGAAACATATACTGCAAGGCCAGGCCATATACTCCAAAGTTTGAAAACTAAATTATAAACTGAAAATCTTGTTATCATATTTGCTAAATCGGCAAGGCCACCTTCACTTAAACTACAAGCTAAGTAGGCAAAAAAAGTTTTCCTTCATTATGCTATGGAGCAGGAATCACAGAAAGAGAGGCCTTTGATTTAAGCTACATACCATGGTTCCCATAGCCACGGTTAGCCTTTAAACTTTTTGCTTCCTAGCAAATTTCCTTTCCAACATTTCCTTCCACGATCATAGCGTCTTATCTATCTCAATATGAATTCAAAAAATTGGGTTTACTATGTTATCAACATTCAACACCTAGAAATTCTACCCATCAAACCAATACTGTATAGATTAAACTCAATAAAACCAATAATTAAAAGGCTCTCCTATTTCAAGTTTTAAGGCTTCAAAAATGAACATGTCTTCAATATATTACTACTATCTACAATTCAAAATGATAAGCACTAAAAATAATTAGGCTAATACAAAAACTCTAAACCGTGAAGTTTTGCTTCAAAATAAATGCGTGGAAACCAAAGAATAGATTTACCTTGATTGCAAACTAAAGTTAAGAAGGCTTCACTATATATGTTCCCGAGCACGCTTTGTTAACATGGTACGCAAACACAATTTTTGAAACTAACCATAGTAGAGGGTAGAATATAGGTTAAAAAAATCAACTTGATATCCACAATGTAATCCATTTGTATAAATTCTCGGCACAACTTGATTCTCCAGATGCTTGCTCTTCTGATCTTGTAAAGTGGATATGCTTAAAAAATAACATGTATATATACATATATGCGTTCTTTGGCCACATCAATTAATGCATTTAACTATTTCATACTTAATGGTATTAGAAATAGATAAATATATGTAGAACTATCTTGTGATTCACAGTGGTAAGAGACTAAAAGTACAACAACTAAAACCAATATACTATTACCATTTATGCTATGAAACATTAAAAAAATGATTGAAGAAGAAGAAGTGACAATGTAAATTTTAGGCTTACCTATTGAAGATGTTAGAGATAAGAATGGAGAGCTTTCTTGTATATGTTGTATATGTTAAGAAACTGATCGTGAGGAGGGGGTATGGAGGAAGTGGGAGCAGTTGGTAACTAAACTACCCCATTTCCCCCTAAAAGTCTACTTCATTCACCAAAAACCCACCCACGTCCCTTTATTTTCAAAGCTTTAACCACAGTACAAAAAAATTTAAAAAAAAAAAAAAAAACACAAAATTCAATCCCAAAGCTCAGAAGTTACATAACAGTTTTGTTCTCATGGTAACTTCCTATTCAAATTAGAATAAACCTATTTCCTTAAAAAACTATAGATATTTTATTGTTTTTACATTCAAATTTAAGAACAACAACAACTAATCATTAACTAATTAACTAATTTTTGTCTTAAAACTAACACATGTCATAAATTTATGCTGCCACTTGTCAAAATCTTAGGGCAAACTATCCTCTTTTTAATTATATATAGATAAATAAAACAATAGGGCTTATTTCACCTGTAATATGATTTAGTTTTAGATGCATCCCCTGTATATTTATTTTAAAACCAAATACTTACCGTCCTTGTACTATAAAACTCCACCACTTACACCCCTGTGAGATTTATCCGTAACTGGTATCTTGAAAATATAATTATTAAATGACAACGAATACTAATATTATAAGTAAAATATTTTTACGAAATTTTAAAACGAAGATAAAGAATTTAACAAAAAAAAAATTATTCATGTAATTGATTTGAAAAATAAGTATTTTTTGAAACATTTATTTTAGGGAAAAGGGTCAAAAATACCCCTCTACTTTGGAAAAAGGGCTAAAAATATCCTCCGAACTTATTTTGGGTCAAAAATACCCCTCTCATCCTTAAAGTTTTCAAATATACCCCTGTCTTGATGGAAATTATCCCCCAAAATAACCTGAAATCATTTTTTAAACCCGCTCCATCATTGAAACCCGACCCAACTAAATAATTACCCATAAGATCCCCTTATTTCCCCAATACGTGGGTTTAAAGTTTGAGGGAATTGGGGGAATAAGGGGATCTTGTGGGGAAGATGATGATGAAACACAAACCCCCAAAAATCCTATAGGAGATACAGATCCTGCACAATCACATACACAAGACAAACCGCCAAGAACTCATAAATCAACCGCTAAAATCTGGGTTATGACTAAAAATAAGGAAAGACAAACAACTACATGCAATATATGTAGACAAGAATTTGTTTTTAAGCAACAAACTAGTAAGGATGGTGGAACGGGTACAATTTTGCATTAATTTGGAGTACAATTTTTTTTTTCTTTTTTTTTTTTTTGTAGATGTGTCACTCTAATAGCCTTTCATTCCTCCGAGACACGTTGTGTATTTGCAAGATTTTATCACAAACACAAGAGACTCAATAGCTATCATGCACGAGCTCAAGTATGAAAAACAAGCCCAAGGAGACAAATTATAGATAAAATTGCTAACAAGAACGACATTAATTGCTTACGTACTCGTGTTATTAAATATAAAGTTGTAAAGATGCACCTCAAGAGAAAGGTGAAGTTTCCCTCACTTTCTTTTCAAGGCAGTCAAGTATATATTTCTTCTTCTATTTTGTCTTTGAATTCCTTTTTTACCAACTTCAAAGTGCACCTAAGAATTTGGTGAACAGATTTGTGACTACATTTAAAAAAAATTAGATCAACCAAATTAGGTATTGTATGCTTCTAGCTAAACAAAATATGCTTGTGTGTGTGTGATTTTATATGCACGAGATAGATATTACAACGTGCCAAATCCTAAGCAGATGGTGTAAGATATCGTAACACGTACTATCTGCTGATCATTCAACAATTCGATCATGTATATCGATCAGTTTACCAATGCCCCGTAGAGTCAATCTGCTCTTGTTGAGATAAGTGGGATTGTATTGAGTTCTGTGAAAATGTTGGCAACCGAAATGATTGGTCTGTTGTTGATAGAAATGAAGCCTGAGCTGAGCTGGGAGAATCAATATAGACGTTGTCGTAACTAGGATCATAGTGTTGCTGCTTATTATTATTACTAGTAGGCATATTTAGCTTTTCACCTTCGTCAAGTTCTCTGTACTTGTTAAGATATTGCTTCAGTGGGTTCACATAATCCTCGAACCCCAGGATTTGGATTGCCCCAATAATGTCATCCCCATTGATGGTCTTCCTCTTCTCGCGCTGGCATTTTTCTGATGCTTCTCCAGTCACGAAACTAATGAACTCCGACACGCATTCTTGCATCGTCTCTTTTGCATCTTTCGACATCTTCCCATTGCCCGGGATGACTTTCTTCATGATTCTCCCCACATTTGCTATTGGAAGGAACCGATCTTGTTCTTTACTAGTAGTAATTGTATTGAATGTAGGAGGGGTTGTCTGCTGTATGGTGATTTTTGAAGTGCTTTCTGGACTAATTGGCCCATTTCCCTGCCTTCCCTCTTCCATGTTTTTGAGACAATAGTGAGGATGGTTTTTAACGTATATGGCGTGAGAAGCATTAAGTTAGGCCTGATAATAGGAATTTTCATGGACTCCCACCTGTTTACTCGCTCTAAGGCTAATTTTTGATAACTAACTATATTATACTCCTTTAATACTTTCTTTTGTGAGCTTACCAAAAGATAAAAATACTATACTTACTTTTTTCAGGAATCAACTTTTTTTATTTCTTTTAGATAAATTTTTTTCCGATAATCAAATCAATAAGATATTCGTTATTGGTTTCGGTTTATCGGTTTTTGATCCTTAACGGTTCGGTTTTCGGTTTAATCAAGAAGAAAATACTCCTCTAATTTTATTTGCTTTCTCTTGTTTTCATTTGTTCATATATACACTGCCTTCATACACAAAAGATTATAATCGACACAAATTACAAACAAAAGCAAATTCAAATACGTTATTGCTATTTGCTAAAACAAACTTCTTTTCTTTCACATTAAGTAGCAAACTTGGATGTTGTAGAAGCAAATTTTCAAATAAGTTATTGCTATTTGCTAAAACAAACTTCTTTTCATTCACGTTAACTAGCAAACTTGGATGTTATAGAAGCAAATTCAAATACGTTATTGCTATTTGCTAAAACAAACTTCTTTTCTTTCATGTTAAGTAGCAAACTTGAATATTGTATCACTGTAGCAATCTCTCCAAAAGAAAAAAGAAACCAGCAACTTCATATTACAGAAAAACAGCAGCGCCGAGACTACTATAAAAGTGAGGGAGAGAAGCAGAAAAGCATGCAAGGCCTAGTTTTGTATGAGAATTGAGAATCAGGGAATAAGCGTTGCGTTACTCTTGGACAGCATTAGGTGTTTCTCGGAATACCTAATGCTGGTCAATAGAACCTTTGAGAGTAATACTATAAGATAGAATAAAAAGGAGGATGAAGTTGCAGAGGAAGAGAAGAAAAGGGGTTGAAAAAGAAAGCTACGCTATTTAGGATGAAAGGGTATTTGCGTCACAAAAGTTTCATTAAATGAAGGCAAAGACAAAAGTCAAATATTTTAAAAATGAAGAGTAAAAATTAAAGACCACTCCTTTTGGAGGGCACTCAGCACAAAAACTTGACTTTCGTTGTGGTGCTTATGAGTTTTACCATCGTTCTAAACCAATGGCATTTACACTTGCAAGAATGTTCACCACCTCCAAAACTAATGACATAATATTACAAATATTATAATGATACTACTAATTTTGCTAAGGAATGGAACGTGATAGCCTGACAAGAATACAGTTACAAAAGTTTAATCAGAATGGCATGAAAGCCAACACAACCAGCATCCTGCACATGCTAAGCAATGGCATAAGTTAGTGTCTCGACGTCCTTGGGGCGCCACATTGTTTTCTGGCAACACAACAACCCTTCCTTGTCCTTGGTATAGGTCATACGGATTTCATAATGCATAGACTTGAGCATACTTTCTAACTCGGTTATGGTCTCTGCCTTGTCACGCACGATGAGCTTCCCTTCTGGTCTCAAAATGCGGTCAACTTCAGCAACTATTGCCGGTAAACCACACCTACGAGTTTTAAAAACCAAAGCACTATCAGATCACAACATAGAGAAATAGAAAATGAATGGGTCCATAATTTAAAGGTTAAATATTTACTTTGTTTTAATCTTGGAGAAGAGATGGTCAGCATGGAGAAGATCGTAAGATCTGGGATATGTGCTGAAGGATTCACACCAGTCATGATAAATTCCAAAAAGACCTCTCTCATAAATAATTGGTAGCGTATCTGGAGCATCTATTGAGACAATGTTCATAACCCACACATTCAAGTCTCTTAAAGCAGCTGCAAATCTGCAAGGTCACACAAAGTTTAACATCACAAGCCATTGAATACAATGAAAAGATGTTATAGAATTAGTCACAACTGCTATAATCTTTTCTGAGAGAACACAGGGACTTGTAAAGAAATCTGAGAGAATCAATTTAGCACCAACCACGTACTACATTCTGATCAAAAAAGTTCCAACAGTTTTTTAAAACAACCTGTCTGTTAGTCCATTGAACTCATAAAACCTATGGTCAGCAACAAGCTTCAACCGAAACTTCTTTGCTAGATATGTTAGGCAGAGAGAGAGAAGATCTATAGGTAGGACGCCAGTAACATAGCACTGTACTTACCCTCCATAGATAGCACGCATGTCCATAACATTCCGCACAGTAGACCAGTTTATCCCCATTCCAGTAAGATATGAATTCTTCACCACATGTTTCCAGTGTTCATAATCTGCGGTAAAATCTTCTGGAGCTGGTTTCCCATATACTCCAACCTCGGAACTCAATAACCAGTAAGGTGATTTGGATACCCTGGCTGGCCATGATTCTGGCCATTGAGATCCACGTTCTGATGTGGCAACAGGAGCTTTATGCATGCAAGCTTGTAAAGGCACATTCCTGAAGGAAAGCATCCATTCATTAGATCATGTTTAAGCATAGATGCAAAATCTCACTGCAATTCTCCATAAAAAAAAAAACAATTTCCATAGATAAGATGGAAAATAGTTTCCAGCATTTGTACTAGATAAGAATATTTGTTCTAGACAGCCAAATAATTGATATTAATTCTAAAAAATGAAGTTCCCATCACTCTGAGAATAATACCAGGCTGCGTTTGGATCATCAGATCCTTGACAAAGCGGGGGATCGTCTTTTGATCTTTGTTCATAGCACTCATTGGAAGTAGGCTTGCGATATACAGCAATCCCTACTCCATTAACTCTATCTTTGGTTTTTGAAATAAGTTCCCAGCACATTGCGTTTGTCAACTTCTTCATGGCTGTCAAATGGCAAAAAAGGGACCATCATTCAGCAAGACTAGTTAATCAAGTTATGGAAGAGTCAATCGAATTGGTTAAAGTGAAGTACCTTCCCAGATCCCAACATCTTCAGGAAGCTTTTGGTAGACAGGAGTAGCAGACCAAACAAATAATCCACCAGGTCGAAGTACACGATTGAGCTCCAGGAGAAGTTTCCCCCCTACATTTTGTTAGATCGAAATAGTTAAATCTTAAATCAAGTTTCACAATATCATCAGTTGTAAGATGAAATAATGGAGATAAACTGATTGCGGATATAGAAATATTTCCGGTGCTGGAAGTCCACACTCCGAGAACTACCTATGTTCTTCTCAAAGGTTCGCCTACTAAATAGAAGAACTTTACACTTGACACCTCAATACTCTTAGCAATGAAAAGACATAAGGAGTAGGTCGAATGCAAAATCAAATACCTTCAATATGCCAGGGCACTCTGCAACGTGCACAATGAACAACGTCAAAGACTCGACCGGGAAAGGGAAGCCTCTTTGTACCCATGACAGCAGATATAGCAGGAATACCCCTCTCAAGAGCAAACTGAACCTGAGCTTCATGTTCATCTTTAGGAGCAAAAGACATTGCTAAAACATCTCTTTCGAAAAGATAACCCCCAAAGCTGGCAACCCCACATCCAACATCTAATATAACCCGAGTTCGCTTGCCCCAGGCAATTTCTGGAACAGACTGCAAAAATAATGTAAAAATTGTGTGAAAAAATTAAGATAATTTGATATTTGATGGATACATGACACAACTGTTTATAAGTATCAAATACACATGATATTTTTTGCAATGTGGGACATTATCCTACTTGAAACTCTACCATCCTAATTCTGATATTTGACAATGTGGGGCAATTCTAAAGCTCTAACACTAACACTCCACATTCTAACAGCTAAAGCATCAAACGCCATGCAAGAATATTAAAAACCTTTATAAATTTGTTTGATGCTCCAAGCTTGTTTCACGTTGAGGTTAACCTGGGTAAAAAATCACTAAGAACTTCTTTAAGGTTTATGTTCTGAAAAAAAAGACGACAGTACTTCGAGTAACAAGTGAAAAAAATGGAGATACCACATGTTAGTTTAGGTAAGTAGAAAGAAGAATAGACATTGAACAATCTACTAAAAAGCACATGCACAAATCAGAAACAACAGCAAGAACTGACAGATAGTACATGCTTGTCCATTGATGATTTTAAGAAAAACAAACATACATGCAAATGCAGAGCAAAGAATAAGTGCAAGTGCTAACCTGCTGTATGAAATCAATATAGTGTAGAGCACCATGCTTAAACTGGGTTCCCCCACCTGGGAAGGTAAGGTATTCACCACTAACTTTGACCCAATTTTGATGTCCTTTAACTTCTGCAAGCTTCGTATGGGGAACATTGTGGTACCATATCTGCAGGAAGGTAATACTTTTAACTTCAAGGACAATAAAAATGATAGAACCAACTTCAAACAGCATTCCAGAAATAACGTATCACCTTTTCCCTACTCGTAGGCCACTCAACTGAACGTTGATATCCTTCAGGAAGTGGAACAAGACAAGTCGGAGAATTATCTGGGCAGTGTCTCTCTCGGTGTTCATAATGTTTTGTACTTCTGAGGTTCCTAATTGCTTCCAAATTATCAAGGCAAGGGATATAATCTGGCCCAGCAGTGGCATTGCAGAGTTTCCAAGTGTAACTACTTTCTTTATCTGATCCCGAAGACTTCTGCATTTCCTTTTCATTCTTTGATTCTGATGCCTGAGTTCCAAATGCTCCATTTTGAGTTGTGGTTTCATTCAAAAGGTCTGACTGAACCCCTGAAGTAAATACCTCACTTGAAGACTGGTCCTTCTTCTGATCATCAGAATCTTGGTCTACCTTCTGATCCTTTTTATCATTCAGTTCAGCTGAGTTTTCGACTGATTTTTTCTCATCAGCACCCTCTTCGATCTCTTCTCCAACAGATTTATTTTCGTTTTTCTCCCCAGCCTCGGAATCCTTATCATCTACTTTGTATTGCCCATCTTCCTTTTTGTCATCTGAATTATCTGTCCCCCTCTCGGATTGAGTTTCCGATTTAGAGTCTCCAGTATCCTCTTTCTGTTCTATTGATTTCTCTTCCTGTTTCACCTCTGAGGTTGATTCTGTTTCTTGTGGATTAGAACGATTTTCTTCTTGACTAACTAAGGCATCTCCTTTTGTTGCATCCTCAGGTAAATCACCTGGGTTATCCTCAAATTGTTTTGATTTTCCCTCATCAGTTGGATTACTCTCAGAACCAGCGTTGTTGTTATTCTCTTTACTTTCCGTTACCTGTGTTGACACGTCATTCTTTTTCCCCTGTGAGGACAAATCTGAATTTTGTTCTGGAACAATAGATGATGATGTCATCATCCACACCCCAACTAAACATAGAGCTACAAATACCACTATAGTCACAGTGGAGCAATAACTCGATGACTTCCTGCCATCTACTCTAGAATACTTTCCTAATGCCATTCTTTTCTCCGGTAAATTTTATCAGTCCTTGACAATTTTCCTTTATTCACCACCTGTGGTACAAAATAAAAATAATAAGAGTAAAATCTTTGAATCACTCTCATGCAATTCTGGCAACTTAACATGTTAGTAAATCAATTGTCACATTGAATTTTGTGTCCACTTAAAACAGTGGAGGTTGAACACTGATACTTAAATCAAATCTATGACCCTATATTTAGTAAGGGAATTACTATGTAAAGACATACACACAGGGAACTCTAAATAGTCATTAATTATATCTTGCTTTTAATCAGAGTATTGACATCACCAGTAGATCTTAAAGGAAACAATACTACAACAAAAGAATCAATTTGTTAATTCGGGAGATCTATACGGTAACCAAAACAAGACATGGAAGGGAAAAGAGTGTTAAAGGAATAATAGTAAAATGATCGGGAAGATGCTAAGCAACAATCTTTAAGAGTAAAAGTGATTCAGATCTTGAGCAAATCTAAAAATAAAAATTGATTGCACAAGAGAAGTAGCTAAAGAATTGCACAACTAAACAGAGAAAGAGTCAGATCTGACAAATTTGAAAATAATCTAAAAGAAAGAAAGCAGGTGTACCTTTTAGTAGCAGATCTGAGAAAAGGGAAGCTGAACCATAATTTTTGGGGTTCAACGGGCATGAATATATACAAGAGAGAGCAGTAGCAGACTAGTAGTGCTATAGCAGTAAAGGTAGTGTTCACCCGGTATTGTATTGCGTATATTATTAATAATGTGATAATAAAATGGACCTCAGAATTTGAACTTAGGGCTGGTGACCACCAGAACAAGATTGCGGTCGGAGACTAGATGCGTCGCTGTCGCCAGATTGAAGGGTAAATTTTATAATTCCAATGTAAGATCTACATGCCCCTTAATGGCTAAAGTCATAAGTGCCCCTTAAAATTCGTCAACTTGACTCATTCTTATAAGGGGTCATTTGGTACGTAGATAAAATTATTCCAGAATTATAATTTTGAGACTAATTTATTCCATCTCTTAAGACATTTCGGAATTAGTTATTCCATCCTTTCACTGAAATAAAATAACATTACAATTCCGGAATAACTAATCTCGAGATTAATTATACGATCATTTTATTCCAATCAAACGTAAAATAAATTCATCTCAAATATAATTCCGGAATTATTTATCCTTACCTCCTATATCAAACGAGCCCTTAGGGGTTGTTTAGTAGGGTGTATAAGAACAACGCTGAATAGGGTATATTAGTAATGTTGTTATTAGTAATGGTGAGATTAGTTATGCTGAGATTATTTCTTATTCACTATTTGATTTTGGTGTATTAAAAATAACATGCATTGCATAATTTTTTTTTAAAAAAATTGGTTTGTTTACAAAAATATCCTCCAACTTAATAATTGAAAAAAGATTTTCAGAGATTTCAGGGGCAACTGTGTCTTTAGTCATGCTTATGCATGTATTAAAAACCCTTGCATTGCTAATATTATAGTTTGCTATGTATTAAACGACTATTAGTTATACATAGGATAATACCAAAAATGGTGTATAACTAATACTTGCATTTGTTATACATAGGTTGAAAAAGGATACCAAACAAGATATATTAATAATACAGAAAGCTAATGCATGCATTATTTTCTCTAATAAATCTTCCAAACTACTCCTTACACTACTCAAAAGAGTGTTCTATTAAATACTTTATGTTGATATGACATAGTGTGTGTAAAACACTAAAATGAGCAGGTGAGATTATTTTTTGTTCAATGTTTTTTTCCTATTCTATTTTGCAAATATTTTCTCTCCCGCCACCGCTGACTCTTCCCTTCTTCTTCCTTTTCTTTTTTCAGTTACCTCATCTCTTCTACCACCATCGTCATTTTTTCTTCAGATCTGCTACCACACCTTCTCATGCTTCTATCTCTCTATTTCTCCACATTTCCCTCTCTATCCCTCTCTTCTTCCGAAAAAATCAAATACGAAAGCTTTTTAGCATACGGTCTTTGTAACATCTAGATCATTCACAACAGAAAAATCTCTGAGTATTATATTATTGCTTTAAAATCTGATAGCGTTGTTCAACAAGCTGCTGAATTTTGGTACTTGACCAATACCAAATACACTAAATAGATATTATCTCCTATGTATATTAAGTGACAGCCACCACCCCCAAGTATGTTTAAGCTTAATAGAGATGACACCTTTGAAAAATGGGGTGCCTCAAGTGGCATTGGAGGCGTACTAGGTCAAAATTTCACATGTGCTCGTTTAATTAGCCACTTTGCCACCTTATTGCGACTGCATTACACACTTCATATTTTTGAATGGTTATCCTAAAAGTGTCTTAATAGATTTTTTTTTTTTTTTTTTTAATTATGTAAGTGTTTAATGAGAACAAGTTTAATGAGAACAAGTCCAAGTTCTAGTATAAAAAATGAAAAAGAAAGACAAATTAATGGGGTCGCCTATAGCTTTAGCCTATAAAGAAGTCGATCATTTATTCTATTTGCATCATTCTATTTTATTTTACGTTGTAAAATTTTCAATGAAAAAGGAAAAAGCAAAAAAAAAAAAAAAAAAAAAAAATCAAAGGTATTGGTATCTTTGTTTTATCTTTGCGTAATTGTTCTTTACTCAATGCCCCAAAGAATTCAATATATTCTTATTGAATGGATTAAATTGTGGAAGCATGATAAAGGAAACCAAAAATTTATCGACAAAGTTTGAGGAAAAAGATCTGATTGAACATACATTATAAGGCAAAATAAAATTCGGATCATTTCATGTTAATTTTGTTGTGATTCTTGTTTATATTACTATAAACATGGTTGTTTTTGTAACATTCAACTTTCCATCTCTCGCTTTTCATACTTTTATAGTTGCTACGTAAATATGTTCACAAAATCCTAAGCTTATATGTTGTAATCTTCAAATAATATTATCCAATTGATATTATATTTCTCTGCTCAAAGTACACAAATATAAGTATATAATGCTTTCTCACTAATATATCTAATTATCAACTATGATAACGAAATTATTCGCGATCTCATTGCATCTTTTGACATTGAGATTCTCACATTGTTGGATTTAAGCCCCCATATTTTCATAATCTCTTTATAGAATCTTTATTAAAAAAAGAAAAGACAATTACGTATTTAATGGTGACAGATAAATTCCCGATTCTCCCTAAAGTTGGAGAATTTGCATTAAAGCAATGGATTTAAGCCCCCATATTTTCAAGGTCCGAATTTTTTTTTCACGATGATAATATTTTAATATTCATGGTAAAAAGTATAGAATCTTTATTAAAAAAAGAAAAGACAATTACGTAGTCAATGTAATTAATGGTGACAGATGGTTAATTCACATTCTAATATTTAATTTTTTTTCTCTCCCATAATAAAACTGGTGTGCTTTATTTTTTCTTCCTCTGACTAAGTTGTTTATTTTCTAAAAACAAGGGATGAAAGGCCTTGAATAAATTAAGATTATATTGTCTTTGCATTCTTCTCAAATTCTCAAGCATCGCTGCAAACAATTGAGACAACGAAATTTTATTCTGATTATCAAATTATCAATTTCAAGAATCAAATTCTGTTATTCTAACTTCGACTACTTTTTTTTTTTTTTTTTTACTTTTTTTTTTTTTTTGTTTCTTATAATTTTACTTTATAGTAGTATAATGCATTTATTTATTTGTTAGAATTCAAATATGTCGATATAAAATATGAATTATCCATTAGTGGTTGGCATTATATTTCTTAAAGTATTTGGGCAATTCGCACGATTGCCCCTATCTTGGGGTGGTCTTTAATTTTTGCCTCTCAAATAGTTGGTCTTTAATTTTTGGCCTTCAATAAATTAATTCGCCCATAATTTTGGCCTCATGCTCCAGCAGGCATAAGACTTGAACAACAAACTGTCACTTCTTCATGGGCACTCAAACCCTAAACAATGGTCGCTGTAATCTCCTGCTGTGCAGCTACAAAGCTCAGGGAAGATGAACTTCAACTGCAGGCAGCCGACATTCAACAGAGATAGAACAGAGACGCTTCAGATAAAAGATTGCCTATGTTGCCATCCATGAATAGAAAGTATGTGGAGGAGAAAATAACAGTGCGACAAGAAGTAAGAAGTACAATAGATATTTTATTTGATACAAGGTAGTACGATTTATAAGGCACAAACTGGGTATAAACAGGTTCAGCATAAAGGTTACAAGTCAGTAAGACGAGAAAAACTTCAAGACAAGAAAAGGATCCTATAATCATGCGTCGGCAGAGTATATAGCTGGAATAACAGACTGCTTATTTATGTGAACGTGAAGTTGAACTTACGACAGGCAATCACATTCTGATATTGCTGAACCTTCTGTAAGGAGTTCTCCACTCCCAGAAGTTTTGTGTGTGTGTGTGTATATATATATAGAGAGAGAGAGAGAGTGCAGAGAAATAACGATACTGATTTAGCTGTATTCAAGTATAGCACCCGTATGATTAAACCCACATGATACTTCCAATGCTTTTACATGTCTATGAAAGTTGACTTTTGTAGGCTTAATGTAATCAACATCATTTCCTTGACCCTGCACAAACCCACTTTGTATTAGGCAAGTTTAAGCAACCCACACATCCAGGATACCCAGTGTATGGCAACCGAAAAAGTCACTTAAAACTCTGAAGTCAAATAGGAAAAACAAAATAGTGGAAGTGGGAAAAAGATTTAAAACAAAAGGGAAAATGGGCAAAGACGGAAACCAAGTGGAAGTTGCCACTTTCGTGAAAATGTTTTGATTTATCAAACAAGGCTCTGCTCATCCATAAGGTGAAAGAGAGTGATTAAAAATACTTCCACAAAGCAACAAGATAATAAAGCCAGAACTAAAATGAAGAAAGAAGAAGCAATTTAGCAAGGTTTTTGAACCATTTTTAAAGATGTGACATTGAGCAAACGACTTAGAACTAAAGTGACCTTTTACCGTGTTGCACTAACAGTTCCTCTTCATGTCATGACTAGTTTAGACTTAAGTCCATAAAAACATAACAACTTCATTTAAAGTCTAAGGGAACATACCAATTGTCCGCCAGAAGATTGTCCGTCTACAGAAAATGTTCCATGGGAGCCTCCCCATCCCCAAGTGTAAACGTTTCCTCCTGAAGGTCAAATGTGGAGGTTATAGTTAACCGTGAGTAAACCAAATAGCTCACTCACTTGATGTGAAAATACTATCATTCAAATGCCAGAACAAATAGAACCAAATAGTTGTTGACAACGAATGAATAACTAAATACTGAAAAGTAGAGAAGTAAAACAGTAAAATGGCACTTTCACAACTACACAGAAGCGTGAGACTTTTGCAGCCCACAACCATGCCACAATCAGGATAGAGGAACACGGCAACGATAGAAAACCGAGGATATCAGCGATTACGTATCAATGGGACATTGGGATTCGTATATGAAACTGTAGAATGGAAAATCTTTAGGTTTGCAACATTTGAGCAGGACGAAATCTCCTCCTCTTGGAAGTTTAATTTCTTTCTAGATTAGAACGATAGAGAAATGAATTTAACAATCCTCTTTGCTTTCAGGAACAAGTCCTTGTTGTATCTTCTGAGGTTCTCTTTAGTTAATAATACAGCCAACATAAAAGAAGATAACATGACCATTTCCAGTTCTCAACCCACTTTGTCACTAGGAAATGACGGGTGTAGAATTTTAATTAGGTTTTTATGGTAACAACCTTGAGAACAACAATGGTCCACAGAAATGTTATAGATACCTATAAAAAGCCGGCTTCCAAATTTGATGTATTGTTTCATTAGTAAGACATGAAGAGTAAGGAATCAAAGAGGTCAGCTCTCAAAGTTCGACCTTTCGGGGGTCAACCAGCTATGAAGATGCTCTGGAGATAGTTGTTCAAATTCGAATTTTGTTTGATGAAGAGAGTACAATCATGGTCTTAAGCAACAATGAACATCTCTATCCCCAAGCATTCATTCCGCTTCATTTGAGTCCATTTCATTCCAATATTCAATAATTTGTTTTCCATAAAAAGTTTAAGAGTTCCCTAACATCTGAGGTTCTATCTTCCATGAATGCTACTTGTACCATTTGTAAGTCTGCACAACCATGATCCATGTTAAAGCTAAAAATAGCTTCAATGAGTTTCAGTAGAGTTTGATAAAAAAGAAGGCAGAGAATTTCAGATTTTATTGTTCATCATCTTACATCTAATTAATAGTTTCCACTCCACTTATCTCCCTACCATCATCTTCAAGAATAAGTTATTCACAAGGAATATGTTTGAGATAGACAATGTTGATGGTGCTAATCAATCAGTATGATTTCATGAGACTATATTTTTCTTCTTCATAGCGTAATTATAGGAAAAAAATATTTTCTTTTATTGTAATTGATTGTCTTTTCCTTAATTGGTTAGGATTCACTTGTATAAATACCCTTCATGAAACCCTCCTTTACATACTGAAATACAAAGAAACCTTTTCTTCTTTCTCAAAATTTACATGGTATCAGAGCCGTTGATGCCTTTTGAGGTGAGTTTTACTCCGTTGCAACGTTAAGGTTCTCTTTTTTTTTTTTTTTTTTTTTTTTTTTTTTTTTTTTTTTTTTTTTGCCTTTCAAAAAGAGGTCAAGTTTTCTTCCTCCTTGAAGCTATCTGCAGATCAGCAGAATCTTTACGAGATTCTTTCTTGCTTGGGTTCGCTTGTCAACTCCGAGCCTACCCACCAAGTTTCAGATTTTGTCGATCACCGAAGCTAAGGTTTCGGGGAGATAGATTTGTCCAGCAATTTTTTCCAGTTTTCTTCTCTGGCGGATTGATTTGAAGATAATTCCCTTCTAGAATTATAGGAAATTCTATTTTCTGATTTGAAGTCCTATTAAAATTAAGGGGGACACGAAACCAATGGAAATAATTCTCTTCCACAAATCACTAATGTGAAACTAAAATGGCTGCTATATATCTTGCGCGGTCAAGATTTTGTTCGCTCTATATTAAATCTAGAAAACTGCTTGGTTATATTAATGGAGAGAATAATCAGCCTACTGCATCTGATGATGATTTATGGGATTCTTGTGTCTTTTAGTTACCTTTACCTCAAAAAAAAAGAAAGAAAAGAAGATTTATGGGATTCCTAGAATTCACTTGTTATGACATGACTTTGATACTATGCACCCCCGATATTACATTATCATGAAGATAATCCATTCTTCATGTACCTGAGTTTCCTCTACATGTTATATGTTAGCTCCATCACCAAAGAACTAAGTTGTTGTATCGTGATCATCGTGGACATGTTTGATAATAGAAGCACTACTCTTTTTACATGGTGCGTGTTATTTGCAGATGACATTGTGTTGATTGACAAGACGCAAAGCGGTGTTAATGCGAGGTTGGAGGTTTGGAGACAAACCCCGGAGTCGAAGAAATTGTGCTGATTGACAAGTCGCAAAGCGGTGTTAATGCGAGGTTGGAGGTTTGGAGACAAACTCCGGAGTCGAAAGGTTTCGACAAACTCCGAGCCGAAAGGTTTCGAAAGTTAGACTAAGACGTACTGGAGTGCAAGTTCGGTGACGTGTGACGTGATACTTGTAGATGACGAGGACGTGCGGCTTGATACTCAGGTCATCCCCAAGAAAGAAAGTTTTAAGCACCTGGGGTTGACCATCCAAGGAAATGGTGAGATTGATGATGACGTCACTCATCGTATTGGAGCAGGATCGATGAAATGGAAGCTCGCATCAAGTGTGTTATGTGACAAGAAGGTGCCGCCTAGACTTACGGGAAGGTTATACAAAGTGGTGGTTAGACCGACTACGTTGTATGGGACGGAGTGCTGGTCAGTGAAGAAAGCTCATGTCCAGAAGATGAAGGTAGCAGAGATGGGAATGCTGAGATGGATGTGCGAGCATACCAGGAGAGATACGATTCAGAACGAAGTGATTCGGGACAAGGTAGGTGTGGCACCGTAGTGGAGAAGATGAGGGAAGGAAGGTTGAGATGGTTCGGCCATGTGCAGAGGAGATGCGCTGATGCGACAGTGAGGAGGTGTGAGAGGATGGTAATGGTGGGCCTGAGGTGAGGGAGGGGTAAGTCAAAGAAGTCCAAGGAAGAGGTGATTCCGCAGGATATGGCACAACTTCAGCTTATCGAGAACATGACCCTTGATAGAAGGGTGTGGAGGTCAAGTATCAGGGTAGAGGGCTAGTAGGAGGCCGCAAGGATTTCTTTCCGTACTAGGAGTATTATTATCTTTATTCTTTCGCTTATTTTTTTAGATCTCTATTATAACTTGTTGGTTTATTTATTTCTTTCTTTCTTTCATTAACTGCATTTATCTTATTATATGTTGTTATTACTGCCTATTATTATTGTTGTCTTGGCACCTTCTCTTGAGCCGAGGGTCTATCGGAGCAGCCTCCCCACCTCCCAAGGTAGGGGTAAGGTCTGCGTACACTCTACCCTTCCTAGACCCCACCTTGTGGGATTATACTGGGTATGTTGTTGTTGTTGTTGTGACTCCTTTTATGATTATTCATTTTGATGGAATCCTACTCAAAACAGTTTCTTTGTCTGAAAATCGATAGTTTGCTACCTTTATTGCTTATTGCACTAGGATGAATTTGGGTGTATCTGTTAAAGGCAAATGGTGAGGTTTTCTGTTGCTTTCATCTATTTCAGAAAATGACTTATACTCAATTGAGGCTAAGATAAAATCTTGCGAATTGACAATGGCACAAATTACATGGATAAAAGATTTGGTGTCTATCTGGTGTTTAATGGGATAATTCATCAAACAAGTTTTTCATTTACTAGTGCACAAAATTGTGTTCCTGAAAGACCTAGATTTTTCTATTACTCATAGAAAAGGAGTCAAATCTTGTATCAAACATCTTTTATCTAAATTTGTCTCCTATCGTTCCTCATCTCCTTCCTATAGAGCCTTTGCCTAATCTATCTCTTTTGTGTTTCTTCCCCAAAATTAGAGGGAAGCTTTTGCAGATCCTAAACGGAAGCAAACTATGATTGAAGAAATGAAGGCACTACAAAGAAATGAGACTTGCAAACTTGTCACTTCACCGTGAGACAAAGAAGTTAATAAGTTGCAAATGAGTCTTCGCTGGGAAATATAAAGCTGGTGGGTTGATCGAAAAATTCCAAGCGATATTGGTGGCTAAGGGATTCACACAAACTTATGGAGTTGATTATCACGAGAGCTTGCCCTTGTTGCAAAGATGAACAATATCAAAATACTTTTGTCATGGGCAGTTAATCTTGATGGATTTACAGCAGTTGAGAATGCATTTCTTTATGGAGTGGATTTGATACTGAACAAAGTCTGGGAAAGATGTGCAGACTGAACAACCTTGTATGGATTGAAGCAATCCCCAAAAGCTTGGTTTGACAGATTCTCTAAAGCGGTGGTCTCTTTCGGTCACCAACAAAGCAATGCCGATCACACCCTCTTCATAAGACATCAAAAGGGGGTAAATTCACTCTTTTTATCGGTTACATTGACAACATAGTAATGTCAGGAAATGACAAAGAGATGATCCAATTAAAGGAGTTGTTAGAACAAGAATTTGAGATCAAAGATCTAGAGAAATTGCAGTACCTTTTGGGGATTGAGGTTGCTAGATTAGAAAGAGGGAACTTAATTCCCAAAGGAAGTATATGCTTGTTTGCAACACAATTCAGAAAATTCAGTAAAAGAACTGTTGGTTAAGTGGAAGAGTATGGAGAATGCAAGTATAACATCAATAGCTTTCAAGACGGGGAACAAACACAAAGACGTTTATTAGCATCTATGCAAAACAGCAAACATATGCAAGTTAAATTTACTATGATTGTTGTACCAGAAATTGCAGCCGTATGCTTCCAACCACAGGATACCTGTCAACACAACAAGGTAAGATTTATGACTGTCATAATCTTTTCAAACCAATCAAACCCCTCCGATAGAGTTTGCTAGTAATAACATATAGTAGGTTGCATTTTCTCAATACATGATCTTCGCAATTGCATATGTATCCTTTCTTTACCTACTTTATGCACCTTATTACACTTCAGATAGGAATAGGTATGCAAAGCAATGCGTTCACCAAAAAATTGGAAAGAAATTCTATATGGAAAAACAAACCTCAGATACTGAATGCCTCAAAAATGGTCCTTCAACTCTTTCAGGTGTATGAGCGACATCTGTAGAACTGACATAAGCAAACACCAAAAGTACACCATAAAAATTAAAAAAATGAAAAAGAGAATCCATTAGGATGACTCTACCATCCAACAAATTCAACTATCAAGCAATGCAATAAAAGAGTACCCAATACCAAGACACCCATTTTCATTGGTGCCCCACACGTACAGTTCTCGGCCACCTACGAACAAAAACTGAGTAAATACAAAAGTTAAAGCTTACAAAAAAAGTAGCCTTTTGTTCCAAATAATGCACTTGATCTCATGCAACAACATATATTTAAATTGCCTCATTCGAGGTCAAACATCAAGAAAATTATTAACAAAATTCATGTTGGGCCTAACTCAACAACCAAAGTTAGCTCATGAGGCAAGGATTACCCAATTTCATATAAGGAAACAACCACCTATTCCCTACATCAATGTGAGATATTTACCCTGCATGCCCAGGACTGGACATCTGGTGCTTGAACACATAAAATGAAGGCCCAACATTAGGTAACCAAGAATAAGGATGGGTCTTGCTTTGATACTATGTTAAGAAAATAGATCTTGGGCCTAAATCTCAAATGCTAGCTTATGAGACGAGCATTCTCAATACCATGTAAGGAAAAAACAACTCCTTCCCTCAACCTGAGTGGGATACTAAAATAAAACAAAGGAGAGCAACTTCTCCTTTAGAACATGAAAGATCTTATAATTCAATATAAGAACAGGAAAGCTCGAACTTAAAAAGAAAAAAACAAAGCCAGATTTGGGTCCCTTCAAATCGCCATAATTTGGCTCCAGCTTTCTGGCCCTTCTTCCCTTGCTCTCTTAAGGAAGAAGGTAGAGCATTCAACTCTCTCTTGATAACTACTCAAAATACCATCCTTGCAAGGTAAAGGATAGAGTATACAACGAGGCAAAACGAATTTATGGTCAGTTCTGCTTGGCTATCTCCCATAGAAGCAAAGGAAGATACAAGGATTAAACCCTTCCCGTCTGCCTAAGTCTTGGTAGGTAGAGTTACCCGGTACCTGTTCTGGTGACAGGTAAGTACCCGGAACCTGTTCTGGTGAGAGATAGCAAGTACCCAGTGGATTAATTGAGGTTCACACAAGAAGATACTTTTAAAATGTCCAACTTTGGTCTTTAACATTTAATGTACCATCTAATTATTCCCTACTTCTATTCAGATGAGAAGCTATTCAATTGCTTCTATTTCTCAACTGAACTAAATGAAGTCATTGCAGAAAACAGCTGCACTTGGGTTAACTATCCTTGTGCCATGCAGGGACTTAAAGGCAGGCAGTGCAATCTACTAGATAGAGAATCCCTCTTCCATATAAAATCAATTTATTTACTTGTTTTAGATATAATTTTCTGGATGCTTTTATCTAGAAGAAACCATTAAAACACCAAAGAGACCAAGGTAACATGAAGGAAAATTGCAGCTACGTCGTAAGAATACTAATATACGTCCGTTAACTTATAAAATACAGTAAATTGAAAGCCCAAACTTACATACTCCTATATCCAGTTTATATGACACTCTTTTCTTTTTAGACAGCCCCAAAGAGAATGATACCTTTATTAAAAATTTAACTTTAAACTTCCCACTTTACCCTTAAAGACATTGATTTATAGCCACACAAATATCCATGGCTTGCTTCAAAAGTCTTCCAAACATTCTTTAACTCTGCACCCAGTCAACACCATGACATAAATTGGGACTAAGGAAGTATGTTTAACTTGGATGAATAAGTTCCAGATTGCACGTCTTTTACATACACTTAACGTATATCATGGACATAAAATTTGATTCTCTTTAGAAACCTAGTGGTTCCTCCGTTGGGGAAACCTTCTAAGACAACCCAACATAGCTCAACCACCTTTACATTTAAATTTAACAGAGTACTCAATCACTTTCTTACAATGTTTTCCATGGAAAATATGTTCTTGAAAAATAAGAGAATTTCATACTTATTTTCTCATGTTCAGTTGGTTAGTGGAAAATATTTTTCAGATAATATCCACCCACCCGCACCCCTTGTACCCACCCCCAAAACTCACCACCACCCACCCCACCCCAACCCTTACAATATTTTATAGAAGTAAAATAGTATATATGAAAGAGAAAATTTGATCGGGACCCGACCCCGGGGGGGGGGGTGTTAGAGTGGGGTGGGTTGTAAAGAATTTTTTTTCCTTTTATTATAAAAGTATTAAAAAAAATATATGAAATAGAAATTCGAGGGGGGGGGGAGGTGGGGGTGGGGGTGGGGGTGCGGTGGCTGGTGGAGGGGTGAAATGTTTTCTAAAATTTTTGACCAAACGAACATGAGAAAATTGGAAAACAGTATCCAGAAAACATTTTCCTCCATACCGAACACACAATAGCTCTGTATTGTGTTCAATAATTGCTCATATTTTTTTGACAAGATCAATAGTTGCTCGTGTTTAAAGTCGCTTAAGCAAAATAATTGCTCTAAACTGCTTAAACATTCATAGTTAAGATGTCGATTACAATCTCCAAGTTTTACAACTACCTTGTACACCCTAACAGATGCAGACAACCTACTAAAGTTGGCCTAGCATGCATTATTATCGGATTTAAAGTATTAATTAATTGTCAAGCATTGAACTTGTAGAGCAACAAACTAGATTTTTGTTTTTTTCCACACAAAATAGATACATATTCTGATGTCGACATAAAAGGACAGCCACAAAAAAGTGTGGTGATCCCGAAAATTTCATAAGGTTTTAAGATCTTAAAGTGCGCCAACAATGATTATATTTAACCTTTTATGTGCCAAGGATGCTACAAGTATATTACACTACTTGAACATGATACTGAGTGTAGGAGGTGTATTGGAAGTGATTTAGGGTCTAAGGAGAGACCTATAGCCAAACAACGTTTGAAACTACGCAACGGATTAAAGTTTCAACTAAGCTTGCACATAACCAAACATTAAACGAGCAGACCATCTAAGATATTAAGAGTTATGTGGTGAATTACCTATCAAATTAAAGGCCTTTGAGTCTAGTATTCCAACGCTTCAAACCAGTGGTTATTTGGCCATATCTACAAGGAGTTATGACGTTTTTTACTGAAGGGTAGCAGAGCAGCTACACGAGACATGCGTAGCCACGCACCCCAAGCCAAAGCTATGCGTGGGGAACAGTTCCTACACGTAAAAAGCCTCAGCTACGCACACAGCTCAATTTCTACACAAAAAACCTCAATTTCCGTGCGTCCAGGTCTGTAGCTCATTCCAACAGCTTACTTGTAATGACCTAGGTCGTTTTGGTTGTTTTCTCCTTTTTTCCTATTTTTCCCTTGTGAACCTGTCCCTTTGCTTGTTTCGGATTGTTGTGTAGTGGGTGAGGTTGGCACAACTCCCAAGATATCCGAAATATCTAAAGTTGGAAAATTGCTAAGTTGAAGAATCTTTAAGTGTTAGGTTGGCTTTAGGCATCATCGGGGGTATTTGTGTCATTTAGGGAATTTTGTCGGTTCCGTTAGCTTCGGAACGTCGAATATAGGCTGTTTGAGTGTTTGGTTCAGTTCCAGAGGGTCTGAGGGCACTTCGGTCATTTGGTTGGAACGTTGATTTTTGCCCGTTTGGGGTTGACTTGGTCAATGAGACCTCTTTTGGGAATTCCGGGGATGCGAGCGCGTGTTCGTAGCGCATTTTTACATGTGTCTGCATATTTCGTTTGTATCGGGGAGGTTCCGGAGAGGTCTTGAGACTTCGGGTGATGAGAGTCAAAAACCAGATTTTTGCTGTTTCTGGTGTTCCCGCAGGTGCGAAGGAGCTCCCGCCCTTGCGGAGGCGCTTCAGCGAGAGGATGCCCGCAATAGCAAAAGACTAGTAGTTTGACCTTGGTCCGCCTCTGTGAAGATTTTGCCACAGGAGCGAGTACGCAGCCGCGAGCAAGTCTGCCGCTGCGGACATGGGATATTTTGAGGGGAAACCTACGCGTCTCTTTATGACATGAATTGAACTTATAAAGAACCCAATGGGTTATTGACGACTAGTATCCATTGTGACTTGCAGATTAATTCTTGTCGATTCGGTTGAGATACTATAAACAATTGTTAGCTAGAAGAACATTGAAGGTATGTTGAGATGAACCCTTCCATAGATTGTTTCCCGAAATTGCATGCCTTCTAAAACATGATTGTGTGACGAAATGTCTTCTAAATTGTTAGTGTATTATTGTGGGCGACAAGTAGTTATAAGCTATCCATGTTTTACCTCAAATGTTTATGACTTAAATTATTTATGCTTCATATGACTTTAAACGCTTCAAAGGTTTAAATGATAATGACTTTAGTATTACGTTTTCAAAGGAAATTGAATATGACTTTATAGTTTCTCAAATGACAAATGTTAATGATTATTAAGTGTTTAAGAATGAAATGTGGCTATTAAACCACACTTAAAGCTAATAATTTATGGCCAAATGTGCCAAATGAAAGGAAATGTTTTGGGAATATTCTTAAGTCAACTAAAAAGGTACTTGCAAAAGAGGATCAAATACTCGGAGCTACATGTACTGTTGTAGGACTATGGTCGTACCAGTTGATTTGGGTTATTAGATAGTCACCCTTGATTGGGTTATGTTCTTGCTAGCAAATCTGTCAATATTCATACGACATTATGGTGATACGCCAAATTCATCTCGGGCTAAAGGTCGGATCACCATGAGGTACACATGGTGGGTAATGTTTATGTCAATGATTAGGGACTCCAACCAAAGATAATAAGTATAGTTTGTTTAAAGCTTAAAGTCTTATATGCTTTATGAAATAAACGATATGGTTATTACTTTAAATTGCATTTTACCCTTTCATACTATATGTTCTTGTTCCATTTTATGTGAGAAGCTTATGATGCATATGAGCAATCATCGTTATGTACTCACATCTCTTCCTCAGGACGGCACAGTCTTTGCTAGGTACCTCCCTTATCCTATCTTGGTGAGCCCCACTTCATGTTCAGGGCGTTCTTTTGTTAGATACACATATTGGTATTCTTTTTTGGCATTGCTGAAGCCTCGTCACTAACATTTCTTTTATTCAATTGACATAGAGGCTCCATAGACATAGTGGGTATGGATATGTCGTTGTCATTCCTATTTGAGGCCTCATATGACATACATCATTTACTATTTCGTATATGTAATTTCGCAAGTCTATGAAAAGAAGGCGTTTTACGGAAGAAAAGTGTTTTACGAAAAGGAAAAAAAAAATGTTTCATAAGAAATTTATATTTCCGCTCATGCATGAATTATGTTCATAAGTCATATAAGGTTGGTTCGCAGGGTCAAAGTTAAGACACTGGGTCCGTCCACCAAGGTTTTGGTGCATGACAAAGTGGAAATGTAAGCATAAAAACTGTGCGTAAGACTAGATAAACCTCTCATTTATGCCAACTTAGTTTAACTATGACAATAATCCTACACCAACATTTGTTTCACCAAATATAGATCATTTCAGATTTAGGGCTCAAATACTCAATTTGTTGTTTCTCAAAGATAGAAATCAAGCGGATATTCAACCAGATAAATTACCTGTAATAACGCAGGTATGATAGCCTCCACATGCAGCCTTTTCAGAATATGGAAGTTCATCTACCATAGATGGTACCGAATTATTCGATGCTTCACTATAGCCCTGAAATTTTAAATAAAAGTGGACGTCACCCAATGTAAATAAAAGAAAAGTTGCATGATGCTAGTATATAGATATTTACCAATTTCTTATTTGCTCTTTCACCAAAAAAATGTACTGATCCATTCTCTGTGGCATAATAAAAAGGATAAAAAATAAAATGGAGGCCTTTCTTTAACATCAACTGATCAAAGTGCTTTTGGCAAATCACAAAGAGTTACCGCTGATGCAGAGAGAATGCAACATTCCAGCAGCCGCATTCTTAACCTATTTACACATAACTAGAATTGTCAAAATAAACCAGCAGCTATGAAGCATGTATAAAAAACTCTTGACAGCCTGAAGAGAGAAGTCTATAATTGAAACTTTAAGACATCGCAGATGCCAGTACCTTCAACCCCTCAAGTTCCTTAATAAGTCGAGGTGTGTATTCACTGTTTTCAAAGACAAGAAAAGATCAATTGTTCAAAGGGAAGAAGAAACAGATGCAAAGTACATGATAAAGTAGAAGAGTTTGCTATCACTGATGGCATCCTCTCTTATCCGAGAATATGAGAAGACCCATTTATTCATTAAATAACCCAATTTGTAATTAATTTTGCACAAGAGTAAATCATCAAACAAGAGTAAGAATAATGTTGATACTAATTCATAATACCAGAAAAAAGAAATCAATTCATGCAAAATGCAGAGGATTATTAACCATCTACTTAACCTGTCACTTTTTAAGAGTCCAAAAATGCTTGATTGATGTCCATGACCAAGTCTTCCTGATCGTCCCCCACCCCAACTCAAAGTCTCACCTTTGTCTGGCCAGAAAAAATATAACACGGTGATGACACGAAGACAATGGTCACTAAACATTTTTTTTTCCTTAACAGGCACTAATAGCAGAATAACATATTTGATCCTGGATTTTTATTATGTAAAGAAGCATTTTACAAATTAGATCTCATACCTGTTACAGCAATTGAGTGTTCGAAACCTAAGGAAATGATTTTGATTGTGACTCCGTTCAAACATTCAACTTTATTGGGTATAGACAGTACCATAGCAGCTTCTGCAGATGATTGTACAAAATTGAGTTATATAAAGTAATTTATGGTAGTTAATGAAATCCTTAAGCCCAAGTCAATTGGATGACGATATGGTGGACTATCTTTTTGCTTTGTCTGATTTTGTTGTGTTACTTGATCTTTTTTGTCATATTTGGTCAGTTATTTTTTCTGATCAAGTAAGTGTATTTTCATTCATAAACATGGCCACAGCAACCGTATATAAGAGAGATACCAAAAAGGTAGAGAATTTACAAAACGATATGATTCTCTACGAACTCCGCCAATTTGTCTATATAACAAGGAACTTTCTGACTTGTTACCTTGTCAAGAAATAAAAGGAACTTTCTGTGTGCACCCAAAAGAAAATAAGGGAACGGAGACTACTCCTCAACTGAGAGAAACTCGACTATACATGTAACACCTCGTGCCTTCGAGCTAAGGCTAACCCATAGGATGGGGATATAATGAAACCAATATGGGAAGTGTGAGAAGTGTTTGAAACCTATAAAAGGTATAAGAAGAGTCCTTGGGCAAAGTAAAGTCGGAAGCTACTCTATGGAGCATGTTTTCAAGTGAGTTTACACCAGGTCTCACTTAAAGTGAGTATACGGAAAAATCTATAAGGAATTTGAGAAAAACTTAAAACATGGAAGTTGTAGCCCTTTCAAATACCTTTCGATTCATATATGGTGGAGCCATGAAAGTTGTAGCCCTTTGAAATACCTTTCGATTCATATGTGGTGGAGCCCAAACGGATTTCTATACAAAAAGTTATGGACATTTCACTAAACAGTGTTCTACCAACTTATGTTGTTGTTGTAGTGTTCTACCGACTTACAACAGAGGTTACGGGCCATTAAAATGGTTTACGGACCATAAAATTGGCCGTAAAAATGCCCAAAAATCACACACACTATTAGAGACTTACGGGCCGTAAATCTAATTTACGGACCTTAAAATGAGCCTTAAGTGGGTATAGTATAGGCCCGACAACAACTTTAAAACTTCGTTTTTTGGCTTTTTCACTTCATTCTTCACATCCTCAAGCCCTAGAACGACCATTCTCCCTTCTCCTCATCCTTATACATCAAGGTAAGTCCCTCCTATGTATTCCTAGGTGAATTTTAATGATTATACATGAATTCTAAGTGAAATCCTATGCTACCAACCTTAGGTTAGAAAACCCTTCTCAAAGGTTCAAGTGAAGGTTTTTGGGCTTCTTCTCCAAAGATTGGATTTTTCTTCGAGTTTAGGAGCAATTAAGGTATGTAAGACTAACTCTTTACGTGTGGGAATGTTAATGATTCTCCCCACGCCATGTTTCTTCTACGACTATTATGAATTGCATCAGAAATATAGTTATGCCTTAGTTTGATGAAGAGCTTCAGAGCTTCACAACCGAAAGGCAAAGTGATATCTCTAGTTCTCCAACCCCCATCCGAAATGCCATATTTATCAACTATCACTCCTCTCCACAAAGCTTGTAACTCCAACCCCCATCCGAAATGCCATATTTATCAACTTCAGCACTATGTCATCCCATCCGGTGACCGGTTAGAGCGTGGAACAAAGACATTTGGACAAGTATCTTTTTCCGGACAAGTATCTTTTCTGCCACCCTGGTAGTCTCTTCTCAACCTTCTGAATAACCGGATTCCACACCGTTTGATCCTTGTTCAAAGCACCTAATGGTACTCTAAGATAGGTAGTCTGAAGGGTCCCAATCCTACAATTCAATACTTGCGCAAGAGATCCAATGTTATTAGCCTCCTCAACAGGAATAATCTCACACTTCTTCAAATTAATTTTGAGGCCTGACACCGCTTGAAACCAAGTAAGGACTTGGCCTAAATAATCCAACTGGGTCTCACTGCATCACAAAAAATCAAGGTATCATCCACAAACAACAAGTGAGACACCGAGGCTGCCCCTAGACCTCCAACCGCAGCATTAAAGCCCTTCAAATATCCTCCAAGATAGCTTTATCCATCATCCTACTCAAAGCTTTCATAACTAAGATAAACAACATCGATGATAGAGGGTCTTCTTGTCTTAAACCCCTCGAACTCCCAAATAAACCGCACGGACTACCATTAACCAACACGTAAAAATCTCACTGAAGAGATGCAAAAATAAATCCATTTCCTTCACTTCTCCCCAAACCCAGTTGTAGCATAATGGAATCTAGGAACCTCCAATTCACATGGTTGTAGGCCTTTTCAATGTCAAGTTTGCATAACACACCTGGCACTTCTTGCTTTCTCCTAGAATCCACCACTTCGTTTGCCACCAATGTTGTATCCAAAATCTGTCTACCCTCCACAATAGCATTTTGTGAAGTAGAGACAGTCTTATCTAGCACCTTCTTAAGTCTAATAGAAAGCACCTTAGAAATAACCTTATAGATGCTTCCCGTTAGACTAATAGGTCTATAGCCCTTCATGTTCGTAGCTCCCTTCCATTTAGGGATGATGACGATGAACGAAGCATTCATGCTTTTCTCGAATTCACCTCTTGCTTGAAACTCATTAATTGTGTCCATCACATCAATTTTGACCGTATTCCAGCACGGCCAAAAGAAGACCAAAGAGAAACCATCGGGACCCAGGGCTTTGTCCCCTCACAACAATCCACCGCCTTTTTCACTTCCTTCTCCTCGATTGCTCTTTCTAGCCACTCGCACTCTTTCCCTATTTGGTTGAGACCTAACCCACCCCCCCCCCCCCAAACACAAAAAATAAGGCTTCCACTCCGCTTTCTCTTTCAATAGACGTTTATAAAAAACAATAACTGCTCCCTCTACTCCTCCTTCCCTATATAGTTTACCCCGTTTACCTCCACCGACTCTATGTAGTTCTTTCTCCTATTTGCAATTGCTACCCTATGAAAAAAAAATTGTATTGGAGTCCCCCCTCCTTCAACCATAACGCCCTCAATTTTTGTCTCCGACTAACCTCTTGGGCCACGGCCAAATCAGCTAACTCCTTTTCAAACATCTTTCCTCTCCTTCTCCCTCTCTTCTTGCTCCATCCTCACTTCCACCCTCTCAAGTTCCCCTATTACGTGCATAATCTCCCTCATTTTCACCCTACCCTCCCAAACACCTCTTTATTCCATACCTTTATGTCTTTTAGAAGCAATTTTAACTTCTTGGCAAGCCTAAAAGAAGGCCTCCCCTCCACCATCCAACCACTCTATCCCTGAAACGAGCTACACTCAACCACATGTTCTCGAATCTAAAAGGAAATCTCATTCGCTTTCTTCTGCTCCATCAAACTGTATCACATTGGGTGCCAACTCCTCCCAAGAAGTAGACACTAGAAATCCGTCTAGTCTCGATTTAGAAGATGAGTCCTCTGATTCTGATCTAGACCAAGTGAAATAGGCTCCTGTTAATGGCAAATCAATCAGAGAAAAATTGTTAATAAACTCCAAAAACTCCTCCATGACCCTCGACACCACCCTACACGCAACACTCTCTTCCGAGAATCTTATGGTATTGACCCCCCCCCCCCACCCTAAAAGGTATATCCCATTTCCCCATGCCAGCACCTAACTCCTCCCAAAAAGTCTTCTTTGAACCCTCCCCTACAGGTCTATTCTATAGATAACCCTGAAACCCTACTCCATTCCATTATCGAAGTTTTTAAACCGCATTCCTAACCAAAATTCTCCCTTATTAACCTCGATACACTCCAACTTTCTGTCATCCCAAAGAATAAGAATACCTCCCGCACTTCCCCTAGCCGGAATATAATCATACTTCGCCCCACCTACCTCCCCACACACTTCTAATAATACTATCTATCAGAGTGTTCATTTTGTTTCTTGATTACATATTACATACACCCCCATTCCCTAAAGCCTGTTTTAATGATGTCCCATTTATTAGGAATCATTCAATCCCCTCCCACTCCAACTAATGATTTTGCAATCCATCAAGACACTACTTTATTCTTTCCCTCCTTAACCCCTTCCCTACCTCCTCACCTCCTTATTTCTCCTTTTGTACACCACAATACTACCTCCCCCCTTTTGTTCTTCAATAGGTACACTGCTTCTCTCCTGCTAGTTTGACATTCCCTGTCGTCTCAGGATCAATGCAACAGAATAGGCCAATTACTTGATCCTCCATCCCCCCGCTAGAAGCCCCCAAGAACTTTGCAAACTTAAGGTATTTCTCTTCCGCCCACTTCGAAGCTTTCGTTCCCCTTCCACAAAAGCCAAAGTTGGGGTTCATCTTCTACTTCAGTAATCTCATGATTATCAGCACACCCAGCAGCCTTTGTCAAAGTAGAATCAGATTTGGACGCCAAAACAAGCTCATCAACACCCATTAACTGATTATCTGAGCTAGAACCACACAAATTATCATTTTGAGCATTTATCACAATGTTTTGGGCTTCCGAACCAGCCCCAGCCTTCAGTGGTGCTTTTCTCATCGCCGGCAAAGCTGTGGAGCGACTGTTGAGAACCTGCGGTTGGGCACACAACCTGTTACAGTTGGTATTTCCAGCAGAAACTCCATTCCCAGCCCCAATTGGACAATTCCGAGCAGTCCCCAACCTAGTTCCTCCAATTTCGATGTCGCCGGAGGTCAAATTCCAGCCAGCAGTCTCGCTGACCCTCCTGTTCGCATGGACAGGTTCCTTCCCTATGCCATTTTCAGGGAAAACAGGTTCCCTAGCCCTCGCAAGACTGCAGAGCCCATATTCTCCTTTCTTCTGTCTAGTTTATTCACATTTTTGCTTTTTGATTTTTGTTTTGCACTTCTGTTAGAATCCAGTGAATATTCTAGAATTAGTGTAAATATAGCAGATATGATTTTCTCATTGTAATTATATTAGGACATAAAACATAGTTGTTTAAACCCCAATAATTTGAGAAAATAATCAAGCAGCATTTTCGCTTCCTTCTCGTTTTTCTCACATGTTATCAGAGCGTTTTTGTGAGAAAAGAATCATTGTAAAAGAGATTCTTTTGCCGAGCAATTTTCTGATACCTACACCACTGTTTCAAGGCTTCCTTTCTTCCCAGGGGTAATGCGCATATACCATTATCACCAATAGGATCAGAACCCACATGAGACCAAACCCCAGTTAGTCTCGCACCCGTCTAGGACCTCCCACGAGCCATCAAGAGGGAATAATTATCTGGCGAGATCCAGCCACGCCCCGATGCGAGTTACCTTCCAGGCAGTTCTCTCGAGAGAAGTTTTCTTAACAGGAACTCGCTTTCTCAGTCCGAGCCTACCCATCAAAATTCCACCACATTCTGATAACTTTTTCCGGCGATTATGTCTCAGATTTTCGACTCAGCCAGATTTTTACTCTATGTTTTGACACTGCTAGCACTCTGGCGGCATCTACATCATATATTTGATATTTGGTTGAATTTTCCTTTTGAACCATCATCATGTCTTTCATATCAGATATTTTGGTGCTAAAACTATAGTTTCAAGCAACTTGAATCACTCTATCACCACAAAAACTTTTATAAGTAGCGTGGGTCTTCTTCTGTTCAATTATGGTACAAGGGAAAAGGTGCTCAAGATCACTTAATTAAACAAGCTAAGGATATTAATGAAAAGGAAAGGGGAGAATGGGAAAAGTTTGATGATTAATTGTGTAGCCTATTGTGGAAATCTATTGATTCAAAGTTGATGCCTCTATTTCGTCCATTCCAGACTTGCATCTAGTTTGGGAAAAGGCTCGTGGGTTATACACAGAAGACATCCTCGTTTTTATAATGTGATTTCCTGGTCCACTAACCTTAAAAAGAAGGATTTGGTTATGTCTACCTATCTTGGACATGTTCAGGCAGTGAAGCAAGAGTTCAATGAGTTGATGCCCGTTGCTGCAAATATTAGCAAACAATTGAAGTAGCCTTAGAACATATTTTGACACTTGCTGGGCTACCTCCTGAACTTGACTCGGTGCATATGACCAAATTCTGGCTTGCCCTACTGTTCCTACCGTGGACGATCTGTTCTCTCAGTTACTACGACAAGCTGCACCACCTGTTGCACCACATATTTCGTCTAGTCATATAGTGACATAGCAGATTTATGAGACATGTTTTTCAACCTTATTGTCCTTAGATGGGTAATGCCAAACACTATCAAGGAAGTTTCTAAAAGCTGGAACCATTGAAAAGTTGACAGCGCCATCAAGAAGAATTTGGAAATGATACCTGCTGCCAATTTTTTGGAGTATTTGGAATGAAAGGAATACAAGATGTTTCAATGGTCTCTCAACTAGCCAAACTAAGCTCAAAGCTAGATGTCTTATTGTATTTAGTTAGTTGGTTTTTTGTTTCCCCAATGAATTCCCCAACAATTAGATACAACCAATGAATCTTGAATTGAACTTGAAAAAGGGAATTCTTGAATGCAATAGAATCGAATAGGGAAAGCTCTTGAACCTAGGAATTAGAGAACATATTCGCGACTAAGATAAAAATATACATAATCGTCTTGCTAAATTGTTTTACAGATAATATTAACGGGTTCTTGTTAATTCTAATTCCATAGAAAAATAAGTATTTAGAGGCAAATAGCAATTGACAGATTTCTATGAGTAAAATTAACCCTGTCAACTGATAATCCAAATTATAAGTAATTTTTTGAAACTGGTAACCGTAAACAAATTATAAGTAATTGATTGAAGAATTCAACAGGATTGTTAGATAAAACCCATGACTCTAGACTATTTCTACCATTGAAATCCAAATCGTCCTAAATGTGTTGATCAATTATTTTCAGACTTTAGTTAATTTAGTAGCAATGTGCTTCTTTGTATAGTTGGCAGCTAGAGGTGCGGTTTTGACGCGGAAGATCTGAGGAAGAGGAGGATTACTCATGTCAGTTGATGCTTTATGTGTAAGAGTAAAGGCGAAAATGTTGGTCATCTTTTATTGCATTGCAAGGTGGTTAGTCATTTGTTTAGGACGCAATGGGTGATGCCGGGCACAGTGAAAGAGGCTATGCATAGTTGGAACCAGAGAAGGGGGCAGAGAATATCACGCGCATGGAGGGTAACCCCTTTAGCAATCATGTGATTCATTTGGAAAGAGAAAAATAGGAGGCCATTTAAAAGGGTGGAGCAAGATTTTGTAAAGTCGCAAAGTAGTGTGTTATTTCTAGTTTTCTTTTGGTCCACTTATGAGGTCCCTATTTGTATAGAGGATTGGATCTCTTTTGTTGAGAATCACATTTTGGTGTAAATTCCCTCCTTTTGGAATATGGCTTGTAAACAGGGACTTCCCCATTTGTTAATAAAATACTTACCTTATAAAAAAAAAAAAATTGTCAAACATCAATTTGCATATTTTCTTGACTCGATAATTTATAGTAGTTTAATTTAATGAATACTTAATCACAAGTCCTCGTGGGAACAATACTTGATCCACTATTTTATTACTTGTCGACCACGTATACTTGCATGTGCGTTTGGGGGCAACAATAGCAATGAAGATGATTTAAGGAGAAGCCAAAAAGAACATAACAAGAGCATAGGTATTATTACTCTTTCCAAGGCCAAGCTGACCATTTGTGTTCTTCCCCCACATATAAAGTTCTCCATCCACTGCAATAAAATCACAGACTATTATAGGAAGCTAACATATTTAAATGAAAATGATTCACCTATTTAAGAATCAGGGGAACTATAAAATGAAGAGGCTATGAGAAAAGAATGAATGCTAAGAAACTAAAACTGCTAAATGACCTAGAATGTAAAAGAAAAAATAAAATAAAGAGAAGAAAATATTTAAACAATTGAAAAAAAAATAAAAACACTGATGAGTGCAATCCATTTGCCTCATTGGCAGGGGCAGACCCACCCCATTAGGAGGGGGTCACGTGCCCTCACTAACCTCGGGAAAACCCCGTATTTTTATATATAATAAGTGCCATGGAGGGACGAACACAGCAGTCCCTCCTTATACCCACTGCTTCACGAATTGTACCCGCATTAAATTCTTGTACCATGAGCTATATAATTTGTACACTTTATCCAACTATTTTTATATCCCATGTAGACATGTGTCATAGTACTTAATATTTATTCCCTTCTCATGTATAGACGTATGCACTTTAAATTTAATTCTCCGACACATTTATTTCCTCCGTGCACTTTTACTTGTTCACTTTTGACTTTTCGTGTTCTAGCTGAATATTTATTCTCTTCTCATGTATAGATATATGTAGTTCAATTTTAATTCTCCTACACAAATTTATTTCCCCCATGCACTTTAATTTATTCACTTTTGACTTTTCACATTCTTTGAGAATTAATAAATCCCACGTGGATATATGCCATAGTACTGAATATTTATTCTCTTCTCATGTATACATGTGTGCACTTCTATTTTAATTCTCCGACACATATTTATTTCCTCCGTGCACTTTTACTCATTTTGACATTTCACGTTATTTAAGAATTAACAAATGACGTACTCCTTCCATCCCATATTACATGGCCACATTACTATACTTGACTTTTCACGTTCTTTAAGAATTAATAAAAATGAAGTACTCCCTTCGTCCATATTAACGTAGACATGTGTCATAGTACTTAATATTTAATTCTCTTCTCATGTATAGACGTATGCACTTTAAATTTAATTCTCCGACACATTTATTTCCTCCGTGCACTTTTACTTGTTCAATTTTGATTTTCGTGTTCTAGCTAAATATTTAATCTCTTCTCATGTATAGACATATGCAATTCAATTTTAATTCTCCTACACAAATTTATTTCCTCCGTGCACTTTAATTTGTTCATTTTGACTTTTCACATTCTTTGAGAATTAATAAATCTCACGTGGATATATGTCATATTACTGAATATTTATTCTCTTCTCATGTATACACGTGTGCACTTCTATTTTAATTCTCCGACACATTTATTTCCTTTGTGCACTTTTACTTGTTCACTTTTGACTTTTCACGTTATTTAAGAATTAATAAATGAAGTACTCCTTCCGTCCCATATTACTTGGCCACATTACTATACTTGACTTTTCACGTTCTTTAAGAATTAATAAAAATGAAGTACTCCCTTCGTCCATATTACTTGGCCACGTTACTAAAAATATATGTCTATTTTTTTATTCTATATTTATCTTCTTTTCTATTTCTATTATCCCCGTTTTCCTTCTTTGTCAATACTTTATACGTGAAGAGAGCACGAACAATAGCAATGCAAATTTGCACCAAAAGTTATTTTAATGCTCCTACACATAACTTGATCACTTTTGACTTTTCACGTTCTTTGAAAATTAATAAATCAAATATATATTTTATCATAATATCCATATTTATTGGTATATAGTCTCAACAGCCTTAGAAAATGATTTGAAAATGAATAATTAATGTGAAGGGTAAAATAAGAACAAGAATTTTTTTTCCTTGATATGTTAACATCGACAAGTAAAAGTAAAAGGAGGGAGTGACATTTATCCCCGTTTTCCTTCATTGTCAATACTTTACTTATTTACTCTCCTTTTTTCAGCCTCTCGATTATTGTTTCTTTACATTTATAAAATGTACTACTTTATATTTTCATTTCAGAATTAAAATTTGGTGATTAATGATATAACATATATCTTTCTAATTTTGATTTTTTTTACAACAAAATGATTTTTATGTTTGGATCTGAATAGTTACTTAATTGAAATGGATATCAACTTGTCGGTATACATATAAAATATTAAAGAATTTAAAAGAAAAAATTTAGAATCAAATTATTAATTTCCCTCATATTCTTACTAATTTTCTTTTACATCAATGAACAACTTTCATTGTCATGATGATGATAAAAAAGTCCGACTCTTTCCATCTCAAAGACTTTTAATTACAACTAAAGTGATGGTACATAAAACACATTTTGTATATAATAACAATTAGAATGTTTTTAAAAGTTATTTTCAAAATACAAACCTTAAAGACTGACTAATTAAAGTGAATAGACAAGTTCTGCCCGTGCGATGTATTGCTAGTGTATATATATATATATATATGGTGTATATACCTTAAAGAACATGTATATACTTAAAAGGACCCCTGAGAGATATCCACTGCTTTAGCGCAATTGGTTGTTGTGTCCCTTTGGTCCTTGTATGACACCTGGGTTCGAGTCTTGCTTGCAGCAATTTTGTTGCAATTTTTTGTTGAGTTTGTTTTGTAGATAGTAAATCTTTTTCCCATTCTAAACCCATTTTCCTTCTTCCAATTTTGATGTTTATACTTTATACTACTACTTTACTAATAAACTTATCATGATTATTAATTTTCAAAGAGTAGCACGCCAAACTTTCACAGTAATAATTGACATATCTATATTAAGACATTGGTCACTGGTGCCCCCTATGCGTCAAAATCCTGGGTCCATCTGCTCATTGGTCTATATGTTGAAAACAAATGTAATTAAACTACACACAAATATCTCATCACTCTTTGTATAGAGTTGTTAGGTTTGGTACCAGCTACCATTATAACATCCTGCCAAATAGGAGCCATATACCATAGGTACACTAGAGGTCCTCATGCAATTCTTTTTCTAGTTTATACCCAGATGCGGAGATGCAAGGACTCAATGCACACAAGGTGATGAAGATAGTTTGCAACAACTAAGTAATGTTTACATACTGGATGCCACAGTCATACAAGTTAGGCTTAAGTAACTAAAACGCCCCCGAACTTGGCACGAATTGCAACTTTCGTCCCCAAACTATTACTGCACTTTAAGACACCCCTAGACTTGGCAAAATGGGTTTTAATTAATCCCCGAGCTCATGACCCGGAGCGAGTGTATATCACTCGCGGGTCCACATTAAAACGCTTATGTGGCCATCCACGTGTAATATATTCATGCCACATAATAAATTAGAACCGGGTAAATAACCCGACCCGACCCACGTTTAATTAAACCCCTCTCGGTCTCTAAGCGTCCATTTGAACCTCACCCTCAAAAACTCTCCGTCTCCTTTGTTAGTGTTAACATGTTGAATAGGCTAACCATTACTAACCGGGGTATAACGTATCGTCTTCACAAAGTCATCATAATCATATTCAATATGCTAACCAAAATTAGATTACATTGTGAATCATCTAAATAGAACTTCACTTCAACCTAATTAGTACTACAACCATTGTTAATCATCTAAGTACAACTTCACTTCAACCTAATTAGTACTACTACCGTAACCAAGAAAAACATAAAATTACATAGGACACTAATACATAGACAAATCTTCAATGTTTTGACCACTCCAACTCTTTGGATATAACTTAATTACCACAAACTCAATCCATGGAATTTTATGCCTAGATCCTACAGACTTTTAGTTGTGTTTAACCAAAAGTCCGCAACGGAGGGGCACTTTTAGTTATGTTTAGTTATCCGGTCCCATAACTTTGATAATTCCTTCACAAAGTTATGCGTCCAAGATGTTTGCCCATTAAAAGTATGCCCGCATAAATTTGTTAACGAATTATCAAACTAAAATGGGCATACTTATGCCTTACGGGCGTACTTTGCCTTCAAGCATATATGTATTTGTCATTCCAAACTAATTATGGGTTGCATTGTATAGCAAGATGTTAATTGTTAAACAAAGGCACGAACCCATTGTCATTAACGTGAGATACTAACTACTATTCGCTTAATTCGAACAATTTATTGTTAGGTTTTTGAAGATATATACGAGGATCCACACGAATACACGTTAATATTGATTTGTTAATTTCTTTGGGATATAACTTAATTACCACAAACTCATTTTGTCATGACGCAAAGTTTTATGGTTACTTTAAATTTAATAGCTCATTCGAAAAAATCTAGTACTTATATTCCGTTCATATCGCTTGGGTTGCTTGTCTCAAGTCATACTTATGTTAATTGTTGTTAATTTGTAAACCGAGATTAAGCATGTGAGTTGGAACAATATCTCGTAAGAAGATTAAAATGCAAGCTCGATCCGAGGCATACTTTCTTAGAAATGCAAAATATCTTTGGAGACTTTTAGTTATATTTAGTTATACGGATCCGGCGTACTTTTAGTTGTGTTTAACTAAAAGTCCGCCGGAGAAAATAGTTATGTTTAGTTATGCCGGTCGCATAACTTTGATAATTCCTTCACAAAGACAAGTTTGCCCATTAAAAGTATGCCCATCGCATAAATTTGTTAACGAATTATCAAACTTATGCGTTACTTATGCCTTATGGGCAGACTTTGCCTTAGCATATATATGTATTTGTCATTCCAAACTAATTATGGGTTGCATTGTATAGCAAGATGTTAATTGTTAAACACCACAGAGGCACGAACCCATTGTCATTAACGTGAGATACTAACTACTATTCGCTTAATTCGAACAATTTATTGTTAGGTTTTGAAGTATATATACGAGGATCCACACGAATCTGCAATATTGATTTGTTAATTTCTTTGGGATATAACTTAATTACTCATGTCATGGACACAATTAGAAAAGAAGGAGAACAAAAAGCTTGAAATTCAAGTTATGGTGTATTTTAATGGGGGAGGTTAAATAAGAAGAAGGCTGATGTTTAGCGTTGAATTGAAGGAAATGTAAAGGAAATGTCAAAATTGAAATTTTACCGTTTTAATCTTTGATGTGGCACTTGTCACGCGCCTCTTGGCGCGTGACTACACTCAATGCCATGTGGCAGCTCGGATTAATTAAAACCCATTTTGCCAAGTCTAGGGGTGTCTTAAAGTGCAGTAATAGTTTGGGGACGAAAGTTGCAATTCGTGCCAAGTTCGGGGGCGTTTTAGTTACTTAAGCCTACAAGTTAGGGTGATGTGCTATTAGCTGTAGGACTCTGTTTCTTTCTACCACTCTTCGTTGGCGTTTGAAAAGGTTTGGAAATATTTCTTCCAGAATTTTCTGACAATTTCCTAAAAGGCTGGATTAGATATTTCCAAAACAAAATCTAAAATTGTAATCAATTCTTCATAGCCGACCCCATCTATCTTGAGAGTGAGGAATAATTGTTGTAGTAACCAATTCCTTGTAGAACTTCAAATCAAAACCCCTACATTGTCAAATCCACCTCATACGTCAAATTTTAACAATATTCCTTAGACAAGTATTAAAATAATCTGAAAGAAAATGGTACAAGTTCAGATACTTAGAGAGTTATATAGCTAAAATGAGAAAAGTTGGTAAGAAGGGGTCAATGTGATAACACTTCAAATTGTGAGTGATTGTGGAAATAATTTTGGTTTATTTTTAGTTTGTTTCAATACCCAAAAAAAACTAACTGTTTTGAAGAAATGTTTTGTCGTGTACTTGTGTTCCAGAAAACAAAATTATTTGTCCTATACCAGAGCCATACGACATTCTACATCAGCTTTGTCAATATCTCCTGAGGGATATATTATGTTCTTCCGCTACTCTACCTGTTAGAAAGGGAATAGGAATAGGATTTATATATAGTATCCTACTTGGGAAAGGATTGCCATGTAGTGTCTATAAATAGGGGTACATAATGTAGATACACAATTTCAATAATCTATTTCTCCCATAAATCTCACATGTCGGTGAGAAACACCCGGAAAGAAAATTCAGACAGCACAGTCGCTGTGCGTCATTTCGGCGACTTCCTAGGACTGATTTGCGTCATCTTCTGTTTTGTGAGTGTGCGAAAACCTACACCACCACAAGGTCCCCCACTCTCCGGCGACCAAATCCCACCCAACCGCACCGGCAGAGGACCAGTCACGCGCTCTCACGTGCCTTCTGAAGTTGTGGCGCTGGCGGCGAGTCTGACCCACGTGCCGCGTGTGAGGCTTTCCTAATCACTCTTTTTTTGCCGATTCTTTTTCTTGTAAGCTCGGCCAAGTATTCCGAACCTACTCCAGTAATTATTTCCTGATTCCGAGCAATCTCCGGCGATCATATCTACCTTTTCTGGTGACGGGATTGTTTTTTTTTTTTCCAGATCTGGCTGCGACTTCTGGTTTTTCCAGATTCTGGCAATTTAATTTTCCAGATTTTAGGCTACAAACTTCAGATCTCACAAGATGTCTTTCAGATCCAATATTTTTAGCTCCAAAAACATGGGAATTGGAAATTCAAGTCCTATGATTACTTCAGAACCCTTAATGAGGAGATCCAAAAATCGAACATCACAATCTTTGAAGAATTGACGAGGAGGTTGGTTTGGAAGATCTTGACCTACGTGTAGTTATTGTAATAGGCTTGGGCACACTCGCGAAGTATGCAGATCTCGACCTAAGTGTAGTTATTGTAATAGGCTTGGGCACACCTCTCCTAATTCCTCCATAGCATCTCTGGTTACAAATCCTCCAGACTTAATTCACAAACAATTGGGCTATCCGAGTTTGTTCAAGCTACAAAAATGGTGCCTAGTTCGTCTAGTGCGTCCAAATTAGATTGGGAGTCGTATCAACTTGGGAAACACACTCGCACTACCTTCCACGTAGTGTTGAGAGTCATGGAGAGTGTATTTTTTTCCTTAGTCCATTTTGATATTTGGGGTCCTAATAGAGTCAGTCCAACCTTAGGTTTTCGTTATTTTGTTAGTTTCATTGATGACTATTCAAGATGTACTTCGATTTTCCCAATGAAAGATCCTTCTGAGTTGTTTCTATATTTCAGAGTTTTTGTGCTGGAATACAAAGTCAATTTAGTGTCTCTATTCGTACATTTCGGAGTGATAATGCCTGAGAATATTTGTCCTCCCCGTTTCAGCAATTTATGACTCACCAAGGAATCATTCATTAGACATCCTGTCTATACACTCCTCAACCAGAGTGGAAGAACATGCACCTCATTGAGACTGTTCGCACTCTTCTCATTTAGTCTCATGCTCCGCTTTTTAGGCAGATGCAGTTCTCACATCTTGCTATTTAATTAATCGGACGCCCTCATCTTCCATTCAGAATCAAATTCCTTATTCAGTAGTGTTTCTTCAATCACCTCTATACTCTCTTTCCCCTCGTGTCTTTGGGGAAAGATAAATTAGCCCCTCGTGCCTTCAAATGTGTCTTTCTTGGCTATTCTCGGATTTAAAAGGGGGTATTGTTTCTACTCACTTGATGTCATATTTTTTGAGTCTCAACCTTTTTTAACATCATCTTCTGGTCATTCTGACATATCTAAAGTCTTACCTATACCTACTTTTGAGGAATCTACTGTTACTTTTACATTTCTATCCACAACGCCACCAGTCTTCTCAGTTTTTGAAGAATCTGCATTTACTTCTACATCTCCACCCACAGTGCCACCACTCCTGACTTATCATCGTAGTCCACATCTAGCATCGAGCTCGGATATTCATGTCACGGGGGTCTCGCCCCCATCTTGCGGACTTGTCTCGTCCTAATCAACCGATTGCACTACAAAAAAGTATACGGTCCACTCGTACTAACCCCCGTTATACCCTTTTTCAGTTATGATCGTCCTTCATCCTATTATGCCTTTGTCTCACCTTTGCCCTCTGTCTCCGCCCCTAAATTTACAAGTGAAGCACTTTCTCATCCAAGATGACGACGGGCTATGATTGACGAGATGTCTGCTTTACATACAAGTGGTACTAGGGAGCTTGTTCCTCTTCCTTCAGGTAAATCTATTATTGATTGTCGTTGGGTTTATGCAACCAAAGTTGGGTACGGGACGACGCCATTGGGATGCAGCAAGGCTCGCCTAGTGCTAAGGGGTATACTCGGATATTTGGGCTTGATTACGGTGATCTTGTCTCTCTGACATGGCTAGCTAAAATAGCATTTGTCCATCTTTTCCTATCCATGGCCGTTGTCCGCCATTGGCCTTTTTATCAATTGGATATTAAGAATGCTTTTCTCCATGGACCTTAATGAGGAAGTTCATATGGAGCAACCATCTCGTGTTGTTACTCAGGGGGAGTCTAACCTGGTGTGTCAATTGCGTCGGTCACTTTATGGTTTGAAACAGTCTCCTCGAGCGAGGTTTGGAAAATTCAGCACAGTAATTCAAGATTTTTCCATGACTCGTAGTGAAGTTGATCACTCTATGTTTTATCGGCATTCTACTCCAAATTTGTCTTTATTTGATGGTTTATGTTGACGATATCATTATTATCGGCAATGATCATGACGGTATCATTAATTTAAAGCAACATCTCCTTCAGCATTTCAGACTAAAGGCCTAGGCAGACTGAAGTAATTTCTAGGTATTGAGGTTGCTGGATTAGTTGCTCAATCCAGATCATGTATTGTTATTTCGCAATGCAGGTATGCCTTAGACATTCTTGAGACAGGAACGATGGGATGTAGACCCATTGACACTGTCTATGGATCCGAAACACTCTTATGGATCCGAATGCTAAACTCCTGCCAGGACAGAGGGAGCCACTCAGTGATCTTGGAAGATATAAGCGGCCGGTTGGTAAGTTGAATTATCTCACAGTGACTAGACCTAACATTTTCTTTCACGTGAGTTTGTAACTTGTAAGTCAGTTTATGGATTCTCCCTGTGATAGTCATTAAGGTGTAGTTGTCCGCATTCTGCGAAATATAAAGTCAACCCCAGGTAAAGAACGACTCTTCGAGGATCGAGGCCATGAAAAGATCGTTGGATATACAGATACTGATTAGTTAGGATCACCTTCTGATAGAAGTTCTACATCCAACTATTGTGTTTTAGTAGGAGGTAATTTGGTATCTTGGAATGGAAGAGTAAGAAACAGAGTGAGGTTGCTCGATCCAATGCAGAATCAGAATATCAAGCAATGACTGTAGCAAGTTGTTAGCTAGTATGGCTTAAACAGTTGCTCAGAGAATTAAAATTTGGAGAAATCAGTCAAATGGTACATGTGTGTAATAACAAAGCGACTTTCAAATCGCATCAAAATCGGTGTAACATGAGAGGACTAAGCACGGTGAGATTGATCGTCACTTTGTGAGAGAAAAGATACTCTCCGAAGATATTGTTACGGAAACTTGTGTAGTTGAGTGATCGGCTTGCGATATTTTCACCAAGTCCTACATTTTCGTATTAATTATATACATGTGAGCTTGGTACATACGACTTTATGCACCTGCTTGAGGGGAGTGTTAGAATAGGAATAGGATTTATATATAGTATCCTACTTGGAAAACGATTGTCATGTAGTGTTTGTAAATAGGGGTCTATGTAATAATGTAGATACATAATTTCAACAATATAATTCTCCCATAATTCTCACACTACCCTTTGTCCTAGTCTTTCAGTTGGATGCTCAAATTCTTTCCATTATCATATCCGATTTTTTATAAGCCCAGTTCCTCAGCAAATGGTACCTTAATGCTTCCAGTCCAGTTTCTCAGTAAATGGTATCTTTATGCTTCCAGTCTAATTGCATATTGTCGCTACCTTTCTCAGTCGGGTTGGGTTTTCTTTCTCAATTCAATTCATTAAGACACTAAAACTACTCACGGGTCCACCTCTGAACTTACTGAGTCCATTCTTTCTACTCCAAGCTTCCTCAAACTCCAGGCCTCCTCTTCACTCTGTTGAGCCTCCATAAAAATCAAGCCCGTCAAGCAACAAGAAAAAGAAAGGAAAATCTTCTGTCAACGTACACATGCAGGATTAGAGACATCAATGTTCTACATTATTAGTTGAAGGGCTTACAGAGAATCTTATAAATTATAACGACCGAGTTACTCAACTCATTTCCTTAAAGTTAAAGCACTTTATACTTCTTTGTTACGCGGCGCCTTCCTGAGACTTCTTGGAAGGGCGACGTAAGGCTAAGCAACCGATGATTCCAAGGTTACTGTCCGCCAACCGGGGTCCCCTCCGCACGCTGAGACGAGGCTTGTCGGTGCCGTGCGGGAAACCGATGTCAAAAAGCAATTGAGAGAACAAAAGTGAATTGAGAATGAGAAAGCAAGAGAGTTGTTTGCACACGAAAGCTATTACAATGAGAGCAAGCGGTGTCGAGGGGGAGAGACACCCGGTCTGAGAGAATTGATTGCTTGCTTGAAAGTTTTGATTGCTTGATCCCACTAATAATGCTTTAAAAATAAAAACCCAAGTTACGGGACTAGACATAAATTTGCTAGAGAATCACAACCAAAAATACATAAAGTAAACTATTCTATATTTACTGACAAAAGAGATATTTACAACAAAAGAGACCTAACTAAGAAAGGGTCCATGTGCGCACTCGGTCGTGGCAACTGTAGATGCGCGCGGGAGCACGGGCGCGCGCGCCTTGTTTGCCGGGTGGCGACCGTATCCCATAATGTACTTCTACCTATTATAGCACGAAATGTGGGTCGAGCATACATACGACGATCTTCATGCGTGAATAGCCGGGAGGAAAGAAAGGGCGGTAGATGATAATGAGAAAGGGCGGCCGCGTTGAGTTGTCTCCTTCCTCTTTCAATCGAAACACTCGCGCTTGATAGGCGGTGGCCCCCGGCGACTCCCGCTTCTCTTATCAAAGGGGCAGCCCCCCCCCCTGCGCGCCCACAAAAGATAGAGGAGAGCGCTCCAACATCCGCACTGCACACTTTTCGGACCCTTTTTTTGCTAAAAGCCAATTCTACCCCAAATAGACACACTACACACATGTAATAAAGATTTTTATAGGAGAACAAAATGAAGCTAATTTACGGCTCTTGTCGTATATCTATAATAGCTTCACGATAATGTTGAATATATAGTGAATTTTTTTGCGCAAGCCGTACATATTGCGTTAACGATAATGGTGGCGTGGTTTTTGGTTAGTTAAATAGTTGTGATTCTCACGACATAAATTTGCTGAGAATCATCGAAAAAACATAAAGTAAAACTATTCTATATTTACGACAAAGAGATATTTACACAAAAGAGACCTAACTACAGAGTCCACGCGTCCGTGTTGCATTACTCGATGGGTGGCGCGCGGGGGCACGGCGCGCTATTAGCGGGGGCGCAGCACTGGCGGCCGGGCGCCGGCGCGCGGCCGGGCGCGCGCACACCGGGCGAGCGGCGGCACGGCGCCTTGCACGAGGCGCGGTCGCCTTGTCGGCGGGCGGGGAACGCGTTGGGGCACGGCCGACGCGGGCGAGCGAGGGACGTTGATGGGGTGACATGGCGGAAGCACACCTTGTCACTGGGGCATCCGAGACCACGCGGGGCCGTGCGGCGCGGCGCGGCCGGGGGGCACGTGCGCGCGTAGGGCGCGTCCAGGGTGGGGGCGTGGGCCGAAAGCCGCCCGCGGCGACATTCTCCCCCACCGAGTTGGCGACGTCCTCGGCCTTACTTACGCAAGATAGTCGTCGATCGGTGCTTGTAGGCTTTGAGGCGGTGCCCTCCCACGTATTCTCTTCGCATCACATCCCCGGCCACTTCGCTGGAACTCTTGGTGATCTTTCCTTGAGGCATGTATGATTCGATCGTTGATGATAGCTTCTACTACCCTTTTCCCAGTTGCTTGTGGGCCTCGAATACTGGGTATTGTGAGCTGGCTTCGTGAAGGGTCTTCGCGTATCTCCGAAAAGGCTTTAAAAGGCCGATAAATGGAACACGGGATGAATCTTCCACTGCTTCTGGGGTATCCGCCGGTATCTTGCCTTTCCGATGCGCCTCTCGGTGGACGGAGGTCCAACGTATTTACGCAACGGGCGGGGTCATGGACCACTGCAAATAGAGTATCTCTTCGGGATCTTCACCATCCCTGTCCCCCCCGATATTCCACGAAAGCGACGATTGATCGGCGTGTCTCTTCATCCGACTTGTGCCTTCACCCGGATAGCTCCCACTATCTCCAAATCCTGGCTTTCCATTCTTTCGAGTAGTTTAGCTCGTGGAGATTTTGCCATGTTTGGGGCATTCGCGGTGTGTGGGAGTAGCGGTTCTTTGTCCGGACATAAAAAGCGCTCTTGTTTGTGCTAGAGCTCTTCGAGAGTTGAAACACGGTTGGGCGCATCCAATAGCTTCACAATTCTTACACGGCAGTAATAAAGTGCCGCGGTCTTATCCAAACATGCCATTGAACCGCTCCGTCGACCGTCGGATTGCGGGTGAAAACTCGAGCCGTGATTGTGACTCGGTTTAGACCACAAAAAAAATTTGGGTCAAAGTTCTTCAGTGAGCGAGAGTCGCGATCACTAACAATGTCCTTGGGCGGACTGATATTTGACAACATGGGCGAAAGAGTCGTTGTCTCTCTATATATGGGTGCGCGATAAAGGGCGTACTTAGAGAACCGATCAACCACGGCCGCATTGTCGGTGAGATCTCTGACAGGCAAGCGGTGATGAAATCCGATGAAACGCTTTCCCCGAGGCCTGCTTTGGGATGGAATGGCTCCCGACAGTCTGACTGTGTTAAGCGGTCGGACTTGCTCTTACGGCATACTAAGGCACGTCTTGGCATGCGACAACGTCATCGCCGTACGGGGCCAATAATACGCACGGCGTAGCGATGCCGTGAATACCGTCGCTCCTCTGGGTGGCTGCCCTAGGTGTCGTGACATTCCGTGAGGAGAGTCCTCCCGCGGTCTCCTGTACAGGAACTCATAAAGGCGGTTTCCTTTTGCCTTCGGGAACCCGTCGCAATGTGGGGGCGGCGGGTTTTTCCTTGACTTTGCTAAGTCGACCAAGTGCGAGCGAAGGGTCTTGGTGAGTAGGTCTGGTTTGATCTTTTATGGTGGTAGCCACGCCCGCTTCCACAGGGTGGCGAACGCGGCATCTACCGATGCTAGATCGTACTTCCGACTTAATGCGTCGCGGCATGGTTGGTCTTCACGACTGGTATTCTAGATTGAAGTGAAATTCCGCCTAGGAGTTCCTGCCCCGGCAGCGGCCATTTGGTTTTAGGCCCGGAGTCGTAAGAGTCGGGCGGCGGCCCCGTGTTGTCCGTCTTCGCACCGAATGGGGACCCCGAGAGATAGTGCCTCCCGATGGCAATGGACGACGACCCGATAATTCTTTCTCGTGGGGCGGCGTAAGCGCCGTTCAGCATCCTTCGGCTTTCGACTCTCGTATGCCGCGGGTGCCACTGCTTTTGTATGAACTCATGAGCGTAGTCGAGGCGTGTTTGTACTTGAATGGCTTAGCCGGTGTTGGCAAGGCCAAAACAGGGCTACTAGACATAGCCACTTTCAGTGAGTTGAAGGCGTACGCTTTCTTTGGCGACCGATCCCAGTGTGATCTTGAGGGCTCTGTCGGTGGTAATGCAATGAGGGAGTAGTTCTTGACGAACCGTCGATAAAAGTTGCATAGGCCAGGAACGCCCTCGAGGCATGGATGTCCTTGGGTGGCGCCAATCTGTGGCGGATGCCTTCGATCTTGTTAGTCCGTCTTCGACGCGACCTGTTTCAACAACACGCCCGAGGAAGTCAATGCGTTTTTGGAGCAAAGGAGCATTTAGATAACCCGCGTCTGATTCATTGCTCTCGCAACCGAGTTAGGACTTCCTCCAGGTGCTCCGGTGTTATTGCCCAACGTTTTCTTTGTACACCCCACAATGTCATCTGTATACCACCCAAAGGGTCATCAATGTATTCTCGAAAGACTTGGTTCATTAGGGTGCAACGTGGTGGAGCATTGGTCGAAGCCGAACGGCATGACTAGGAAGTCGAATGAGCCATATCTTTCACACATGTCGTTCGTCTTGGACTCGTCTCTCTTCAAAGAATGCGGACTTGCCAATAACTCCGTCTTCGTGTCTATTTTGAGAGTGAACACCGTGTACCGCCCAATCTCGTCAAACAAGTCCGCCATCAATGGTATGGGGTATTTGTTCTTCACGGTGATCTTGTTGAGCCCGATAGTCAACACCAGAGCCTTAGGGTACCATCACTTCTTTTGGAATAAGCACGAGGTGACCCAAAGGCGACTTGGAAGGCACAATGATCCCCGTGTCCGAAGTCTCCCGTCATTCGTCTCAGAAGCTCGGTGAGTTCGGGGCCGCATTCAGGCCAGGCTGGCGGCAGTGCAGCTCGCACACCGGCACCGGCTCAATTTCACGATCGATCGTCCGCTAGGCGGGAGTCGGCTTTGCAGCGTAATCTTGCGGCGACATCCTCAGGCATCTCTTCGCTAAGCTCCTTCGACGCGGGCGTTGGAATGGGGCACGAGGAGCGCTCGGTCTCTTGATGCGAGAGGGTAGCTAGGAACGTGGGTTCGTTTCGACCCGGACCCACTTCTTCAACGTGCGAGAGATATTTCGAGGCCATCTTTATGGTTGTGCATGGGACGATGCGAGGTTTCGCCTGTTTGTTCCCATCACGTCAGCGCACATCCGCGTAGGGTATGGGAATGATGTTAGTTTGTCTCGTGAATTCCAACCCCGCTGCTCGAGTCGAAGTCGCCAGATTACCGAAATCGAAACCCCATTGGACCCATTTCACCGCTCCTTTTATCCCCCCGGGGCGGTGATTGTTTTAAAAAACCCCGCCCGCCTCCAACCGGCGTTTTCCCCCTGGCCGATGTTGCGTGCACCATCATGGCCTTTAGGTTTCCTTTTCCCCCAGTCAAAACTGTCTTCTCCTTTAGGAGGCCCCCCCTTTGTCTTTCCTTTCGGGGGGAAACTTGGTCCTCCCTTTGCAAAAGGCGGTGCCCTCCTTTGGGAAAGGACAACAAATGCTTAAAATTGGTTCGTCGATCCCCTATCCTCTAAAACGTCCCTCCCAAATCCGGGGTAGGGCGTTAAATTTTCCCGGGGATTGTTTTCCCGGGGCCGCCCAACGACGACATCTCCCGCGGGGCTTCCGCCCCCGATCATTATTATGAGACGCGCCGCCTTTCGAGGAGAGAACCTTTAGATTTGGTTGCCTACGATCTCCTCCATCGTTGGGGCCAGCTACGAGCTTGGCCCCGAATCCCCCCAACCCAGCGGTCGAGGGGTTATCTATCGAGCCCACTGGGTAGTCACCAAGGCATTCCATGCAACTTGGATAGGCTTTGGGTAGGGAATCGACCTCTGTCTTTGTATCTCCGTACGGGCGTAGGCTTCAAGCCCTCCGTAAGCGTGAAAAACTTGTCTTTGTCACTCATGTCCCTTATGTTGACATGAGCGCGAGAGAACTCTCGCACATACTCTCGGACGACTTCGTTTGCACGAGTTCCCGGCTTCCTCCGTGCGTGCTATACTCGACGTTCTCGGGGAAGAAGCGCAAGCGTATGGCTGGTTCTTCCTCCGCGTGTCCGAGATCCTCATCCTCCCCGATGGAACGTCACTTCACACGCCGCCGAGTTTGGCGTCGCCTTGTAAATACATGGCGACGTGATTCTTTACACTTTGACTCTTCCAATTCTCCGCGGCGTCGAAATCTTTCCGCTCGATGTCGAAGATAAATTTTCGAAGCTCTTTGGCATTTCGAGCGCCACGATAGAACTTTGGTTCGAGAATCTTGAGTTTGGGGGGGGGGGCGCGTGTTTGCCCGATGGGATTGCCCCTCTCGGAGTGGGCGCGTAGGCCGGCGTTGACAACGGTAAGTTGATTTGTCCAGTTGTCGATGGTTTTGGCACGCCATCGCCACACCCTCTTGGGCCACGTAGGCCGGTCCCGCTTCTCGTTGTGTGGCCGGCCCCGTCTGGCGTAGTGCCGTCGTGTCCTGGCCAATATGTCTGATGTCTTGTTCGGCACTGCCAAACAATCCGGGTCGTCCCGAATCGTTCCGGACGTAATCGGTTCGCCGCGGTTTCAAAATCAGAGGCGGTCTCCGCGGGTTCACCATGGTCGAGAAAATGATAGCGATAGCAATGTGTTCCTCGTCCCAGATGTCGAACCTAAGCTCGTACCAAGCATTACGCGGCGCCCCTGAGACTCTTGGAAGGGCGACGTGGGCTAAGCTGGCACCGATGATTCCAAGGTTGCCCGCCAACCGGGTCCCCTCCCTTGTTAGACGAAATTTGTGACCGGTGCCGTGCGGGAAAACGATGTCAAAAGCAATTGAGAGAACGAGAAAAGTGAATTGAGAATGAGAAAGCAAGAGAGCTTGTTTGCATTAATGAAAGCTATTACAATGAGAGCAAGCGGTGTCGAGGGAGAGACACCGGTACGGAGAGAATTGATTGCTTGCTTGAAAGTTTTTGATTGCTTGATCCCCTAATAATGCTTTAAAATAAAAACCCAAGTTACAGGACTAGACATAAATTTGCTAGAGAATCACACGAAAAATACATAAAGTAAACTATTCTACATTTACAACAAAAAGAGATATTTACAACAAAAGAAGAAATAATCGACGAGTCCACGTATGCACCTCGGCCGTGGCAACGTCGTGCGCGCGAGAGAGCGCGCAAGCGCGGCGTATTAGGGGGCGCGAACGGGCGGGGCGGCGCGCGCGGGGGCACGGTCTTGTGGCTGGCACAACGCGCGGGCGGGCGCGCGCGCCTGCATCACACCGGGCGGCGGGAACGCGCGTTGGGGCACGGCCGGTGCGGTGGGCGCGGCGAGTGACATTGATGGGGTGACATAGGCGAAGCAACCTTGTCACTTGGAGCATCCGAGACCACGGGCCGTACATGGCGCAGGCGGTAAGAGGGCTTCGTCATGGCACCGTAGGGCGCGTCCCGTGTGGTCTGGGCATGGCCGGAAAGCCGCCCGCTGACATACGCGTACGGGGAAGGTGTTAAGAGACAACCATTTTATTTGTAAGGTTTTCTACTTTTTGGTATACTCTTTTGTATCGCGAGTGTGTATTACCTTGTTTATAAAATGTTATTACTTGATCAACAAAAAAATAAAATTCTCGTTTGCTACTCATACTTTTGTGACGAACAATCCTTTCTAACCTATCAACAAGTTAAATAACCATTTCTTGATAAAGCAATTAAATACAGATGCGGTGGATGGATGATGCAATTGAATACAAGTCTAAGACCAGCGCCTAACACCAAGGAAGCAAGTAATTAAATGAACGGAAGAAAATTAATTAAGTATTAAACAGAAGAATGAAAATGAAAGCATCAAACAGAAACGGATAACTAAATGCAGAAGATCAGAACTAGCAAAACCCAATCATAGTTTTTAGCATACAAGATTAAAGATCCATCAAAATCAATCATAATAAACCTGTAATAGCGGAAGAATGATGATAACCAGCTGAAACTTTTACAATTTCTTTGGGTAGTCCAGCAACTCCACGTGGTTCCTGCAATAATAATATCCCAGGCAACAAGGTCATCTACTTCCCTCCCCAGGACAATAATCATGTCAATGTCCCTATGGAAGTTATTCCTGTTGTTTCTCTTCTTCAACCACAAAATCCTAGCCTTTTCTATTCAACTAATCTCTTCCCCA
>NC_081349.1:30773340-30785856 GCF_029784015.1 Lycium ferocissimum | reverse complement strand
TCCGTTTTTCCCCAAGAAAATCCTTCGAGTTGTTTCTATATTTAGAGTTTTGTGCGGGAATACAAAGTCAATTTAGTTTTTCTATTGAATTTCGGATGATAACCCGAGAAATTTGTCCCCCCCCGTTTAAATTTATGACTCCCAAAGGTTATTAGACACCCTGCTATACACTCCTGGGGAACGAGGGAAGAACACGCCTCGGGGTTTCCTTTTCCTTTTATCTCGTTTTTTTAGGAAACGGTTCCCTTTTTATTTTTTCGGCCCTCTCTTCCTTCGAAAAAAATTCCTTTTGGGGTACGTTTCTTAATCCCCTTCCTTTTTCCCCCCGTGTTTTGGGAAAAAGATAAATTAGCCCTCGTCCTTCAAAGTGTCTTTCTTGGCTTTTTCTCGATTTAAAGGGGTATTGTTTTTCTCCTTGATGTCTATTTTTTTAGTCTCACCTTTTTTTCATCATCTTGGTCTTGACAATTTTAAAACTTTTCCCTTTGGAAACCGTTACAAATTTTTTTCCCCCGCCCCGTTTCTCGGTTTTAAAACGCATTTCTTCTCTTCCCCACCGTGCCCCCACTTTCTCGTAGTCCCTAAACGTCGAGATTTGCCCCCCCGGGGCCGCCCCTGGACTTGTTGTCCTAATCAACCCATTGCCCCAAAAAAAAATGGGTCCTCGTACTCCCCGTTATACCCTTTTTTTTATGATCGTCCCTTTCCCTTTACCCTTTTTCTCCCCTTTTCTTTTCCCCAAATTTCAAGTGAAAAACCCTTTCCTTCCAAAATGACGACGGCTTTATTGGAATTCGCACACAAGTGGTCCAAAATTTTTTCCTCTTCGTAAAACTTTTTTGATTGTCGTTGGGATGCAACCCAAAATTGTCGGGGGGCCCGGGGATCCCAAACTTAGTTCAAAGGTATACTGGATATTTTGGGGTTGATTACGGTAATTTTCTCCGGGTAAAAAAGTCCTCTTTTTTATCCCTGGCCGTTGTCCCCCTTGCTTTTTTTCTGGGTAAAGAATGCTTTTCCTGGACCTTAATGGGAAAATTCAAGGAGCAAATCTCGGTTTTACTGGGGGGGTCCCAATGGGGTCAAATTTCTGGCCCTTTTTGGTTTAAAGGGCTCCCCCGAGCGAGGTTTGGAAAAAACAACATAATAAATTTTTTAGACTCGTATGGTTGATCACTTGTTTTTGGCATTCACTCCAAAATTTTTTTTTTTTGATGGTTTATGTTGACATATCATTATTTCATGACATGACGGTATCATTAATTTGAACTCTCCCTTATTTGGACAAACCCCAATTGAATATTTTTTAGGTATTGAGGTTTTTTGGATTGGCTTTTAATCCGGATCGTATTTTATTTTTCCCGGGGATGTTTTGCATTTTTGAGCGGGGATGGGGTTGCCCTGAACCCCCTTAGCAAACCTCTTATGGATCCAGTTAAACTCCCCCCGAAAAGGTGACCCTTTATTGGAAGATATAAGCCCGGTTGGAAGAATTATCTCACGGTAATAACATTTTCTTTCACGTGAGTTTTGTAACTTGTAAGTCGCTTTATGGATTCTCCCGTGATGTCATTAAGGTGTAGCTTGTCCGCATTCTCGTTAAATATAAAGTCAACCCAAGTAAAGAACTACCTTCGGCGATCGAGGCCATGAAAAGATCGTCAGATATACGCATATCGATTAGTTAGGATCACCTTCCGTATAAGTTCTACATCCAACTACCGTGTTTTTGAAGAGAGGCAATGGTATCTCGGAATGGGAAGAGTAAGAAATAGATGATATTGCTCGATCCAACGCAATCGAATATCAAGCAATGACTGTAGCAAGTTGTTAGCTAGTATGGCTTAAACAGTTGCTCAGAGAAATAAAATTTGGAGAAATCAGTCAGATGGTAGATGTGTGTAATAACAAAGCGACCCTTCAAATCGCATCAAATCCGGTGTAACATGAGAGGACTAAGCACATTGAGATTGATCGTCACTTTGTCAGAGAAAAGATACTCTCCGAAGATATTGTTACAGAACTTGTGTAGTTGAGTGATGCCTTGCAGATATTTTCACCAAGTCCCTTACTGGTTCTCGTATTAATTATATCTGTAACGAGCTTGGTACATACGACTTTATGCACCTGCTTGAGGGGAGTGTTAGAATAGGAATAGGATTTATATATAGTATCCTACTTGGAAAACGATTGTCATGTAGTGTTTGTAAATAGGGGTCTGTAATAATGTAGATACATAATTTCAATAATATAATTCTCCCATAATTCTCACACTACCCTTTGTCCTAGTCTTTCAGTTGGATGCTCAAATTCTTTCCATTATCATATCCGATTTTTGATAAGCCCAGTTCCTCAGCAAATGGTACCTTAATGCTTCCAGTCCAGTTTCTCAGTAAATGGTATCTTTATGCTTCCAGTCTAATTGCATATTGTCGCTACCTTTCTCAGTCAAGGGTTTCTTTCTCAATTCAATTCATTAAGACACTAAAACTACTCACGGGTCCACCTCTGAACTTACTGAGTCCATTCTTTCTACTCCAAGCTTCCTCAAACTCCAGGCCTCCTCTTCACTCTGTTGAGCCTCCATAAAAATCAAGCCCGTCAAGCAACAAGAAAAAGAAAGGAAAATCTTCTGTCAACGTACACATGCAGGATTAGAGACATCAATGTTCTACATTATTAGTTGAAGGGCTTACAGAGAATCTTATAAATTATAACGGCCACGAGTTACTCAACTCATTTCCTTAAAGTTCTGGCTTGCTATGCTTACACATGCAGGAAGGTGTTAAGAGACAACCATTTTATTTTGTAAGGTTTTCTACTTTTTGGTATACTCTTTGTATGCGAGTGTGTATTACCCTTGTTTATAAAATGTTATTACTTGATCAACAAAAAAATAAAATTCTGGCTTGCTACTCATATCTTTTGTGACGAACAATCCTTTCTAACCTATCAACAAGTTAAATAACCATTTCTTGATAAAAGCAATTAAATACAGATGCGGTGGATGGATGATGCAATTGAATACAAGTCTAAGACCAGCACCCTCTAACACCAAGGAAGCAAGTAATTAAATGAACGGAAGAAAATTAATTAAGTATTAAACAGAAGAATGAAAATGAAAGCATCAAACAGAAACGGATAACTAAATGCAGAAGATCAGAACTAGCAAAACCCAATCATAGTTTTTTAGCATACAAGATTAAAGATCCATCAAAATCAATCATAATAAACCTGTAATAGCGGAAGAATGATGATAACCAGCTGAAACTTTTACAATTTCTTTGGGTAGTCCAGCAACTCCACGTGGTTCCTGCAATAATAATATCCCAGGCAACAAGGTCATCTACTTCCCTCCCCAGAACAATAATTATGTCAATGTCCCTATGGAAGTTATTCCTGTTGTTTCTCTTCTTCAACCACAAAATCCTAGCCTTTTCTATTCAACTAATCTCTTCCGCCATGGTTGTAATTTCCCTTTAACTTCTCTGTTTTACTTATTTCTCCCTCCTTTGAAATAAGTCTTTTCATCTCCTCCATCAAAGTTCTTCAGTTCGAACCCAGATTTAGCGAACAATTTTTTCAGCTGTATGATTTTGTCACCAGCTTCATATAAGTTTTCCGGAACTATCAATTTCAACATATTTGCTGACCTAGAACACCCTTTAAGTCTGTTCATTTTCCATCCATTGGTACTATACAATTACAGCATGATTTGAAATACGTATTCAGTTAATTGATGAAGTTATATCCTATCAGAATACTACATACTTATTTTGTGATTAAAAAAATATGTTCAATTGATTGATAAAGTTATGTTTCCAAGTTCTAACCTATCCAAGTTCTGAAACTGTATCAAGAAAGGTCAAGATAGCATACAGTTATATAAGCTCTATCATCTGACACCCCTAGCTGTCCATAATCATTGAGTCCACTGGCATAAACACGACCATTTTCTGCAAAAAAGAGAGGGTCATTAATTTGTAAGTAAGGTACTGCTGATGCATTAGCAATCTAAAACATTATTTTAGCGATAGGTTTGAACTGGACGATCCTATTGGGTCAAATACCTAGTGACAATCCTATCATTACGTTTATTTCTGAGCAAGTTTTATCATGAACCAAAATAGACAGATGTTGGTGGACAAATTTGACCACAAAATTATAAAAAGGAAAATGAAGTGACTATTGATGCTGACATGCATATCAAAATCCAGGCAAAACAAAAGTTAGCATTGACTATTGGATTAGATGGTTTCGACCATATAGATCTTCTATTCCGTTTTGCTCAAAGTATCACCAAATATTCTCACCACCTTGGGCCCTGGCTACGAAAGTGGTATTTCAAGCTCTGGTGGTGTTGTACTTGATCGTTAGGAGTTAGTTAAAAGGAGGAACGATAGAAGTTGTGTTACTTAGCACTTTAGTCCCATATGTTTCCCTATGTTTTAAATCCAAGTTCTGTTTATTTTCCATTAAGCCAGTGGCCTTATACCTAATTAGCAGGTTCTATCCCTCCCAGTTAATTATTTTGGCAGGGACAGTTGTTGTAATCATCCATTTGGGAAATCTATGTATGAAATCTATCCTAAATTAGCTCTAGAATTTAGCTAGCATTTGTTTTCCTTTCTTTTCACTGTTCTACAATCCCTGTAGTTGTATCATTTGGTATCAGAGCCGTGATTCTCATGATGTGGGATGATGGCTTCTGATTTCCAAAGTATTACTGATGCCCTTGCATGGATTTAGCTAACTTCATTATGAGGCAAGACCAACCTGTAGAATCTCGGAACAAAGCTCTCTTCAATTTGAGCAAATCCATCGAAAGCTTGTAAACAGGAAGAGAAAGAGAGGAATGTGGCTTAACATGATGGAGGAGAAACCTCTTCACCCACTACTGGCCCATTTGGACAGCTGGAAACGTTCCCGGACTGCAGGGTAGTGGTGGTGCAGCAGCAAGATGTACTACTACTCTAGACACCTGGACCACCTGGCTTTTGGGGAGCTGCATTAGGAGGTTTTCTGGTGGTTATGGAGGTGCTGCATTAGGAGGTTCATCGAGCTCTTCTTTTCACTAGGGCTATCGAGGATGGATAAGCTAGATTTTCCTCAATTTGATGGTTCTGAGCTCAGATCTTGGATTTACAACATTGAGCAGTTCTATTCTATTGATAATATTCTTCCCTCCCGGCATATTAAGATTGGTTCTATCCATTTTGATGGGGTTGCTGAAATTAAATTACTCACTCAAACCGGAGAGATTAACGTGTATAAAAGTTTGATAAGGCTGTGGCAAGGTTGTCTTGTCTAATGAGAATGCTATCAACTGTATTACCAAAGGGCTTAAACCTCAGACTCGTGATTTGGTGAGATCCCATAGATCCTATTCTTTAACTCATGCATACCGACTAGGCAGCTTCCGTGATTCTGCCTATACAACCCAGCATAAAAACCTCTAAGCACAAAACACACATAGTAGCTCTTTAATTCCAAAACCTGCAATCTTAGCTACCAATAACTACTCTAAATCAGCTTATAAACTTTCTGAACCTAGTAGCCCATTTGGGAGAAATAAACGGGAAGAAACTTACTCCTGCTAAATTGAATGATAAGAGGCTCAAGGAATTATGTTACCTCTATGATGATAAATTCTTTCCTGACCACCAATGCAAATCTACAAAGCAATTGTATCTGCTGGAGTTAGCTAAGGAGAATGAATCCCTGGAAGAGGAGTTGGTGTTCCAGAAACACCACAGCAGTTGTTTGTATTGGAAAATTGAAGGGGATGAGGAGGTCCAGGAATTAGTATCCGAGGAGGACAAACCAGTGGAGGAAGCTATGGCTCTGGAAGCATGTTTATTTCATTTAAGTTTTTTGATAGAATAGCAGGTTTCCAACAATGGGAGTAACTGGATAATACTAAACAGATGCCAATTAGTACTTTGATTGATTCTGGGAGTACTCATACTTTATTGACAGTATTTGACACCACTGTGGCGGGTAAGATGGGTTGTCAGTTGAGAACAATAAGCTATCAGACAATTAAGGTAGCATATGGTATCACTGTGGCTACCAATCAAGTATGCATTGGATTCACATGGCTAATGCAGGGGAGCACATTCATGAAAGATTTGCTATTACTACCTCTTCGTACCTGTGACATGGTGCTAGGAGTACAGTGACCAATGACACTATTGGATATTAAGGGGTCATTCTTTTTGATTAAGATTAAGATATTTGAAAATATTAAGATGTTGTCTCTAGATCTGAACACTTGTTTGGTTTTTCAACATCTAAATGATTATTTTTTTTAATTAAATAACCATTAATACTGGGCAAAAATGCTTTCTCATACTGTAATTTATAAACGTAAAATGTCAAAGAAAAACAATGAACAAACAAAAGTTATAGGAGTCTAAAAACTTTTCTGTTTTCAAGCATCTTGAAATTTCCTAAATCGCTATCAGAAACTTATCGGCACCGACGAATACTCTGTTTTTTTCTTTAAAAAAAAAATATATATATATAAATATATATATAGTTGTTACGAATACATAGTACAAGAAATGTCCAATGCTCATTATTTGATTTGATATCAGGATGACTTGAGTTTTAGATCCATTTTTCCTTATACCAAAATAAGTTAAAAACAAAATACGATAAAGCAAAACAAAACAACTCTCTCGATGCCATTTTCACCAGCTTGCAAGTGAATTTTTTGTTAGAAGCATATTGATTGTTATGTACTGTGTAGAATATAACTATAAATAGGGCTCTAGATATGGTGCCACCACTCCTAACTTATCATTATCGTCCCCGTCCAACATCAGGCCCAGATGGTTCACGTCCAGCACCGGACCCTGCAACTACAGTACTGCAGACTTATCTCCTCCTAGTCAACCGATTGTACTTGGAAGAGGCATATGATCCACTCCGCCACTCGTAATACAAAACTCCAGGTCCAGCAGTGTATTTTAGCTTATTACCATTTTACTTCCTAGCATTAGTTCCCAGTTTCAGCAGCTTATGACTTACCAAGATGTTATTCATCAGACATCTTGTTCTCCACCCCTCAACAAAATAGAGTAGTCGAAAGGAAGCATAGACAACTCATTGAGAATGCTCGCACTCTTCTCATTCAATCTCGCGTTCCATTGTGTTTTTGGGCGATGCAATACTTACTTCTTCTTGTTTAATTAATCAAATGCTCTCATCTTCCATTCAAAATCAGAATCCTTATTCAGTATTGTTTCCTCAGTTACCTCTATACTCTCTTTCCCCTCGTGTCTTTGGGAGCACATGTTTTGTTCATAACTTAGCCCCTGCAAAAGATAAATTAACCCCTCATGCTCTCAAATGTGTCTTCCTTAATTATTCTCGAGTTCAAAAGAGATAGGGATGGCAATGGTGCAAGTTCTCTCTTCAATCGCAACTTTTAAACCCGCCCCGCCTTGCATAGAATTTTTAGCCACATTCACCCGCCCCCCACACACCCCCGCATCCATCAGCGGGTGTGGTTGATCCCCATGTCATGATCCATTCCCTGAAATGTTTTAAACTCTGACCTTTTAAAAATAAGTGGACTCTAATGTCCTTTTAGACAATAACCACCCACCGACCACTATAAGTGTTTTTTGTTGCTTTCATCATAAATTACTTATTTGCTCTTATTAAATGTGTTTTCTTTCACGTAATAAATCTAACTTCACTTACAGTTAAGTAATATAATAGTCAGTTTTAATTTACCTAAGTCAAAAATTAACTTCACTAATTATATGTAAAAGTTTTAGTTTTTTCGGGAAAACGTAAAATTAGAAACTAAATAAGAATTATTACTCTGTACAATATGTAATGCTATTTTATTAGAAGAGTTTACTTTTACTCGGTGAAAAGTGATGACCCTTACTTGAAAATAAGATGGACTTTATTTTAACTTTGAGAGAATCTTCTTAAAATGACAATTAGTACATAACATATGCAAGTATTATCTATCTGGACATGAAATGATAATGAAATCTTGTCTTAATTAAGTCAGCTATTATATCAAGATTATTCGTAAATCTTATGTGTGATTTATAAAGTTAGTATATGTGTGATATTTGGCACAAATATCATGTTTTGTGTCATTTTACATCCTACTCTTATGACTTTTATCGCTTAATTCATGATGCGATAAATGTCGTATTTGAACTTATGTCGTTATATTTCATGTGTATAGGTACGATGATGACAAACGATGGAAAACGTAGCAAAAGTGATTGATTTTGGAGCATATGACGATTAGACGAGGTGACGAGTCGAAGACCACAAAGGACGAACTAAAAGGAAAATAATTCGACTGAAGGGTCCGCTTTTCTTCCGCATCGCGTGAAGAAAGCGGACAAAACCAGCTCCAGGCATTACCATCAGGCTTTCCTTCCGCATCGCGGAAGGAAAGCGGGAGCCTCAGTACATTGCGCGATCCTTCCGCGATGCGGAAGGAAAGGGGTTCTGCGCAAGCTTTCCCGGTCGACTAGGATTAGGTTTACTTATTTTTTGTTTTTACCCTAGACTATATATAGACGTTTTATTAGCCGAAAACGGTGTCTTTGGGATTATTCAAAGACTTGTAAGCCACCGTTCTATTTTCTCTCTTTAGGTTTATTTTATTTTTCATCTTTTTCAACCCTAGATTATTCATGAATTCTTTGTCTATGATCGAATCATGAGTAGCTAAACTTCTTAATTCTAGGGTTGTGGCGAAAAGACTTGAAAATTGGTTTGATGACAATTATTATCTATTGATTTTCCATATTTTGGGTTGCTTATTTATTCTCGATCTTAATTGTTTGATTATCCGGCCAATAGTTAGACACTATACGTAGTGCGCGAATGGACTTGAGAAAAGGGAATTCACGTACGTAATAAGAATAGAATAGTTTGTTTGATTTAATCGTTTCGCTACCGAGGATAGAGATATACCCTTTAGCCCTACTTAGTTGAATACGGAGAAATAAATGCGTTAGCACACCTCCGATGATCATAGAGATATAGGCGTTATAGTAACATCTACAAAGCCTTGAGTAGTTGAGAGAATATCATAAAGTATAATTAACCCGTCAACTAGTAACCCAGGAAATAAAATAGGTGGAATTGTCCAAAGATCAAGTTTGGATTGTCGAAAGCCATGACCCTAGATCTTTCTCTCATCTGATAATTCTAACAATCTTTGTCAAGATATTCCCAGTCACAAAAAAACGCCCATCACAAATTGTTTACTTTTCAGTTTTAGTTTAGTACAATAAACATCTTGATTTTCACTTTCTTGAATAGTTTCATCCGAATTTGAATTAGCTTAACGAAGAGAATCTAAGTCTACGTGGATCGATATCGGACTTAACGATCTATATTACTTGTACGACCACGTATACTTGCGTGTGCGTTTGGGAGCAACAATGTCTTGTGAAAAATGGCATTCAGTTGCCTTTGAAGTGACATTTGACAGATCAAAGCAAATACAAATACAGAAATTTAAACTCTAACCCGCATCCGCACCCCCAAAAAGTAATGTTTTTCTATTTTCAACCCGCCCCGCCTTGTTGCCATCCCTAAAAAGAGGTATCATCGGTACCTTATGTCAGCCAATGTTACTTTTTTGAGTCTCGACCTTACTTTACATCTATGGTCTTAACTATAACGACTTTTGAGGAATCAATGGTTACTTTTACATCTCTAGCCACGGTGCCACTACTCCTAGCTTATCATAGTCATCCGCGTCCTGCACGGGACCCTGCAACAATTGCGGACTTATCTCCTCCTGTTCGATCGATTGCACTTGGAAAAGGTATATGATCCACTCCGCCCCTCGTAATACTAAACCATTTTCATTTTACTTCCTAGCAGTAGTCCATAAGTAAACTTATTTGTGATGCCTTACTCATCTTGGAAGAAATGCAAAAGTATAAGCCCCAGTTTAACTTTTAGTTTCTTACTCCATTTTATTTTTTCTGTTTTATTTTTTTACAAACATAAGTGAGCCCCAAATTCCAGATTGTATCAATCATCCACGTTACTGAAACAAAAGAACATTGTAGCAAGAATATTGAATGGAATACCTGTAAGAAAGAGAGTATGAGCACCGCCACAGGCAATCTGACGGAGGCTTTGATTATGGAAAGCAGAAGAAGGAAGAGGACACGGGGTCCACCGCGACTCAAGACTCCCATGCCCTAGCCTCCCATGATCACCGTTCCCCCAAAGGGCTGCCACTCTCTGCTTCCCATTCACTTCTGCTTCGCTGCTGCAAACTGAAATCCACCGTAATGATGATGATAGCAATGATCTCCTTCTAACTGCTCTTCCTATTATCATCTTCGGCCCCTGGGTCTTTATCTTCCAAGACTGTTGAATGGAGTCCTCATAATAAGTAGTCTAAAAACTGATGGCTTAAACGGTGGCAACGTCTGCTCCAATGTTCTTTAGAATTCAAAGCTCTTTACCAACACTTGCTGCTTCTTCTTCTTTGACAGTTGTAAACTCCTTATTCCCACGCGTATAAGGAGCGTAAATAAATTCATATATTTGCCCCTATTTTGTGATGGGTCATTTGCACTTATGACCCTAGTTTGTGATAGTCTTCAATTTTTGGCCCTCAAGATAGTTACTTTTTTTGCGGGATACAAATTTATATTTTCACATCATAAATAATATTTCATAAGTTATATCAGAGCCCTTAAAGAACTTATATCTCACTAGGCATAAATTTAATTTTAAAGGGCAAAAATTAAAGACCAGCTTATTTGAAGCGCAAAAATTTAAGACCACTCCATTTGGAGGGTAAACCGTGCAATTTCTTCTAAAATAATCCCGATATTTTTCCTCCTTTCCCCTCACACAAAATACCCAAAATCAACTTGTAGAAGTGCCTAAGAAACTTTTTTTCTAAAAGGAAAAAAAAAAAAGTCGACCTTACTAGTGGGGATTTGAGGCCTTATCCCAAATTGTTATATAATCAAATAAGATAATTACTTGCTTATAATATACCTCCAAAGCATTGCATACAATCTGATAACCACAAGAGTAGAGAGAGAACAACTTGGGCGAATTTATACTGTACATTCTCTTTTTAGTTCTTGACGGTGATTAATCACCAAGTGGTTTTTCCTTGACCTAATTCTGAAATCGGGATAACTTTGTCGATCCATATAAGTAATGGTCTTCACAAGCAAGGAGTTTTCAGTGTCGAATAGACTATGTCTTCCGAAAGATTCTCCTAAGTTAGTCAGCATATATGTAGCCATATTTCCCTCTTTCAATGTCACGACCCCACCAGAGGGCCACGATGGGCACCCGGAGCTAACATACCGAGCACCTCTAAGCATACATCTCATAATCATTTCTGGGCGAACCATAAAGAGAGCTCATGGATGTCATAATTTGTAAGGACATATATCACAACATAACGGCACATCTCTATATAATCTTCAACAATTATGCCCATCGTCACCAGCTGACAAGGCTACCAAAATGTTATACAACGATATGAATCGGTAGGGTTATGAAACGTCTAACTGTACACACATGTCTACGAGCCTCTACATAGAATACAAGTGACCATAAGGACCATTACCCATAGAATGCAGCTCCGAAGTAAGTGGAGTGCTTCTGAGAATCCGCTGATAAAGCACTACGGATCGGATCCCGTCCGTCTGCGGGCATGAACGCGTCCACAAGAAGGGACGTCAGTACAAACAGTGTACTGAGTATGTAAGGCATGAATAACAACATAAACAAGAATAAAGTAGCATGAGATAAAGAGATAACTTGTATATATGATTGCCTTTTTAGGCGGATATCATGCATTCTTAACCTTTAAATAAAACATTTCTCATATCATATACATGTACATAACATAATCATTAGCCCGCATCCGGGCCTCCCGCGTCCGGGGTAACCATTTCACGCCGCCCACTAGTGGTGTCATGCTCGGCCAACTGGGCCCGGTGTAATCATACATAAACATAAGCATGCATGAGAGCCCAATTAAAAGCTACAGCCCTATCGGAGTGACGTAAGGTCGGTAACCTCCGATTATATTATGGAACAATTACCGTCGCTATATCTCACCTCGAAGGAACAAGTATCATGAGGTGAGATTAACAACAATGAATAACATTGAGAAAATCATGAAATAACTCAATAATCTCATAATAGCATTAAAATCATAAGCTTTGGAATTTCTAGAAATAAGATCATCAACATCATCATAGTCATCATGAAAACATACTCATCTTTAGCATCATAAGAAACTTTCAGAATCATGAATCTCTAGCTTTTGAGAATAGGGACATTTTAGAAAACACATATGGGTTCACAAGAAAGGAATCATGCCTTTGGAAAGAAAGGGACTAGCCTTACATACCTTTTTGGTCTCCTACTATTTAACGACATCCTTCCTAGCTTGTAACCTACATTCGAGAGAATTCATACTATCGTTAGACTTATTGTCATATGCTTATCTTAAGTCTTCAAATTAAT
>NC_081349.1:30765115-30773240 GCF_029784015.1 Lycium ferocissimum | reverse complement strand
GGATAAAGGCGGGTCTCGAGGGGGGGTTCCCCCCCGGGGGGGCGGGAAACCCCGGGGGCGGTGGGGAGCCGCCCCCCCGCCCCCCCGGCCGGCCCGTGCCCCCGGGGGAGGGAGCGCCGGCCGACGGCACACTCGGCTCGAGCAAACACGGCCCGCAACTCTCTCGGCCCTCCGGTCTCTCCCGGAGGCTGCCCTTTCAGGCTCCCGCCTTTCTGGGAGGCATGGGCCGAAAACATAGCAATTCGTTGAAGAAGTCATCCTAATAATACAACATGCACGATCTAAGATCGAAAGAAGGACAACATCCTAAATGTCCGTAGCCTCCGTTTATAGATGTGGTGCCACACACCGATAAACAGGACACTACTAGACACGATCGGAAACATTCGGGGGACGAACCGCCCGATACCACTTTTGTCACGACCCCCCGTAGGCCATGACTAGTGTCCAATGGACACTATACCCCCGGCACCAATTAACATCCCACAACTCGCATAAATATAAATGATCACGTATGATGCCAGTTTAGCGCGCCAATAGCGAACGGATATCACAAAAACGCGGCGAGGGCATGCATGTGTACATATCATATCGAATAAACATATGCGGCCGAAAAGGTCACATCACGACCCAACCCGTGAGTGGTGACTAGTGCCGGGTCGACACCCGTCTGTTATTTCCGATAGCAGAAATCGGCATACAAACAATCTCTGGCAGAACATAGAGATCATCGTGGTTCAAACTATCACGTACCAACATATAGCTGTATAGCCGATGACTATCATAATACACCAACGCTGGCAGAAACGCCATATACGCCGGCCGACAAAACACGGCGGATGGGCCGCCCAAAAACACAACTTACTCAGCAGCATCCCAGAACAAGCCCTTGCATAACCCACTCTGTGTCTACGGACATCTATCTGGAGACAACGAGAATCGGATAATGGAGACAGAGCTACCATCAGTATACGAATAAACATAATCATATACATCGGAAGAATATATACCAAAATATTGGCTCCGAACGAAGGAGCACTCTCGAACGACGAATGGAAATCCTATGCGGTGGATCACCGAATGTTTACTGCGGGCATGGCTTAAGCAGCCAGAAGAAAGGGGGTCGGCACGTAAATATGTCCGAGCATGTAAAGCATGGAATACCATAAACAAATCGTGCGAAACGAGGAGACAGAAAAGTAACATAATAACCGTAAAATCATAACACTTGCACTCGTGAAACATAAATCATACGTATCCATTTCATATACAATCACGGATCGAAACGAGTCGAGTAAAATCATCTCGCACCCATGCATAGATATAACGTGCCCGCCCCTTTAATGAGGGACGCGGTAAGTAAAATCATTAGATACATACACATAACATGCCCCCCGCCCTTTAATGAGGGACGCGGTGAGTGAAATAATCATATCATATACATATATCGTGCCCCGCCCCTACTAGTGAGGGACGCGGTGAATGAAGTCATCATATGTCATCCACGGCCACCTCCCCACATCATCATATCATTATCATATCATATAACGCCCCGGCCCTCTAGTGAGGGCGCGGTGAATCATGCGTAGAATTGTGCACGAATACATGCCCTGGCCCGGGACGCGGTGAAAGAGATCATAATAGCTCGCACGAGCGAGTAGTGAGAAATCACATACACAAATCATCATCATCAGTACTCAACAACATAATCAAAACGAAATCTCATTTAAAAGCTAAATAACAGCCCAGTCAAGTTCCTTGAAAATCATTCGAGAACATATCAAGTATCACTTTAGAACTTGTGAGTACGTGTCAAGATCATATGACATCTTGTGGGAATCAAAAACATAGTCTTCATTACGGACTTAATAAAATAGCCTAAGCGAACTATTATTTCAAAACCAAGACAACGATAAATCGAATTTTCTTTAGAATACTACTCGGGAACATATCAATCCGAACTTCCGAAACCACAGCTATTCATCAAAATCATATACATAAGATCATTATCATAAACTCAAAAGGTAAGTAAACTTATCGTACTTGAAATCGGGATCATAATCGTATCATATTCTTTCAAAAGTCGTCGAAGTACATAAAGGAAAGTCGCGGGACCCACGGACGGTGTCGTGGAAATGCCCGCCTATGGAAAACATAGTCATCATATATCATGGAATCATTTTTGAGCATATCGAAGCGATCCAGTTCTGTCTGTGAAAGTTACGGACTTTCGTAGTTTTCGGAATTGTTTAGGAACAAAACTCTTTTAAAAAAACCAAGCTTTTATGCAACTTTTGAAACTTATTCATACAAAAGACATAAGGCCAATATTTCATCATATCATGCATACGAAGAACAAGAACCAAATAATAATCACAGACATGGTCGGATTGCGAGAGTAGAATTTCCTCGAGGCTCGTATCATAGCCTATTTACGACTAAGGCATGCCAAAAGAAGGAAGGGTTGCGCTTTACGTACCTCGATCGCTCCCAACGCTACTCCAAACTCAAGTTAATCACAACCTACGCCTCGGGCTGCCCAAGGTCTACAAACAAGTCATAATATGCCAAACATTAGCTATAGACATTTTGGGCATTTAATTCCAAATTAGCCCTTAATTCTCAAATTTAGGAAAGATTTCCCTTGTAAATAGGCACTCCGAGAATTTAACTCGGCCAAAATCAACAACAACAACAACAACAACCAACCTAGCAACATTAATAATCAATCGAAAGGCAATATAACATTAATAACTCTCTTTTACATCATTCGGCAACTTTCAATATTCGATTCAACGACTTGCATTCAAGCTAACATCAACGCTTATACATTCAAATACTCATCCGAATCCATATCAACAACATTCAAGGACATCTTAAACAATTTATACAATATTTCCAACAATCCAACCATGGCTCCAATTTACCTGTCTCCAACTTGAGAACACAACTATAATCCATTTCTAACTTCCGAATCATGATTTGCATCAATAATCCATACCGAACGATATCATTATCATAAATACACAAATTAAATCAAGAGCATAATAACCTTCAATTAGCCCATACATTTACAACATCAATCTTGAATCATTAAAAGCTCATTTTCAACATAGAATTCATTACGACAACCACTAAAACACTAAGCGACATTAATGCGTTCTTTGTCATATAACATGACCCATTTTCGACCAACATACCAACATGCACATATTGATAATTCTCACTCATTTCTTCACACTCACAACAATTAACATACTACATAGAACTTAATTCATCACTTAAACACAACACAACACACACACACCTCACACGGCTATATCTACACACCACCTTCACTCCAACATGCCATATTTCAAGATTTTCATCCATTTTAACATACTACATACAACATTTATAACACATAAAACATGATCAAATCTTACCTTTCTTCTTTCAACTCCACACTAAGCTAGGGTTTGCAATTGACACAACGGATGGTTGGATGACCCGAACAATGCTTCCACGCTACTTAGGGACCTCAAATTAGTGGGTTTGTACCAAGGAAATATTTTTGGAATGACTTGAATTGAACTTCAAATTTCAAGAGCTTGTGAGAGCCTCTCTTGTTCTTCAACTTCTTACTCTTTTTTTTTTTTCTAAGTGTTGGATGATGCAAATGATTTAGTGGTCATCTTCTAAGATAATATAAGACTTATACAAGTGTCCCTTGGCCCACACCATGTGTTGGAGCAATTAAAATTGGACACAAAAATGTGTGGGAGCCATCTCCCACCCATACGGCCAACATGGCTATTTGCATGATTTTCAACTTCCAAATGTATCACTTTTGGTCCAAATTTTCCTAATTGTTCCATACCAACAAATTCATGAACAACTTATGTCTCAAAATAAAATCGAAGGTCAAAAGTCCCGACTTTGCGTCCCGGAATGGTTTTGTCTCTAGCTTATCATAGTTAAACTGGATTGTCCCAACGGACGAAAACACGGGATATAACAGCTACTTGGTACCACGGCGGGTAAGATCGCCCAAACATATATCACACGCATACATACCGTACAAACACAACCATAACCCACATACATGTCTACGGACCTCAACGTGAGTAACAAAATCATATGACGGGACGGGGCCCCGTCGTACCCCCGAATGAATATATACATATGCAACGAAAAGTGTATATACCAAAATACGGGCTCCGGCGAAGAGCACTCCCGGACAAGCGAATAGGTGTCCTAGGTGGATGGATCACCGAGCGACCGTGCACGCGGCATGAAACGCAGCCCCCGAAGAAAAGGGGGTCAGTACGGAATATGTATTGAGTTTGTAAAGCAAGGAAAAATAGTAACAGAATCGTAACCAAACGGAATATACAGAAAATAAATACAATATGCAAAATGTCAAAACATTTAGTTTTAAAACATAATCATGCATGGGCTCTTAGAACGATGGTCGCCGCACGTCGACGGCGCCATACCACGCATCACACCGAGAAAGTTTCATATCTCCGTAACCCAACATATCCCGTAACACATCATAGCCAACCATAACACCATACACGGATAACACCAAATACAAACGGAACCGGCCCTCTAAGGGAGGAGCTCGGTGAACCGTAACACAAAGATCACTTGCCGGAACGTATCATATGCGCGCGAAATATAAACGGCCGGGATGGGTGAACGAGGCAATAACCATAAGCACGAGCGAGTCGTGAGTAACCATATGCATAAAATCATACTTATAACTCATTAAGTAAGTAAGAAATCCATATGCGGAAGTCAAAGTGAAAATAGTATTAAATTTTTCCGAAGGTCATTAAGGATAAGCATAGAAAAGCCGCGGGCCCCACGGACGGTCTTGCCGACCCATCCGAGCCCGGCTACGAGAGTTAGGGGAATGTTATGTCTTATGAAGTTACCTATTATGTTTCGGCCATCCGAGCTCATCTCGCAAAAGTTACGAGCGTTTGAAGTTCGGAACCTTTTAGTAGCAAAATTCTTTACAAGACTTTTGAAATTCAATCTTTTGAAAACATAAAAACCTTAGTTTGGTTACATTAAAGAGTAAGTCTTTAAGAATGGATAAGGTACATATCTAAGCTCGGATCCTAAGAGCGGAATTACCCCGAGGCTCGGTTCATAGCCTAGTAGCACTAAGACATGCCAAAGAAGAGAAAGTGACGTCTTACATACCTCGTCCGCTCGCAAGCTAAGTCAAGCCTCAACTCTCGGATGCTCCGAGATCTACATAACACCAATATACCAAACATTAGCCATAAGCCTTTAGGCACTCAATTTCAAATGAACATTAAATTCTCTACGAAATTTCGGCGACATTTTCCCTATAAATACACCAACCCGAGATTTCAACTCGGCTAGATTCAACAACAACCAAACCAACAACCAAACTACAATATCAATAATCAATTCACAATGCATTACAACATTAATAGTTCTTTCTACATGACTTCAACAACATTTATAATATTCCAACAACATTCAACAACATTCATAATACACTCATTTCAACTACTTACGTTCAATCTAATATCCGCGGTTATACATTCGATTACTAATCCAAAACCTTCCACACAATATTCTAGAACGTCTTAAACAATTCGCACAATTTTTCAAACAATCCAAACATTGTTCCAATTTAACCGAAATTGCCCCCAAACCGATAAACACCATTCACATTCCTTTCTTCCAATTTCATGAATTACACCAACAGTTCATGCATTAACAATGTCATTCTCTTAAGTACAAAATTTTACATTAAACGTACAATGACTTCCAAAACAGTCGTTAACCACCACAACATTAACTTAGATCATCCAAAAGCTCATTATCGATATAGAATTCACAACGACGACAACTAAGGCATTAAGTAACATTCACTCATCCTTGCCACAAGCATGGCCTATATTCGACCATCTTCATACACACACATATATGTGATTCCATTCATTCAACACACTACAACAACAAGGAAACATGCTACACATAATTCAATCTATCGATCTAACAATACATTACACATACACGGCCACAAGCCATGCATGCTCCATGCCCACGGTTCAACTCCGACATCTAGGTTCTCATGAATTTCATTCATATTTACATACTATGACATGCCCGCACCACTCACAACACATAAAGAGAATTAATTCTTACCTTTTTCACTTCACCGTCAACCACGACCTCCAAGAGTGAAAACGGATGACTTGATGATTCAAACAACGATTCACGTTAATAAGCACCCTTGAATTAGTTGTTTTGCTAGAAGAACCAATTTGTTTGATGGAAGTTCCTTGGTCTTGAATTTGAGGTGCTATGGTAGCTATGGTTAAACTCTCCTTATTCTCTCGAAAGTTTCTTGAAAATTCTCTAAGGCAAGAATGAAGAGAAAGATGACTTAGTCATCTTTTAATTTGCCATATAAAAAAAAAATTCATGTGGCCATGGCCCACAACTAAGATAGCCGACCACTTTAGCCCTTAATTTCCATAATTTACAAGTTTCCTTAATTCATTTTGGCCCCAAATGTTTCCTTTATACTTTCATGCTACTAAGGTCATACACCCCTTATATTTTTAAAACAAAATCGTGATTAAAAATCCCGACTTCATGTCCCGAAATAGTCTTGTTCCTAACTTGGCATAATTCATTCATATTGTCCCATTGCTCAAAATACGGGATATAACATATGCATATATGACATAATGTTGATTATGATGTAAGTGAGCATGCGTAATCCTTTCCGGAGAAACAGCGATCCACGATTGTTACTTTTCTTACATTATTATTTCCTTACCATGTTATCATATATGTCTTACATACTCGGTACATTGTTCGTGCGCGCCACTTTATTTTTGGACGTTGTGTTCATGCCCGGAGGTAGACGGGGGGCGACCCGCGTCCTTAGGAGCACGTTAAATTTGACACGCGGGCACCCTTTTATTCGAAGTGCCGGTTTTTGATGTATTCTTTTGTGTATATATTCGGGCATGGACGGGGTCCTACATAAGTCATTAGATTCGACAACTCAGTTAGGGGCTCGTAGATACGTACGTGTGGGTTACGGCTAATAGTGACATCTCGGTGTATATCATTTTGATAGCCGCAAAGAACTGCGTATATATATATATGTATATATATATGTGTGTTTTGGAAGTAATTCATGGCTTCGGTTATTATAAAGTCAAGCCTTGAAGTTTATATGTCTATAGGTTGAGTATTATAGTCGGTATGATAGGTGGTATTCGATTGCTTGACTCAAGGTACCATTGTGGTACTAGGGTGTCGTGACACGAAATACCATCTTTGCTGAAGATCTTTCATTATTGATGTCTACTTACTTTCGGACATTATGACATTTATAGACGATTTATTTACTCTTGAAACGGCTTTATGTTTTAGAGTCCTTGTACGATTGTTACACCTCGCATTTTTGCACTTTCGGATATTTCGAAACAATGGCGGAAAGTTTAGCGCGAGGTCATTTTCGGTTCGTTGTAATGCGTAGGTCGTTGGAAAGTATTCTTAGTGGAAATATTGAGGAAGACTGAGGGCAAAAAGAGAATTCAAAATGGCATTATGGTAATTTTGTAAAAAGGCTAAGGGCAAAATGGTCATTTCCAAGAATTAGAAAATTCCAAAAAGGGCCATATTGGCCATGTGAGGAAAAGGCATGGAAAAAAGATGACAAAGAATATAATAATAAGTCATTAAGAAAAAATCAAGAAAAATCTAGAGAAATAAAAGGAAAAAGGAGGAAAATTCTAGAGAGAGACATGTGCCCCTCACACATATATATATATATATAAGTAAGTTGTCATCTTTTTAATCAGAAAGAAAGAAAGAAAGAAAGAAAAGAAAGGAAAAAAAGAAGGAGCAGGCTAGGGGGCTAGAGGGGAAACAAACCTGCTCCCTAAAGTATTGATCTTGAAAAATTGGTTGCTTCACGTTTTATTACTAATTGGAAGGCCCTCGTTAACGTGGTGTAGTTAGTAGAGCAAGGGGGCGCCGTTTTGGCGAAAAGTCCTACGGGGAGAGGAAGGCAAGGAAAAAAAGGGGAGGTTCAATCTTTTATTTTTGTTTTTTTAGATGTTTTGGGAAATTT
>NC_081349.1:30743543-30765015 GCF_029784015.1 Lycium ferocissimum | reverse complement strand
GATAGCGTTGTACCTATCGTTTGATAATCGGGACGAGGATCAAAAGTTTCCTTAGGATTCCACCTTAAAACAAGCCAAATGAAACAATAGGGAAAATCCGAAACAATGGGCCCGCCTCGGGTCAAATGAGGCGGCGCACACAATTTCGTGTAACACGTTTCATGACATTACTTATGAGAGTTTTTAAGGTAATCGGGTCTCATTTATGCAAGTTCTAGAAGTCTAAAGTTTTCCAACATTTCGCACCATTTCTAGTTCCAATTTTACTGAAGGAATAGTAGCGAATTTCAATCTTGGATTTCGAGAAAAGGAATAGTCCGAGACTCGTATCCAACTTAGTACGTCTAAGACATGCCATAGAAAGAAGGGTAAAGCCTCACATACCTCTTTCCGCTCCTTTTGCTATTCTAAAGTCACGTCGCAATCCCGTCAAAATCTTTTCTTCTTAGCCCTTCAACTTAGCTAGGTTCCCAACACAACAAGGGCTCTACTTTCTCCAACAATCACTCCATGTTGTTAAAGACCTTCCATTAGGTAGGAAACTAGGAGAAAATAATTTTTTTTTTTTTTGCTAAGTCTTCCATAAGCCAACTTTGGCTAGCCATGGCCGAATGCCATGGCTTGTTTTCTCTCTTCTTTCCTTTTTTTTTTTTTTGTGTTCTTTCTTTTGTCTTGAATTAATAAGCAGGAGCTCTTATATATATATACATATAATTGTGCAAGTATGTGAGGGGGCACATGCCCTCCTTCTAGATTTTTCTTTCTTTTTTTCTTTTTCATAGAATTTTCTTTTCTTCTTTTTTTTTCCATGGCAAAGATGACTTATTTGTCATCTTATATTTTTTTCTCACATGGTCAACATGACCCTTTTTTTGGAATATTCAAGAAACTTGTGAAATTTCCGTTTTGCCCTCGACTTTCCTCAATATTACCATTTTGTCCTAACCTTCCGCATTATTTCTACGGCCCATTTTGCGAATTTCTCTCCTTGCCCTTAGCCTTTCTCAATTCCCAAATTCCTTTCTATTGTCCCGTTTGGTTTGTCTCCATACTATAGCTAATGGAAGTTCTTGGTTATCATTCCGACTACCAAACAATAGTTGTGTTAACCAAACCCTTGACCCCAAAGCATGATTTTCCTTACTAAAAGTTTACAAGTGTTTTTCAAAATATTCCTTTTTCTTCAGAAACCAAGTTTTACAATATTGAAAGTTTTAATGACTAAACCAATGACTATGATTCTATGATGATCATGATGTTGTCGAATATGAGAAAATGACTATGACACGACATGACATGACATGATATGATATGCCACGACATGATTTGATATGAGATGATATGCTATGACAGACACGATATGCTATGATATGATATAATATGATATGGTACGAAATGACATGTTCTATGTTCTCTTAATGTTATTCTCCGTTGGTAGTCTCGCCTTATGATTATCGATCCTTCAAGGTGAGACAAAGCGGCCATGATTACTCCATAATGTAATCGGAGGTTTCCGACCTTTCGCTACCCGACGTGATACATGACTTTCTTCGCCCCTACGTACGTCATACTCGTATACGGGGTCGGGGACGGGATACATGATACGCGGGGAATGGGCGGAAACATGTTTCATTGCCACCGGGTCACCGTTTATCATCCCGGACGCGGATGCTCCTGACGCCGGATATATGGGCGCACACGCGTATTTCTGGGCTTACGTGGGCGAGCCGGTTTGTTCTGGCGTTACGATACCATACGACCAAACAAGACGCATGGCATCCGCCCTCAGGGGCACTCATATGGCTGTGTCATGCCTTTACATGATATGTTCCATATGTATGTATCACGCCCATATGATATGTTCCACATGCACAAAGTTACAAACTCTCTACACATGATATGTCCTATATGTACAAAGCTACCTCGTCTTATATGATAGATACCCCTTCTACATTTATATGTTCCCACACCTCCATACTCGTTATTACACATGATTATATCCCCTCTACCGAGTTGCTTTTCATGCCTTACATACTCGGTACATAGCTCGTCTTTGACCCTCTTTTCTTCGGGGGCTGCGTTTCATGCCGCAGGGAACCCGGATGAGGGCGAAGCTAGCATAGAAGATGTCACGCGGGGTTGGTAGGCTCCCTTGTGCGGGTGCTGCCGAGTCGGGCGTATATGTGCCATGATGATTTGGTCGAGGAGCTAGAGACTTTGCGTACGTAGTCGTGGTAATGGGTTGTCGGATGCAGAAGCGGCTCCAACCGGTAACGTATTGTTATTACGTCTCGTGTTACGGGAGTCTTATATGATGTCATATTGTACTTGTGGAAAAAAAAAATTCTATGTATTCATTTCTTACTAACTCATTAGTTCACACGTGTAATAGGAATTAGCGGGTTCGCTCGGCTCCGTATATGGGGTCGGGTGCCCATCACACCCTAGTAAAGTCGGGGTGTGACAAAGTGGTATCGAGCGAGGTTGGTCTAAGGGATGTACGCAAAGTCGTGTCCGTGGGGGATTACATTTATGGGTGTGAAGCCGGCCACGTCTATAGACGGAGGGCTGCGGGGCATTTAGGAATTGTTGACTTCTTTACGTCCATGATCGTGCGATAGATAGAGCCAAGTCCTAGGAAAATGGAATCTCCTATACAGGCTTTACCTACGATGGAAGAAAGTGAGAGGTGATACGGAAAGTTACAGGGGTAGGTATTGATATTTTGTCTGTCGTTGGGCCGGAGGCTACGTATCGGTCGAGACGTGTCGTATATATACGTAAGCACCTTTGCAACGCCTTTGTTAATACTTCTTTGTCGGTGAAGATTTGAATAGTGAGAACGATAAAGGAGGCCCCGCCGAATGGATACGTCTAAGAGAAAGAAGCGCGAAATACGATAGGCCGGAATAAGTGAGATGCGACGTTTCAGAAAGGTTATGGATTCGGCATGGCGATGAAGGTGCGATCACTACCCTCGGGAATCTGGAGTCCCAAGACAGGGAGTAGTCATACACACAGGTGGGAGGTGAATATTCGGAACTAAAAAGGGCAAAATAGTAATTACAAAGGAAAGGACGTGTTACGAAAATGTTCCCGGGTGGTAAGACTTCGACTTGCTCCGAGAACATGTAATAAAGGTCATACGAGGAAGCGGACACGAAAATATCGCCCTTAAGGCATCGGATTCCAGCAAAGTTTCGAGGTTAAGCGTGCTCAGGTGGGAGGATGGGTGACCCCCCTGGGAAGTTTGCAAGAAATTTTACATACCCAGACATACGAGACAAATGAGAAGTTAGGGTAGCTTAAGGTAAATTCCGAGTATATGGAATGGCCGGAAACCACAAGAGGTCGCGTGAGACGAGGCAAACTTGCTTGGTGAAGAGACGGGAAGTGCATCCGTACCCCCGCGAATTAGATAGGCTTGAACGGGGTTCGGGCATATTTTTGTGGGATAGTTGATAGTAATTATATATGTATATATAAGGTAATATGAGAAGTTCGCACAAACTTTGAGCGGTGCGACGCCCGTAAAATGGACGTATATAAGAGAAAGAGTATGACAAAGAGAGAACGGTATTGGATAGCTTAAGAACTAATATGAAGGATGGAAAATAACTTCGAAGGAGCTCCCCCGAGTTCTTATGAGACTCCGTACGACTAGTTTTGAACATTCGAGGACGAATGTTCTAAAGCTGGGGAAGGATGTTACACCTCGCATTTTTGCACATTTGGATAGTCCGAGATAATGGTGAGAAGTTAAGAGCGAGGCTATGTTCCAAAATTATTTTAATGCATAAGTAGGTTATGAGTATTATTTATGGACATTGGTAGTATGGAAATATTGTGAGAGAGGCTAAGGGCGAAAGAGAAATTCGCAAAATGGGCCGTGAAAATAATGCGGGAGGTTAGGGACAAAATGGTAATATTGAGAAAAGTTGAGGGGTAAAACGGGAATTTCACACAAGCTTCTTGAATATTCCAACAAGGACATGTGAGGAAAAAAAATACATATAGATGACAAAATAAGTCATCTTTGCTAGAGAAAGTAAGAAAATTCTAGAAAAAAAAAAAGAGGAAAAAGAGGAAGAAAAATCTAGAGAGGGGGCATGTGCCCCTCACATGCATGCAATATATATATATGTTTGGAGTCATCTTTTAGTTGAAGAAATAAGAAAGAAAAAAAAAAGGAGATGAAGAGAGAATATAGTAGTTTCGGCCATGGCAAAAAAAAAAAAAATTGAGGCCATGGAAATTGATCAAGGAAAAATTATTTCTCCTAGTATCTCTACCAATTCATGGGGTCCTCTTTAACATGGTATAATTTTTGGAGCAAGAAAACCATTCATACTTGCAAGTTCATGACTTGAGCCAAGAGGAAGACAAGTGGGAAAAGGTAAGGTTCTATCCTCTTTTGTATGTTTTATGGATGCTTTGGACGTGTTATAATGCATGGAAATGAATGAACAACATGAAAATATGGATGTTGAAGTTGAGCCATGGATGTTGATGTTTAGCCGTGTAGGTGTGTTGTATGTTTAGGGTGATGAATCAATTTTTGTTAGTATGTTTTGTATTGTTGTAATGTGTGGAAATGGATAAAAATCATGGAAGGTTGTGTGTGGTGTGTGTGGCCGTGAGTGGGCTTCCATGGTGTAGGGAAAAAATGAATTAATGTTAGTTAGTATTCTAGTTGTTGTTGTGATGGATTCTATGTAACGAAAATGAAAGTTTGATGATTCAAATGGAAGTTGTGATGGTTATGGGCTGATTTGGAACGTAATATGATTTGAATATGCTTTCTTGAATTCATGGAAATAATGTTGTAAATATATGGAATTGTGGATATAGTTTATGAGTTTGAAAAAAAAAATGTATTGTTGAAGTTCTTATGGCAATTGGAAGATTTGGGTTGGAATGTATTGGACATGTTGTGAGTTGAGTATTGATATTGTTGTTATGATTGTTGGTTTGGCCGGGTTGAATTCCGGATTGTTGTCGATTAAAAAAATTGGCCGAGTTAGAATCTCGGGGTGGGCGCATTACGGGAAATGCTGCCGGGAATTTTAGAGCCAAGTGTTATTTTAAAGTCTAATTCTAAATGCACTAATCAATGTTTGGTAAACATGACCAAATTGTAGATTTTGGTGGATTTAACTTGAATTTGGAGTAAACGGGAAGGAGCGGAAAAGAGGTATGTAAGACTTCACTCTTCTTCCTTGGCATGTCTTAGAGGTAATAGGCTTGAATACGTGTCTCGGGGACCACTCTAATTCTAGAAATCCGAGCTTGAATTTGACTACTATTCGTTCGGTCGAATTGAATCAAATGCTTATGAATAGTTGAAAGAATTGTCTAAACACCTAGAACTTGCATGAATAGGATCCGTTTACCACGAAATTCTCATAAGTAATGTCATGAAGGGTATTATACGTAAAATTGTATACACCGCCTCATTCGACCGAGGTGGGCCCACTATTCCCAAATTTCTTTCTATTGTCCCGTTTGGTTTGTCTCCATACTATAGCTAATGGAAGTTCTTGGTTATCATTCCGAATACCAAACAATAGCTGTGTTAAACAAACCCCCGACCCCCAAGGCATGATTTTCCCTACTAAAAGTTTACAAGTGTTTTTCAAAATATTCCTTTTTCTTCAAAACCAAGTTTTACAATATTGAAAGTTTTAATGACTAAAACAATGACTATGATTCTATGATGATCATGATGTTGTCGAATATGAGAAAATGACTATGACACGACATGACATGACATGATATGCCACGACATGATTTGATATGAGATGATATGCTATGACAGAACATGATATGATATGATATGGTACGAAATGACATGTTTTATGTTCTCTTAATGTTATTCTCTCGTTGGTAGTCTCGCCTTATGATTATCGATCCTTGAGGTGAGACAAAGCGACCATGATTACTCCATAAGGCGATCGGAGGTTTCGACCTTACGTCCCCTCCGACAAGTACATGACTTTCTTTGGGCTCTCGCATGCCATACCTGTATATGGGTTGGGGGGATGGGATACATGTATATGTGGGGAATGGGAAGGGAGACATGTTTCATTGCCACACAGTCGGCGGCTTATCATCCGGACGCGGGATGCCCGGACGCGGGATATATGGGCGAGCCGACGTATTTCGGCGCTATGTGGGTGAGCCGGCTTGTTCGGCGCTATGATACCATATGACCAAACAAGCATGCATGGCATCCGCCCCTAGGGGCACTCATATGCACGAGTCAAAGCTTTACATGATATGTTCCATATGTACGAATACGACTTACATGATATGTTCCACGTATACGAGTTACGGCTTTACACATGATATGTCCTATATGTACGGGTTACTGTTCCGTCTTGATATGTCTTATATATAGGATACCCTTCTACATGATATGTTCTACACCTCCATCCGTTATTACACATGATTATATCCTCCTAACCGAGTTGCTTTTCATGCCTTACATACTCGGTACATAGCTCGTCACCGACCCCTCTTCTTCGGGGCCGCATTTCATGCGCGCGTTGTGAACCCGGATGAGCCGAAGCTAGCATAGAAGATGTCGGCGGGGTTGGTAGGCTCCGCTTGTCGGAGTGCCGCCGAGTCGAGTATATGTGCCATGATGATTTGGTCGAGCTAGAGACTTTGCGTTACGCAGTCGTGAGTAATGGGTTGTCAGTCTATAAGCGGCTCCAATAGCCGACATGTTATTACGTCTCGTGTTACGAGTCTTATATGATGTCAGATTGTACTTGTGGAAAAAAAAAATTCTATGTATTCATTTCTTACTAACTCATTAGTTCACACGTGTAATAGGAATTAGCGGGTTTTAATTGATTTCCGTAGCCCCTAAGGCGAAGGTTCTGGAAGTGACATCTTAGATATAGGTTAAAGTACTATTGGGCTGAAATAGTATACGGGTTGTGTTGCGGGAAAAGAAAAGGGCTAAAAATATAAAGAAAACCTATCCCTTCTTTCTTTTAGCATGTATCTTAGATGTAAGTAAAGATATGATATGAAGCAGACGCGAAAATATCAGTATTAAGCCGAAGTTCCGAGCATGTTTATGATTCTTGTTACAGGATGGGTGACAACCCGGGAAGTTTACAAGAAATTCTTAATATTTAGACATATGAGACAAATGATTCGGGTTAGACCTCGAGTCTTTTGTATGATTGGATCAAGCGTAGACGCAGGCAGTAAAGGTTCCTATTCTTAATGGATTCTATAATGAATAATGTGCATTGTAACTTAGTATATATAGATGAGAATGCGGATTACCTTAGGAAATGTGTATTAGGGAACAAGGGATCCTTATTTAAAAAGGTGAAAAGTAAGTTCATAATGATAAGGAAAAGAATAAGAAACGGCTCGAACATGACTATCGTCCTAAGTGCTACAAGACCCCATTGATTAGTCTACTTATCTATTGAGTCTCAAAGGCGGGGGGGATGATTTATATGCATATGATTACATTTCGTATTTTTAACAACGGGATAATTTGAGTTAATGATGACAAGTTAGGATACAAGGCTATTCCGAGACAAGAAGTCGGGATTTTCTTTAATCATAACTTTGTTTTAAATAAGTGGTATATGACTTTGTTGGCATGGAAACATTAAGGAAATAATTGGGGCCAAAAATGAATTAGAAAAACTTGTGAATTATATTAATTCAAGGGCCAAAGTGGCCGGCCACATACTTGTGGGCCATGGCCACATAAATTATTTTTCTTTGGCAACTTAATAAGATGACTAAGTCATCTTTCTCCTCATTTTATCTTCTAGAAAAATCAAGAAAATAAGAAGGAGACAAAGGAGAAGGAGTCACGGCCATAGAAGGAGAAAACCAAGATCAAAGAAATCTCTTCCAAAAAAATTGGTTCTTCTATCAAAACAACTAATTCAAGGGTGCTTGTTAACGTGGAGGCGTTGGTTGGATTGATAAGCCATCGTTTCTCTTGTTCACCACCTTAGTGAACGTGTGAAGTGAAGAAGAAAAGGTAAGAATTAATCCTCTTTTATGTGTTGTAAATGGTGTGGACGTGTTGTAGTATGCAAACATGCATAAAATTCATGAAAACTTAGATGTTGGAGTTGAACCGTGGCCATGAACCATGCATGGCTTGTAGCCGTGTGTTGCCTATATGTTGTTGGATTGGTAGATTGAATTATATGTAGCATGTTTCCTTGTTGTTGTAGTGTATTGAATGAGTGTAAATTATATATATGTGTGTGTGTACTAGGATGGCCGAATGTATGCCATGTTGGAGCCAAGGATGGACAAATGTTACTTAAGGCTTTGGTTGTTGTCGTTGTGAGTTTTGTATCGTTAATGAACCTTTGGATGATCCACGTTGATGTTGAAAAGGATGCGGGCTGTTTTGGAAGCCATTATGCTTGTGATGTAAATTTTGTAATTAAGAAAATGACATTGCTTATGCATGGTTTGGTAGCATAATTTATGAATTTGGAAGAAAGGAAGGCAAGCCATGTTGTTCTCGGGTTTGGAGTGGAATTCGGGTAAGTTGGGACAATGTTTGGGTTGTTTGAAAAATTGTGTGAATTGCTTAAAGTGTTCTTGAATATGCTTTAAATGGGTTCGGATTAGTAATGGAACGTATGAGCCTTAATGTTAATTTAATTATGTGAGTATAGTTGAATATATTGGAATGTCCTTAAGTATGTAGCAAAATGTGTTTAATGTTGGAATGTGTTGGAAATTGGATATTAATGTTAGAATGTATTGTGAATTGGTTATTGATGTTATAGTTTGGATGTTGGTTTGGTTGTTGTTGAAATTGGCCGAGTTGAATCTCGGGGTTGGTGCATTTATAGGGGAAATGCTGCCGGAATTTCTATAGAATTTAATGTTCGTTTGGAATTGGATGCCTAAAGGCGTATGACTAATGTTAATATATATTTATTTGTGTAGATCTTGGCGTACCGAGACTTGAAGCTTGACTTAGGCGGCGAGCGGATAAGGTATGTAAAGCGTCGATTTCTTTCCTTGGCATGTCCTAGTGCTATTAGGCTATGACCCGCGTCTCGAGGTCATTCTACTCCTAAAATCCGAGCTTAGACGTGTAATTTATTCGATTCCAAGAGATTACTCCTTAATGTGTGCAAACTAAGATTTCTTGTGTTTCAAATGATTGAAATTTGAAAGACTTAAAAAGGAGTTTGACTACAAAGAGGTCCTGAACTTCAACGCCCGTAACTTTTGCATACGAGCTCGGAACGCCCCAAAACATAATATGTATGTTCATAAGACCTATCTTTCCCCTAACTACCATAGTCGGGCTCGGATGGGGGTCGGCACCCGTCCGTGGGGCCCGCGGCTTTTTTTATGCTTCCGTAACGATTTTCAGGAAAAAGTTAATACTATTTCCGTTTAAACTTTGGCATGTGGACTTCTTACTTACTTTATGATTTATGGTTATGATTTTGTGCATATGTATGCTCACGACTCCGCTCGTGCTCATTGTTGTCACCTCGTCCGCCGGATCCCGGGCCGGTTATGTTCTTGCGCGCTATGATATATATTCCGGAGTATGATGTGTTCCGGTACGCCGTGTCCCCTTCGGCCGGGTACCGTGCATATTTGGCGTTACGGGGGGTACGCTTTATGATATGATATGATCCGTCGGGTGTCGGAGATTTGAAACCTTCGAGTATGATGTGGTATGGCGCCATTGTCGGCGAGCGACCATCGTTCTAAGAGCTTATGCATGATTTATGTTTTTTTTTAACATAAGTATTTTGACATTTGCATATTGTACTTAATTTCTGCATCTTCGTTTCGACTTATGATTCTCGTATTCCCGCTTTACATACTCGGTACCTATTCGTCGACCCCCCGTCTTCGGGGGTACACGTTCATGCCGCCGGTACGGACGCTCGGCTTGGTGATCCACCCGCTTAGGACACTCGTTCGGCTTTTACGGGATCGCTCCTTCTTCCGGAGCTCATATATTTTGGTATATATTTTCTTCCGATGTATATGTACATTATTATTCGGGGTACGACGGGGCCATGTCCGTCATATGATTTCGTTATTACGTTTAGAGGCTTTGTGGATATGTACGTGGGTTATGGCTATGTACGTACGGTATATGTATATGTGATATGTTACGGGCGGTTCACCGCCACGGCGGACTATGTCCCGCTCGCCCGTATATATATATATGGATATATTGGCCCCCGTGTGGCCTTTGTTGGTATTTTTTACGCGTGCGAGTGAATTTTGGCTAGTAAGAAAAACAGAGGAAACTCTGCCCAAATTTTATTAAATATTTGAGTTACTATTTTTGGGACTTTGGTACGTACGGGTGCCCAGGTCGGGCGCTAGTCACGGCCTACGGGGTTGGGTCGTGACAGAACCCGGCCCTCAGACAAAGGGCTCGGCGAACCAAACGCACGATACATACCGGCCCGGGATCCGGCGAAGGAGATCATAACAAGTGCACTAGCAGAGTAGTAAGAAACTAAATGCGCATAAATCAAGACTCTATGGAATGATCGAACGTACTGTCAGATTATTCGTAACAGATTACTCTTAACAAATTCCTTATATCAAACCACATCAGAATATTCACATCAGAGCGCGTATATCGGAATATTTATCCCAAAATATTCATATCAAAATACATATATCAGTATTGGGAGTACCCATATCGAACTACTTGTACCGGAGTATTTATTTGAGAATAGTCAAATCGGATTACTTGTAACGGAATACTTATGTCAAATGTTCATATCGGAGCACTGTGCCATCAAAATACATATGTCAAGTATCTGTCGAGAATACTTATATCACAATGCTTATACCAAGATACTTGTATCAAATATTCGTATCGGGCTACTCGTATCGAGTATTTATATCGAGAATATTTGTCTTGGGACTATTCATATCGAGAGAGGGCCTACGAAAACATATGAAACTCGAAACTAAAGAGAAGAATTACCCCAAAGTACATTTCATAAGTCGGTGCGAACGATAAGTCATTTAGTGAGAGAAATAAGACGACAGTCGTGATACGTACCTTCTTGGATGTTCTAACGGATTACGTCGAAGCAAGCTTTTTGAAACCATTGGGATATGTCAAAATGTATCATAGGACCCAATGGAATAATTAAAATAACTATTGTCTAGTAGTCAGAACACTAACCGCGAGTTTCCTTTAATCATCGTACGGAAATAAGTCAAATAGATCAAGCAAGGAGGGTCTCGGGACTTGTGGCCCCACCTCGGGTCAAGTCGAGTAGCGAACATAAAAACGTGGTCATTATGTCTCATGGGATCATCCACGAAGCTTCCAAGGCATTCCGCTTTCATTTTCAAAGGTTACGGACGCTTGAACATTACTTTACATTAACGCGTAAGTTATTGATTCAATTCTCTTGAATGAAAAAGGAATAAATTTAGGTGTCGTTTCCGAGGAATGGGACTTTCCCCGAGGGTCGGATTTTGACCTATCATAACTAGGACATGCCAAGAGAAGGAGAGGTAAACTTTACATACCTTAGTTGCGCCTTACGCTCGTCCAAACTCAAATCCCGTTTCGTCCAAAACCTACAAATGGTCACGTTTACCAAATGTTAACTATAAGACTTTTGGCATTCAATTCTTGAGTTAGTACTTGTCTACCGAAATTTTGGCAGCACCTCCCCTATAAATACAACACCCCGAGGAATGGGACTTTCCCCGAGGGTCGGATAATTGAAAGAGCTTTCCAACCATAGGTCGTGGGCCCTCACACGATATCGGGATCAAGAGTTATGACCTTTTTACTGAACGAAGGTACAGTCAGAAAAATTAAGTCAGCGCGAACGCGCCCAAAGGGGGCGCGAACGCGCCCAAAGGAAATATAGGTCGGTCCAGGCAGAACCTGGACCGTTCTATAAAAGGGAGAGGCCCCCTATTTTCATCCCAAACCGCCCCAAACACTCCCAAAAACTCCAGAAAATTCCCCAACCTTCCACCACCAACTTTTAGCCCAAAACCAGGTATAATTCCCAAATTTCGGTCCAGACAGTTTATAGTTACAACTACAAAATTGTGTATTAATACGTTGTGGCTTAATTTTAAGGTGAAGGAGTGAATATATAGCCTTATTATCGCGGGAAAGGTATGAATCTCTTTCTATTTGTGTTAATATTGATTTATTTACGAAAAAGGAGCTGTAAAATTGTTACAAAATGGTTCTGTGATGGAATTATGGGACAAACACCATATGGGGTGTTTATGAAGTATTTTAAAGTTGGAAATATTATGTTTAATGTTGGTGTTGTTTTGATTGCTATTGGTTGTTAAATTGAGGATTCGGGCTAGGCATATTTACAGGGGAGATCTTTGCCTAAATTTTTGTAAATAAAGTGCTAGCCTAGAATTGGATCCCTAAGTGTGTATGACTAATTTTTGGCGTCTAATGACGTTATTGTAGATTTTGAAGAAGCCAAGACGTAAGTTTGGATTAATTTAGGAAAGCGGACGAGGTATGTAAAGCCTAACTTTTCCTTCTCTTGGCATGTCTTGATTGTATGTAGGCTAGAACACGAGTCTCGGGGTAACTCCACTCTTAAGATCCGAGCCGTATACGATTCTTGTTTCCTTCGGATGTCAATGTTCTTGATAATGTCAAACTATGGTTCATAAGTCTTTTGTATAGTTGGATTTCAAGTTTTGCATAAAGAATGTTGCTTTTAAAAGGTTTCGTAACTACGAACAATCGTAACTTTCATAGACGAGCTCGGATCGCTTCGAAACGTTCGCGGGAGATTCTATAATGGATAAGGTCTCCAACTTTCATAAATGGACTCGGATTGGTTCGATACTCGTCCGTGAGCCCCGAGACTCTCCTTTGTGTAGTACTAATGACTTTCGAAAGGATTGAGTATAATTGTTGTCTTAAACTTCGGACGTTGACTACTTACTTCTCTAACGACTTTATAATGACGATTATGCCCATAATTTCCATAAGCTATTTCCTATGGTTTGATACGTGTCTACGAGTCCTAAAGTTCGATTTGATATGTTCTCGAACGACGTACGAAAGAAATTTGATTTGACTATCGTTTTGATTCTTAAATGATGACTCGTTTTGGATATTTTATTGAGTCTTTGAAAGTTTTTAAAGCGCATATAGTTGCTCACGACTACGCTCGTGCATATGGTTGTTACATCCTTCACCGAGTCCGGGCCGGTTATGTATCGTGCGCACTATGTTATTTTCCGGTGTGATGTTGTGTTACGGTTCACGGAAACTCTCGCTAGAGGGCGGGTTCCGTTTATATTGGTGTTATGTTGTGTTATGGCGTTACGGTAGGCTATGATGTGTTATGGGGATATGTCGGGTTACGGAGATATGAAACCTTCTGGTGTGATCTTGTGGCGTGGCGCCAACGACGGGCGGGCAACCACCGTTCTAAAGCCCTATGCATGATTTCTATTTTTATGAGTAAGCATTTTGATATTTTGAATATTGCATTTACTTTCCGTACTTGATTTGACGTGTCATCTTGTTTACTATATTTCATGCTTTGCATACTCGGTACATATTAAAATCGACCTCCCCCTTTCTTCGGGGGGCTGCGTTTCATGCCGCGCAGGTACAGATACTTATCTGGATGATCCACCAGCTTAGGATTCCTGTTCAGCTGACTTGGAGCGCTCCCTTGTTCTGGAGCCTACACTTGATTCAGATTCGGTTATTGCATATTTGTATATATGTTTGTTCACGGGTACGGCGGGGCCCTGTCCCGTCATATGATTTTGTTATGACTCCTAGAGGTCTGTAGACATATATGTGTGGGTTATAGGTACTCACTATTCAGTCGTGTCTGTGTGATTTGTGATTTGGACGTCCCCCTATGCTATGACATCCTTATCGGCTTATATGTGATACTATTTTCTGGAAGTTATGACAGCGATATGTATATTTGTATATTTGTGACAGCTTCGGGGCGACGTTCACTTTTCTGTAAATATATGTTATTTGTACACGGTATAAGTTATTCGTACGCTATTTCTGATTTGGGATACTAGGTACGTACGAGTGCGATTCGGGCACGAGCCGCGGCCTACGGGGTTGGATCGTGACATGGAGGCTCGGCGGCGGAGCCCTGCGGGGCTAATGGCGGGCTGCCTCCCCCGATCCATAGTGGCGGCGGCTGCGCGCGGCCCCGTGCTCCTCTAACGGTGGTGGGCATAGCGAGCTGTGGGCGGGGCATAACCTCGGTATAGTCCGAGCATGGGCCACAGTAACCCTGCGGGCACGGCTAATCTCTCCAACCACCACCGACTTGCCCATCACGGGCGGTGCCGCTCTTCGGAGGCATCCTTTGTAAACATAACAAGTGGTCGAAAGAAATCATCCTAATAGCACGGCCTACATCGCACGATCTAAAAATTCCAAAGAAAGGCAACATCCTAAATGTCCACCGTAGCCTCTGTTTATAGATGTGGTGGACTCTACGAGACACGGCTTTGTACATTCGAGGACAAACCGCTCGATACCACTTTTGTCACGACCCAACCCGTGATCCCGACTAGCGTCATTTGGACACCCGTACGCACCTACTTACCGAATCGCATAATCATATCTTATTCATGCCCAACATTGCTAATTTATATGAATATTGTCCTGAAGCGATCGCAACTATCGTACATATCGTACCGAGACATAATCATAAATAAATATATATATAAACCAGCGGTTAAGGACGTTAGCACTAACCACAGACATAACCGAACAATGGCGACCCATGGCCCACATATATGTCTACAGGCCTCTAATACAGACGACAGAATCATATGACGGGACAGGGCCCCGCCGTACCCAGAATAGTCATAAACACAAAGATATGTATAAATAAAAGATCTATACCAAAAATGTGGGCTCCGGATCAAAGGAGCACTCCGAACAGCAGAACAGATATCCTAGGCGGACCAATCAACTCAATACGCGTCTATGCAACGTGGCATGAAACGCGGCCCCAAAGAAAAGGGGTCGGTACGGAAAATGTGCCATGAGTATGTAAAGTCGGAAATACTGTAAACAGAATCATAAACAAATCCAGATGTACAGAAGTATAGTCAACAAACCATAATCAGAATCAGACATACAGAGGTATATTGGACAGAGCCTTATCAAAATCAAAGATGCAGAAGTTTGACATCTTTGAATCATGATCGGAGTCGATACGAAAATGCGTACCTTATCCAGAATATCCAAATGCCTACTTTCAGATTTTAAGTGATGCAAATCAGAGTCACACACAGGGCACAGGAACATGGTCTCCACTCCCGTCTCTGGCGCCATAACACATCATAACGTAGACACGGTACCCGGGGACATATGCACCGCGGAAAGCCCGGACATATCATAATATAGACACGGTACCCGGGAGCGGACATATACCACGAACCGGGAACCGGTCACATCATAATCCGTATACCGTGCGGGGACGGACATATACCATAGTACCCCGAGACCGCACACGGTAACCGGAGACGGACATATACCACATTACTCGGAACGAGACCACCGTACTCTAGAGAGCGGACATATACCACGGTACTCGGGAGACGCACATATCATACTATATACACGGTAACGGGGACGGACATATACCACGGTACCGGGAACCGACACCTCGTGCTTGAATTTATGTGTGGAACCGGCTCGGACAAAAGGGCTCGGTGAACCAAACGCACGATACATACCGGCCGGGATCCGAGAAGGAGATCATAACAAGTGCACGAGAAGTGTAGTAAGAAACTAAATGCGCATAAATCAAGACTCTATGGAATGATCGAACGTCTTTGTCAGATTATTCGTAACAGATTACTCTTAACAGATTCCTTATATCAAACCACATCAGAATATTCACATCGAGCGCGTATATCGGAATATTTATCCCAAAATATTCATATCAAGATACATATCGGGATTGGGAGTACCCGTATTGAACTACTTGTCTTAGGAGTATTTATTTCGAGAATAGTCAAATCAGATTGCTTGTAACGGAATACTTATGTCAAATGTTCATATCGGATTTTTGTATCAAAATACGTATGTCAAGTATCCTGTCAGAATACTTGTATATCCAATGCTTATACCAAGATACTTGTATCAAATATTCGTATCGGGCTACTCGTATCGGAGTATTTATATCGGAATATTTGTCTTGGGACTATTCATATCGAGAGAGGGCCTACGAAAACATATCAAACTCGAAACTAAAGACGCGAATTACCCCAAAGTACATTTCATAAGTCAGTGCGAACGATAAGTCATTTAGGAGAGAAATAAGACCACAGTCGTGATACGTACCTTCTTGGATGTTCTAACGGATTACGTCGAAGCAAGCTTTTTGAAACCATTGGGATATGTCAAAATGTATCATAGGACCCAATGGAATAATTAAAACAACTATTGTCTAGTAGTCGAACACTAGCAGCGGAGTTTTCCTTTAATCATCGTACGGAAATAAGTCAAATAGATCAAGCAAGGGGGTCTCGGGACTTGTGGCCCCACATCGGGTCAAGTCGAGTAACGAACATAAAAACGTGGTCATTATGTCTCATGGGATCATCCACTAAGATTCCAAGGCATTCGCTTTCATTTTCAAAGGTTACGGACGCTTGAACATTGCTTTACATTAACGCGTAAGTTATTGATTCAATTACTTGAATGAAAAAGGAATAAATTTAGGTGTCGTTTCCGAGGAATGGGACTTTCCCGAGGGTCGGATTTTGCCTATCATAACTAGGACATGCCAAGAGAAGGAGAGGTAAACTTTACATACCTTAGTTGCGCCTTACGCTCGTCCAAACTCAAATCCCGTTTCGTCCAAAACCTACAAATGGTCACGTTTACCAAATGTTAACTATAAGGCTTTTGGCATTCAATTCTTGAGTTAGTACTTGTCTACCGAAATTTCGGCAGCACCTCCCCTATAAATACAACACCCCGAGAATTTAACTCGGTCAAAGTGTCAACAACAACAACCACAACAACACCAACAACATCAACAATCAAACTACAACACATTCTAGCATGAATAGTATTCCTTTCTATATAGTGCGACAACTTCTAACCTAACTTCACACTTCCAGTCCAATATCGATGTTTTCATATTCATTTATTACTCAAGATCATTCCAATATAATTAGGAAGCGTTTAATATCATTCTACAAAATATTTACAAAATATACAAAAATCCCTGGAAACCATAATTCATTCGAAACTTCCAACCTTCGACATAAGTATTCATAACACATTTTCATCTTCTAATTTCGTTAACAATAATCACAATTTGCACCTTACAATTTCATTTTCACCATTACATAAATCTACTATAAAATTACAAAACTTCCTATGACAACTCAACAACCAATCCTTCATGCCAATATGGACTTGCACCCCTCCAAATTCACCAACTAACATAATAATTCACATTTAAAACTCCACTTCCATAATTACATAAAAACTACGTTAAAATCGCATAATTCCCTATAATCATTTCCAACAATTTTCCATGCCAACTTGAACCATTTTCTCCATTTCCATCATAAGGTTTCAACAACACAATTAACATAACAAATAAAATTTAATCTTTCCTCTTCAATAACCCCATTTTCGGCCACACCCATCTACATATCTATAATACTCAATTTTTATACTTTACATTTCTTTCCATATTCTACAACCCATACCTATATTTCTTCCAAGATAAAAAGAACAAAATCTTACCTTTTCTTAAACTTCCGCTTGCCACAAAAGTAGTTTTCTCGCCGCAAAAATTATACCACGTTGAAGAGGGTCTTGAGCTTAGTAAGAATACAAGAAAATTACAATTTTTGGCTCAAGGATGAAGGCTCTCAAGAAAATTCTTTTTTTTTCCCTTCTTTTTTTTTTCTTTGGCCGTGAGGCCCTCTTGTTCTTTTTCCTCTCTTCTTTTGTTTTTCTTGAACCTTCCAAAGCCCCTCTCATTTATTTATTTACTTGGATGAAATATTTTTCACATGGGTTGGGCCATTACAAGTTGGCCGGCCACCCCCCTTAAATTTGGGCTCCTCTTAATATTTTTTTTTGATCTTTAAAGCCCAATTTCTTTTAGTCCACATTTTGTAATTCACGAAACTAACTTCCAAAATTCCAGTTTTACCCTTAGCCTTCCTCGATATTTTCGCATCAATATTTTTCATAAACAACTTATATATATATTGAACAAAATCAAAATATGGCCTTGTCTTTAACTTATCACAATTATTTTCAAATTTCCCAAATATGCAAAAGTACGGGATATAACATCCTCCCCCCCTTTAGAACATTCGTCCTCGAATGTTTAGCTGACCTTACTAGGGATGGAATCAGTATCAATCCTCTTTGTAACATTTGTACCATATCTTCCGTTCGTTTCGTAAATCCCGTTTAGTCAATGTCCTTCGTATATCGCAACACTAACTGCTGGGGCCCACCTGCCGATCGACACAGTCATATATGGGATGTCATATTCATACGTATACATTTACTACCATTTTTCTTACAAAACATTTCCCAAACGCTTATTCAAACTTACTCTGATTCCGGAACGGTGTTGCGCTTCCTTATTTCCCACCGACCTAGTCCGCCTTAGCCTACCCGACCCATTTGGGGTTTCTAACCATTTGGCACATTCTGATTTCCTTTAGGTTACCCCTGGTTTTCTATCTGTCTTTTATATTTGCATTTATGAAAATTTCGGCGTACTTCCCAAGGGGTCACTCATCCCAAGATTACTCTGGCCCTAGCACGCTTAACCTCGTAACTTTCATGCACTTTGATGCGGTAATGCTGATATAATTGCGTCGACTACCCCACATGACTTTTTCCACATAATCTAGGGTAAGTCGGGGTCTTGACAATTTTCAGGAAGTTCTCTAGCGGGTCCCACCCCGACCTAGGAAGAATCTTTTATCTTTTATCTATTCATTTTCTTTTCGACTTATATAATTACCGAGTCAGTCTTTTAAATTCTCAATATTCACTTTCCCATTCGTATGAATAGTTACCTCTAACGACTCTGTCATTTTGGATCTTTATCCAGATTCTGTTAGTAGCTAGGAAGGAAAAATACCACAAAATAGAGTCTAGGCATGTCGAGGCATACATATATTTCAAGAAGAGGCTAATAAAATACCTGCGTCCGCATCTGGCGGCGCCTCTGGGTCCTGTCGACTAGCCAAGGCATAGATACGGTGCGAAGGATCGCCAGAACTGGGAACTCCGCCATGGCCCCTATCACGGGCTGCTGGTGCCGGCCTACCTTGCCCCGTAGGGCTCATAGCCACAGAAGAAGATAACCCAGCAACTGACCCACTAGGCGGAGCTGCACCATCTGGACTAACCCTATACGGACACTCCCTCATAATGTGGCCTTGACGGCCACAAGAAAAGCAAGCACCCGTGGCCGGAACATTCTCCCGAGGGGTGACGCCCCGCAATAAGGGCATCTAGGTATAGGCGGCCCCGTCCGACCAGAATCTCTCGTCCACCGGGAATGCGAAGCCACTCGGGGCTCGGCACCGCCCTTGAGTACCCTGCATGATCTGGTCTCCGACCCGAGGACTGTGGGGGTATACTTCGTGCAGGCTGAGAAAACTGTCTAATACGCGATCGAGACTGCCCGCCTCGAAACTCCCCAGAATAACTAACTGATCTGGCCCTCTTGGGCTGGCCTCGATCATAATCTCTGCCCGACTGATCCTCTCTGTACCGGTCCTCCATTCCTTGCGCATAGGCTTGTAACCGGGCAATATCCATACCAGTCTGCGACGCCATTGCCATACTGTTGTCAACCAAGTAGCGATCTAACCCTATCACATACCGGTGCATCTGCCGCCCATATCCGCCACAATAGTCGGTGCGTATCCGGCCGCAGAGTCAAACTCTAACTGTACTCACGGACACTCCTGCCATTCTGTCTCAGCCGCAAAAATCTATCAACTCTGGCCCGCCGCAACTCGGGGGCAAAAAGTGGCTGAGAAAGGCAGCTATAAACTCGTTCCAAGTAGCGGGGAGGCGCATCTTCGCCTGCGGGCCGGCCTCCAGACTCGTACCAATTAATGGCAACATCCCGTAACCGGTGTGAGGCTAACTCGACAGACTCGGTCTCAGAAGCCCTGACCAGTCTCAACGAGCGCTGCATCTATCGAATAAAATCCTGAGGGTCCTCCTCGGTCTTAGACCCATAAACTCTGGGGGATTACAAGTCAAGAAATCACGAACCCTCAAACTATCACGCCTGTCGCCATCGTTATCTCTCAGCCGCGTCCGCGGCGCCGCCCGCTACTATCCTCGTCAATAACCGTACCGCATCTCTCTCGCCCGTACTCCGCCCCCGACCGGGGAACCGGAGGCTCGCGCCGGGAGCCTCGGGGCTAATGGCGGAGGCGCCTCTCGATCCATAGTGGCGGCGGGCCGCCCCCTGTGCTCCTTTGACAGTGGTGGCATAGCAGAGCCTGCTGGCTGGGGCATAACCTCAGGTATAGTCTGAGCATGGGCCCTGGTAACCCTCTGGGCCTAGCTAATCTCTCCAACCACCACTGACTTGCCCTTCTTCGGGGGGTCGCCCTTCTTCGGAGGCATGTTCGTAAACATAACAAGTGGTCAGAAAGAAATCATCCTAATAGCACAGCTCTATCGCACGATCTAAAATTCCAAAGAAAGGCAACATCCTAAATGTCCTGTAGCCTCCTGTTTATAGATGTGGTGCACAACACGTCGATAAACAAGACTACGAGGCACGGCTCGTAGACATTCGAGGACAAACCGCTCTGATACCACTTTTGTCACGACCCAACCCCGTGGACCACAACTAGCGTCTGAGCTGGACACCCGTACGCACCTACTTACTGAATCGACATAATCATATCTTATTCATGCCCAACATTGCTAATTTATATGAATATTGTCCTGAAGCGATCGCAACTATCGTACATATCGTACCGAGATATAATCATAAATAAATATATATACAAACCAGCCATTAAGGCCGTTAGCACTGTTATGTCCCGTATCTTTACATAGGGACAATATAAAGCTAAGTGCGACAAGTTAAAGACAAAGAGGTTTTAGGGTTCCCGGTAAGTGTTTTCATCTCCCGATTTCGTTTCGATGCGTCAAATAGCCTATGAATTTCGTTTGGTATAAGAACATTATTGGAAATAAGGATTAATTGACCAAGATTGGATGACTAAGTGAGATTAAGAACTTAATTACATCATTAGTGAGCCTAAGTGGCCGTGTGGGTCCCACTTGGGATTTGGCCAACTCTTATTGGCTAAGAACTTGGGTGGGACACATGTCCACTTTGTGGACTGCATATATAAAGGGAATTGCTGATTCACAACCCAACTAGAATTTCATTTCAACAATTCAAAGTTTGAAAAGTATAGAGAT